>NW_026000077.1:3681261-3685954 GCF_001458135.2 Marmota marmota marmota
ACCCCGCCCGCTAGCCTCTGCCCTCAGTCACACAGTTGGGAGGATTGTAGTGGAGAATTGTCACTGATTCTGCAATTTCCCTTAGGAATCTCCCGGTGAGATAATGTGAGATAATGACATTTTGGCATTTACTTCAGCACAAAACAAAACACAACACTGTGTTGAATCAGAGAGGTTTCAGCTTCATATCCCTTGAGAGCCCAAGCAGTGCCCCGAAGACCTCCTGGGGGTCTAACTGTCAACGTGCCATTTACACCAAAAGGAAAATGAACCTGCTGGTTTGCACTACTATCATCTGAGAACTCAGTGCCCAGAGGCCATCCCCAGAGCTTTGCACTTGGGGGAACGGAGGTTGCCAACCTCTGGAGGACCCCGGGAGTGAGCCTGTGTGCAGAGGCCTTCTCCTGGCAAGAGTTAACACCAAGGTGCAGCTGCAGGAATGTGAAGGCTGGAGAGCCAGCTCGGAGGATTGCTATTGCAATCAGAAGACGGCCCGAGTCAGAGTTCCAAAGCCCTTTGAAGGGATGCCAGCTCAGACACATGTTTCCAATTATCATATGCAATCTCGAGACAGTGTGCAAGTTGCACTTTCATTATGTTAAAGTGAAAGGAATGGTGAGGGTGAGATAAAGGCGGAGAGGCGGCCAAGCCAGAGACTGGGCTTAGCCGTGGCACCGAACGAAACTCCAACACAAGTGCTCCCCTGGAACTGGGGGTGCATGGCACCTATTGAGAGTCTGCTTTCATTCTTATTTTGAGGGAATCAAGGAAACCCAGCTGATGCTGCTGAAGGGGCCCCATCTCCAAAAGATATTTGATTGGCTCTTTGGTTTTTGGTCTAAACACAGGCAAGATTTTGTGGGAATCACAAGGGGACTTACATGGTGTCTGTTCACACAATTTCAGGTTATTCAGGAATTTCCCCAAGGTCTGAGTTTGAAGGAGAAGCTCGTTCCTTTGCCAGTTGTAGCTCAGAATGAGGTGAGAGAACAGAGAGACAGCTCTCTCTCTCCCATTCAGGGCTGGACTAGGCTTTAGGTTTGGATTTTACCTTGTTTCCAATTCTGGACTAAATCCTAGCCAAGACTGATAATTTCTCTCAGTTTCTTTTACCAAACACAGTTCAGAAGTTGTTTCCTTTAGGACGTCTTCTCTGCCTTACTGTTCTTGATTGCTTTTTATTACTGTAGTCATCATTTGGGCATGTTTATTTGATTTGTGTGTCGCTCTGTGTTTCCGGTGTGTGGTGTGGGTGCATGCGAGTGTAGAAGGTGCACTTCCTGTGTGTTCTGAGTTCTCACGGGCTATTCACACATGTGTGCGTGCACATATACAATATCCTTGTATATGGATGTATATTTGTATACTGTGCTTATATCTGTGCATATGTGTACATATAGCTGCTTGTGCATTTACATGTTCTCTATGCAATAATTTAGGTGCCAAGCACTGGAAAAAAAGTGCCATAAAAGACAACAAAGTAGGTTTTGTTATCTTCTGCATTTCGCATGTAAGAAAGATGAAGAGCAGAGCGCTAAGTAAGAGTTCAACATCTTTCAACCAAGCTAGTGGTGAGGCTGGGCTCTAACCTGGAAATCTCAGCACTCTTTTCACTATGACCCCAACCTCTGGCAGCAACTTGTGCTACCATGCTGTGGCCTCAACCATTACCCCACTTATTGTTGACACTAGCAGGTGCAGGGTACAGGAGGCAAGGCCAGGCACAATGGCTGTGGAACTAAATTCTGCCTTAGCTGCCCTGAGACACTGAATGCCTGCTGCATGCATGACCGCTCCCAGGTGTAAGGAATCCTTAGTGAGCAGCCCTGGGTTGGAGGGTTCTCCTCAAGGTGCTGTTGTGGGATGATCTGCCCAAGTTACTCTTGGTCTTGGGTCCCTGGAGCCAGCTCCACATACCCAGGTGAACTTTGGAAAGGTCAGAGCTTTTTAATTACAGACCCAAGTGAATTGCAGCAAAATACATCCCACGTGCTTGACACGTGGGAATGCTCAGAGCCAATGGTTTATAAACCTGCCAAGGGCTGGGGGAGTAGATATCCCAGAGAGCTGGGGAGCAGTTCTCTGGCAGTGTTGCACATAAACACAAAAGCACAGCCTTCTTGGCCACATAAGATGGTCATTAGTTTTTGAGCCCAGAGGCTTGCTTGGAGCTAATCCATGCAAAGTGCTTAGGTCCACGCCTGCACATAGCTAGCTCTCAATAAATGCTAATGGTCATTATTAGTAATGGTCACAATTGCTCATCACAGCATGAACCTATGATATAGCTATAAAACTGACTATTTGTGAACCTCATTGCCTTGTGAAAAACTGTTCCACCCCATTCCAATATCCTTTTAGAGTTTCTCAGTCAACTCTACTTTTCAGAACTAAAATGTATTACAAGTTTCTTAAGTGCTAGGTATTTATCTATATTTATATATATGATCGCATTTAATTATCTCTTGGCCCTCTGAGAAAAGCATTATAATTATCTCCACTTCACAGGTGAAGAAATTGAAACTCAGAGAAGTTAAGCGACTAGCTTAAGATGACACAGCCTGCATAGGGATGCCTTGCCTATGTGACTTCAAAGCCCATGCTCTTAGTCACTCTGCTAGAACATCTGGAATCTAGATGGCCTCCCTGAGGCCAGATTTAGGAAGGATTTGAAGCTGAAGAGCTGTTATTCTTGCTCTTACCCTTCTGAGCCTGGCTATGTCACATCCATGATCCATGATGTCCACTGACTGGAGGGTTTCGCTACCTGATGTCTATGTCCACCAATGAACGAATACCTAGCGAGGGCCGACACAGTAGCTTCTCTCCTAAATCAATAAAGGCATTGTTAAGTTTGGACTCAGTTACTTTGCCTGACACCTGCCTGGGAATTAACTGTTTTCCAATACGAGCTCTTGCTTCGTGATCACAGCCCTGGGATACAGGCAGGATCGTTTTCATTTCATAACTGCAGGAACTGGGCTTAAACTATAGCCTGCCAAAGTTTTGGAGATAGGAATGGAGGAGCTGGGCTTGGAACCCAGCTTTGACAGTGTCATCCCAGAGTTTGTATCATCACACTTGGGCTGCTTCCTCGCCCCCAGGGGCTTTGCCTCCCTCTGAGGCACACAAGCTGGACTATGCGGCTGATTCCTTTGGAAGAGGAAGTTGCTAGAGGGGAGGGAGATCTGCTCTCAGCCTCTGGGCTTTTGGGGAACCCAGGTAGAAACGTCTCAGTGAGGAATCTGAAGGAAAAGTATGGGGATGTGCTCCTGCCGCATCTCTATAGAGCAAAATGGGAGGTTCAGAGCTGTTTTCTCAACATGCTCAAGTGGTCAGGCCCTGGTGACCCCAATGGCAGGCCTCCGGGGGAAACTGGGGTGGGTCTGAAGGCCAGAGCTCCCCCCATACGAGGGGACAGAGGCCAAGCTGCGGACACCACCAGGCGCGGGGTTGTTTTTGGACTGCTCTGATTCTGCTCAGCCAAACTGATATCCCCCGTGCTGTGTGAAAACTCTGGCTCCCACGCTGGGACCCAGAGTGTCAGCCTACGGTGAATTTTGCCTTTGGGGAAGCTGGGGGTGTTTCTGGGCTGAGAGGCCTCCCCATACCCGCTGGGCAGGAGAGCAACCCACATGGAAACGAGTGCCTCGGCCTCTGTCCTCCCTCAGAGATTTAGATACTGAGCCTTCCTCGAGGCTCGCCAGGGGGGCCAACAACGTTTTTCAGATGTCCCAGGAGTCTTGCAATGATGGGAGTAGCTCTCAGGCACGGTTTCTGCTGGTGTAGCTGTTCATAAACAAAACTGTCCTGCCTGGGAGCTTCCTGCGTACCTCCCTCGCCACCTCTCTCCAATCTCCAGGGACCAACAGGCCTAAGAGAAAGGGTCCCAGGATCTGCTTGTGGAAGGAGCCTAGGACAGCACCGGTACCCAGTAAAACCCCTAGACACCGGTCAGTGGGAGGGCTCCCTTACTGAGGCCTTTATCTGACCAAGCATCTCAGCACAGAATGTTCCAGTTGGTGTTTCTTGAACATAAATCTTTATTCCAATTGCAGTAGCTTTGGGGGGGAAAAAGGGCATATTTCATCATGCTTTTACCCTCATCAAATGATTCTTGGGCCAAAGCTCCCTGCGTTTCCAATTGCCCTATTTGGATTGGGTTAGGGTTGGGCAGAGGAAATGATTGTGATCATTTGCTTTTTTATCAGATGGGCAATTTGGACCTGTTCTCTTAAAACCAGAGTAGAAATTTCTTTCTTGTGGGGAAAGGGAATGGATAAGAGAATAAAATTTCTGTGCCAATGTAAGTGCTCTGGGGAAAAATGTGGCTTGTAAGGCTGGGTCAAGCCCTGCCCCAAGGTAGATCCTACAGTTTCTCTGTCACCTTTATCTCTCTCTGAGATACTCTTGAGATAATGGTTCACAAGCATATTAAAACAAGCAAACAAACAACAAACAAATCCCACAAAAACTACCCAGGGTGTTGGGTGTCTTGGAGGCAGGGGTGCTGGTAAGGATGAAAGCACAACTCCCTCCAGCTCCTCCTCCTCTGCCCTGCCCCTCCCCTTCCTCACAACCCCCTGTTCCCTTTTGCAGTTAGGATGAGCAGAAGGCCATTGTGCCCTGCTTGCTGTGGCTCACCTCTCCCCTGCATCTTGCTTGGATTTTTTTTTTTTTTTTTTTTTTTTTT
>NW_026000077.1:3686492-3735303 GCF_001458135.2 Marmota marmota marmota
GAGTGTGGAGGGGGCAGGTGGGGTGGGGGGCCGAGGCGGATCAACCTCTTCGGGCGGTCTTCCTGCTGAGCACGCACACGCAGGCTGTGTCGATCCGGATAAACCGCCAGGCCGCCTGCTTGTCGTCGGTGGTCAGCGCCTTGACAAAGGTGTGAGTCGTGGTACAATATGAGTTCCAGTGCTTGGAGTCAATGCCCCGGCATCCGCTGTCGACGGGATTGGGGTCTCGGCACTTGGTCTCAAAAAAGTACTGTTTGAATACACTGTTGTTAATGTTCACCTCTCCCAGCACCGTCACCTCCTTGCCCTTGATGTCCGTGGCGGTGGTCTTATCCCCAACCCACATGCTGACGCTGTCGCACACGGAGAACTCCCCCATGTGGAAGACGGGGTGGGTGGAGGAGCGTTTGCTCCTGTGAGTCCTGTTGGAGGAGCCAGCGCCAGCGACCTGCAGGTCCAGATCCTGAGTGTCCGCGGAGGCGGGTGGCGGCTGGGTGCTGAACAGCACGCGGGGTGAGCGCAGTTGCCGTTTCTTAAACAGTCTGGGGTCCACGGTGATGTTGCGGGTCTGCCCTGCCACCCGGGCAGCTATCGGTGCAGCAGGCGCGCTGCGGGCTCTGCGGAGGGCTGTGTCAAGGGAATGCTGAAGTTTAGTCCAGTGAACTTGCGGGATGGCGTCTCCTGCTGGGACATTGCTGTCTGGGTATGGTTCTGCCTGTATGCCGATCAAAAACGCTGTGATCAGAGTGTAGAACAACATGGACATTACGCTGCGCACCTGGAATGAAAAAGACACCAGGGTGACTCAATGGAGAGTGCAGGTGTTGTGGGTCTGTCTCAGGGTCCCTCAGAGATCACCTTCCAAGAGGATCCCAAGAGGCTTCCCTTGGTGGCCCATGGATAAGGAGGCCCTGGATCCAAATGGGGACACATTTGACTGGTAAAGGGTCGCTGGCAACAATTACATGGAGGCAACAGGCATAAACCCTGCTGACCCAATCTGGATGTGTGGTTACCCTATTTTTGGAAGAGAAAGAGCCCCTGAAATCCTGCCCAGTAGCTTGGTGTGAGCGTGGGAACATCATTTTCAGAGTTTGTTGAGCTCTCCAACTGCCAGCATGAGGCAGTGGAGGACGGGAAATAAGGATGTTCATGAGTGCCAGGGAGGCTGGGGGATGAGCATGACACAGATGTGACAGCACTGGTCCTGCCAAGAGTTTTGATTCCCCTAGAAAAGCACTGAGAGGTGCTTCTGGGGACAGGTCCCGAAGCCTCGGCACTGAGCAATACCCTTCAGACAGCAGCACGGGGTCAGCTCTGAGATCTGGTAACTTGGAACCCTTGTTATGAAGCCACATAGTGTCATGTTTGGCAAAAGACTTGTGACACTCTGGGACCATCCTAGTCCATCATCTATTCAGCCACCACCTCATGCATTCAAACCGGCTACTGCTAATGGTTCATCTTTGAGTGACGGTTTTAGATGTTCATACATGTATACTTTTAATTTCTCAGGAACTTGTGAGTCAGGTTAGGAACTACCATCTTCCCTTCACATGTAATGATTCTTAGAAAATCAGCCAACAGGCCTAAAGTCACAAAGTTTTGTTTGTGGACCAGAAATAGAATACAAAATTGACCCCTTACTAATCCAGTCTGACCTTCCAGCCTCCTTCCCACCCTCTCTCCCTCCCTTTCTTTTCATTCTTAAACGTATCTTTTCTTTTTATTGCTTGTTCTTATGTGAGTGTAGACCAAACAGCATGAACCCATCTGTCCCCAAGAGGGCTCTATGCTGCATGGCAGTTGCCTACCAGTGACACTGCCCATCCCCTCGAGTAATAGTGGAACAAGCTCTGCTCCTTGGGGAACCCTTGTCTTCTCCTCTTGAGCTCCTATTCATACCTGTGGATGTAGAGCAATGTTGCCTTCTCTGTGAAGCTTCCCCAAGTCTTCTTGGCAGGATTCGCGGCATCCCCTATAGAATGTATTCCCCAAACTTCCAAGTCTATCCTTTCTCCGGTCTCTTTCTCTCACAGGTCATTTTTTCCCCTACCTGCTTTTCCAGCCTGGCACAGACACCCCCTGCTCCTTGAAGCCTTCTCAGATCACACCAGTTGAAGGCAGCCTCTTTCCATTCTGAACTTCAGCATACCCTATGAGCATGTGCAGCGTGCAGGTCCTTTCTTCCCTGCTAAGTCAGCGTAACGAAAAGAACTCTGCATTGGATCTGGGTTTAGAAAACTTTGTTTGGATATCCCGTTCAACTACTTGTTAGCAAGAAGAAAGCTACTTAATCCCTCTGAGCCTTAGTTTCCTTGTTGATAAAAGGTGGACAATAAACACTATTTCCCAGGGTGGTGGTTAGGATTAAGCGTGTGCTCACAAAACATGTGTTAATTCTGAGTCATTTCCATCTCCCTGTGGCCACGGACTTTATCTTCTTTGGTTCTTTGCTGGTTATTTACTCTCTGAACTCCCTCCATCCACAATTTTTTTCTCACATTGTTTTCTCTCTCAAACTTCTTTGGAAGCAAGCATTTGGGCCTGTCTCCCCACTGGCTATGAGGTCCTGAAGGGCAGAGCCATATCCCATCCACCTGTGTAGCTGGGTACCCCATTCCTTAGCAGGCACCTCTCTCACCTTCCCCAGCAGATTCTGCATAACCCTCTCCTGGTGATGTGATGTGGATAATCGCTCACATGTCTGGCTCCTTGACAGTGTTTTAAAGCTATGTGATTTGCATATCAAGCATTCTGTGGCCATGTGAAGTACATAGTAGGTCCTCAAAAAATATGATGAGGATGAAGGAGAGAGTGAATGGGGGTGGCCAGAGGAGCTCACCTTCCGTTTTCTTTCCTTCACTGTCATGTTTTTTTCTCTTTAACTTTGTGCATAGGATTATGTCCTGTTTTCCCAATCGGCTTTAAAGCAGTGTGTACTTCTCCTCAATACTGTGCTTTGGTTGAGCTCAAAATAGCTCTCTGGTGAGATACCAAGAAGGAAACCACCAAATTCTTTTCTCTTTGGTTACTTTGAAGAATGTTTTGTTTGCTCCAGTTCTTTAGCCAGCCAGGAGGAGGAGGGAACACATCTGGGCTTTTGACCACCATCAGATCTGTTGGCCAATGGTCTTGCTGATCAATGTCCAGCCAACTCTTATAGAATTGATTACTCAGTTGGCAGCTAATTCAAGCCTTTAAATTTCACTTCTTTCATTTCTTCTTCTCAGAACATGGTATCTTTCATCAGGTGAATTAGGGGAGAAGAAACAAAACTGAAATTTATCCCTTTATATCCAAATTAGTAACACTTGCTAGAATTTGGATAAGGAAATGAAGAAAAATGGATTGAAGTTTAGGCTTTCAATGGAAGTAAGGGACATCTGCTCCTTGTTCCCCACTGCCACATCCTACAGTCTCCCTTGGTGAGCTCATTCCTTCCAAGGAATGAAGCTCAACTTTTTGTGCAGCTGAGGCCCAGACTTAGATCTGGGGCCTAATTGCTCCTTTGAAGTTAGTTCAGAACGTCCGGCTTCCTCTGGGCAACTCTCTGCAAGACCTCCAGAACCAGAATCTTCATACTCACAATCTTCTTATCATCACCCCTCTTCTTCCTCTGTATTCAACAGCAGCAGCCCCCTTTTGGACCACTTGATGACTTATGAAGTAGTTCTGCAGCTTCTCTTTGGATCATCTTTTCATATCCTCTGAAATGTGCTCTTCCCTATTTTCCTGCCTTCAGCCACCAGCTCCCAATGCTCAGCTCATTCCAGACATCTGCTCTTTCCTCCCTGCCCTCCACCTAGTCTTGCATTGAGCCCTTTTGGTTCTGCTGAGGTAGCATTCCTTGAAACTGTCCTTTCCTTTCCATTCTCACCTCTGTGCCCCTGGGTCAGGTCATAGGAACTATCTCCCACACAATGTCCTGGACCTTTAGCTCTCTTATCCCAATGCCTCCTACCCTGGCTTCCTTACATAGTTGCTTAAGGCACTTTTCTGGTCCCATCACCCTGTTCAAAGGAGCCAGTGGTGTACTCTTGTCTAGAGACCAAGAAGGGACTGGACTGGTCAGCTTGGCCATCAGGCCCTACCCCTTTTTCTCCCCTCATACAACTTGCATTCCAGGCCCGTGAGCTCACACATAGGTGAATCCCGGGGTGTGTTTTCACTCAACCTCTAGTGTCAAAACAAAGTTTCAGTTTATATTGAGGGTTTTGCCTTCTAGGTACCATAAATCCAGATATAAGGAAACATTTAAGTATTTAATTATTTTTATAAACATCTGGCATCTCAGGTTTCTGAGCATCATGTAGATTTTTTGTTGTTGTTAGAGATAAACATCTTCATTAGGGAGGAACTTGGGGGTTTTATTGTACATGGAATTAAATTGTAGTACTTCAAACTGAAGAACCCATCGGGAAGCCAATTATTTAAAAAGAATCTGGTGCCTCCCTAAACATATACCGAGACCTATGAACAAAACACCAACTGACTTCTCTCAGGGGTAAACATGAGCATCATGTAGGTTTGATCCCAAAGTATTTAAAATGCCCATGATAGAAATATGCAGCCAGACAGCACCAGTGGGTACAGGCACCTGTATGTCTACTGGCCTCCACCAGGTCAGGTGTTCCACCTGAGAACAGAATCTACTGTTCAGACTTTGAATTCTCAGAGACACATCTTAGAATGAATGAAATAAGATAATAATTATTACTATCATAATGGGCATATTTGTCTAATTAACCATCACCACCGAGCTGGGAAGTAAGCCATATGGGTACCATTGTACAGAGGAGGAAACAAAAAACAAAGGTGCAGTAAGATTCAGTAGCACATGCATGGATTCACACCTGGTAGAGGAACTCAGGGCCAGGCCTGCCAGTATCCTTCCTGATCTGGAACTCTTCCCCACCCTTCCATTCCACTGGCCAGGTGACCACAGACCTTCCATCTCCCAAGGTCACCTACTCAGAGAGCCTGAGGGGTTGTGTGGAGGTTCTGACCGATGGTTCATTTGAGGCCTGTGTTCTCTTACTCTTGCTGTACTCCTGGAAGCCATCGGGCCAACCTGAGGGCACGAGGGGCTTCCTCCCCCCACAGGCTATGAAGGTCAGAGTTGCAGCATTGCTAGGCACTGCTCTAGGCCTCTGCTGACCAGTTACCTCTGACCCCCTTCCTTAGCCTGTGGCTCACTGTCCTGTCACTTTCGGCCTCCTCTTCTGGCCAGTCCAGAGCTAGACACCTTAGGGCAGTAAATATATTGCAGGCATTTACTTACCTCAATGTGGCCAGGAGAGAAAGCTGCTCCCTTGGAAAAGCTGTTATTGGGCCCAGACGCTGAGCTGAGCTTGGGTCCAGCATGCCATCCAGCCCCCTGGACTGCACGACCATGGGCCAGAACTCTGTGGAGAAGGAGAGCTGACATGAGACAGGTTCCTCACCACACTCCCCAGTAGAGGGGTGGATACCTGGGCCCAAGTGGGGAGAGATGTGCCAAGGGGACAAGTCCTGTTTCCCTTTGTTCTAGGATTTTACCAGCTCAAAGCTCAGGGTGAAGCTAGAGTCTAGCTACTGAGTTTGCCAGGGGCCTGGTCTTGCATGGATCTGCCAAGGCATCTGCCTCTCACTCTTGCCTGGACACAGCCCATGGCTGATCTTATACTTTGGGTAGGTACTTTCAGACCCACAGCAGAGTCCTACCATTGCAGACCCTTAATCAAAATGGAAATTGTTCTGTACATTGCACATGCACAGATGTAGCAGACCCAACTCAAGACCAGCCTAATTATGATATGTTTCAGGAGAAAAATTCCTGACAAATCAGAAAAAATTCATGCTTTGATGAAAATGTAGATGAGCAACCATGGCAAATTAGACAACCTGACCACTTCATACATAAGACTGAGTTCATATAGAACTAAGGCATGAATTGCAGAGCACCAAATTGAAATACAAATTTTAGGAGTTGGAAGCTATGGAGATGACATGATGGGAAAAAAAAATTCTATTCAACTTCAACATATAGTTTCTAGAACTAATAAAGGGATTCTGTTCTCTCACTTCTGTAAACCTGACCTATAGGTGTTTCATTTGTTCAATAATGTTTCCTGAGTGGCAGGCACTGTTCTTGGTGCTGGGAGCACAGCAAACGAATAAGAGTTTTTACTCTCATGGAGGTTATAGTCATATAAATAAATATGTTCAGATTCTGTATATCATGAAAGAAATAAGTAGGGTATGATGGAAGAGGCAGATGTATCAAGGAGCCACTACAGACATAGCACTCAGTGAAGAGTTCTCTGAGGAAGTGGTCTTCAAGTTGAGAGATGAAGGCTGAGAAAGAATGGGGGGAGAGAACATTCCAGGCAGAAGGAACAGCAAACGCAAAGGCCCTGGGGTAAAGATAGGTCGAAGTAATGGAGCATGAAGGAAAGAAGCATAGAAAATGAGTTGGAGGGGTAGAAAGAGCCAAGTCTGCAGGAACGCAGCCAGGAGCCGTGGTTGTATACTCAGGTAAGTAGGAAGGGATGAGGGATTTAAGCAGGAGAGCAACATGGCATATTTGATGAATAAATGAATGATTATTTCAATCACAGAATTTGTTGTAGAGAAAGTTCTAGAATGATACTTTAGCCTTCCTGTCTGTATTGTCTTTCCAATTCCAAAACTTCTTCTTCCCATTACATCTTGTTCCAGGGTTGACCCCCACCCCCACCCTGCTTCTAATCTTCCTTCAAGCTTCTCTCATTTTGTGCTGTGGAAGCAAATGTAGAGAGACCTCCATGGCTCCCCAAATCCCCAACCACAAAGAGGACCTGAAGACAGGGAAGATAGGAAGGGCCCCCGAAACGGTTTTCATTTGCCACTGGAAATCATGAGATTGAGGTCTGGGATGCTGACATCTCTCTTCCTTTACCACCCTGCTCAAAATATCTCAGAAAGTAACAAAAATGTCTTTCAATACTCAACTGGAAATTCAGGCTGAGGGATAAAAACTTACTCAAATACTCTTTTAAAAGGTGAGATTCTACGCTGGCTGTGGTGGAGCCCACCTATAATCCTATGGGCTCAGAGGCTGAGGCAGAAGCATCATGAGTTCAAAGCTGAGTCTCAGCAATGGTGAGGCTGCTAGCAACTCAGTGAGACTCTGTCTCTAAATAAAATACAAAATAGGGCTGCGGATGTGCCTCAGGGGTTGAGTACCCCTGATTTCAATCCCTGGTACTAAAAAATAGATAAAAAAGATAGATAAAAAATGGTGAGATTCTGTGTTACAACCATTTTCATGCTCTTTCAGGGTTAGATTTAGCCCAGGGAAGGGAGGATGGCTCGTCCCCTAGGGTATTTATTAAGATGTAGGTATTTATCTTGTCCCTTTCATGGAAGGGTCCAAAGACCCTTCATCTGGGTAGCTGGTTAAATCTTACAGGTGGCAAGCCTGGAACCCACCAATTTGTAGGCTGATCCAGTTCCCTCTGATTCTTGAATGAGTCACTTGGCATCTTTAAACATCCCCAAGTTTTCTCCTCTGCAGGCCAAGGAGCTGGCAGGGATGGTAATCTCTGTCCCTGATGTCTGTGATCCTACAACAGTTGATGTTTTCCAGTCTGCATCCTCATTGGATGAATGTTTTCCCCTGTATTGGGATTTATTTAGGTCATTAATTTTTTGGTGGGGGGAGGGTACCAGGGGTTGAACTCAGGGGCACTCAGCCACTGAGCCACATCCCCAGGCCTAGTTTGCATTTTATTTAGAGGCAGGGTCTCACGGAGTTGCTTAGCGCCTCGCTGTTGCTGAGGAGGGCTTTGAACTCGTGATCCTCCTGTCTCAGCCTCAGGAGCCACTGGGATTACAGGCATGCACCACTGTGCCCAACTTAGGTCATTAATTAAACACTAAATTTGTAGGTCCTGTGTCAGTCACTGTGCTAGGCACTGGGGACACAAAGAATAGGATGTAATACTTCTTATGATAAATAATCCAGGGATGAGGAAATGCGAGTAAAAGAACAAGCATTTAAGCCCACTGTGATGAGTGTGATGTGTATGTCACAAACTCCGAGGCAGATCTGGCTTCTTGGGGCAACACAATAGGTTCCTTAGCCCTCTATCTGCAACCTCTGGCCTAGGCCACCGGGTGTAGGCCGTGGTTCCTGCCAATCTCACTTAGGCACCTGACTGCTCTATTTGAGTCCCTGTCCAGCATCTCCAGTGCCTTTGGTCTTCTCTCATTCAGTGTGAGTGTGAGTTGTTTGCTATGGTAGGGAGAAATTCCCTGCTTAGAATACTGAAACACTAAATGATTTTCATAGATCTTGTTATTATTTTTAGTCTCATGCTAGTGAAGGTTGAGGCTCTAAAATTAAATCCAATTTAAATATTAGCAATTTCTCATGTGAATACGTCAGGGACAAACAACCCAAATGAATATCTATTTTTAAAACCTATCTGTTCTCATGGAGCAATCACTTAAGAAATCAGATGGCACTCAAACTTGTGATAAATGCATGGAAATGAATCCCAGCTCACCTCAAGACCATCTTCTGTTCCTTCTTATAGGACATAAAGGAATATATTAAAGTCTAGTGTAACTCTTCTGGAACCTGGCCTGTCCTGGTTCTGATGCTTGAAAGCAGCGATTCTAAGCCTGGTGCATAGTGGTACCACAGTATCTTGGAAGAAATGCAAATTCTTGGGCTCCATCACAGACATCCTGAGTCAAAACCTCTGGGAGTGAAATGAGATAACTGTGGTTTAACAAGCCCTGAGATGACTCTGATGTATGCTTAAGGACCATTGCTTTAGGGGGTCTACACTGGTCTTTTCCCAACTGCAACCTCCCCATGGGGTGAGGTATTCAAGGCAAAGAGTCTGATTCAGGCTCAGTTAAGTCTGCTACTGTGGACTGTACTTTTCCATGGGACAGGCAAAGACTCCTTGCCCCTGTCTACTCCAGAAAACCTGTACAACCTGTCCGAGCCTGCTACACTGGAGGGAAAGAGGTTTTCCTGAAGACCTCTAGGGCTAAGTCTCTTTGTATCCCTCTCTATTGACCATTGCCTTAGTCTCCCCTTCATTTTCTCAATGATATTTTAGACCAAGAATTTAATGATAAATTATTGAAAATCCAATTACTATGTCATTGAAGGAGTTCAAGGAAACTGTGCTTCTGCTGATAGATTATTGAGGAGTGATGGCATTAACTGAAGCTATTTAAATCTGCTAACTCTGCCAACCAGCCTCATCCTGAGTCCTTCACACTGTACTTTGATGGAAGAGTCTATCTACATCCCTGGCTCTCACTTTCTGCCATCTCCCAATCCTCTACAGCAGTGGCCCTCAAACCTGGTCACACATTGAACTCTTCTGGGGAGCTTTACAAACTCCCTCTACCTGGGTCCCACCTCTAGAGACCCTGATTTCATTGTTCTGCAGTACTTCCTGGGCATCAGGATTTCATAAAGCTCCCTAGAAACTCCTAATGTAAAGCCAGCCCCGAAGCCCACGGCTGCATGGGATAAAGAGGATGCTTGGCATGGGCTTTGATAAGCTGCTAGTAATTAAGAGAAATGATCAAGAAATTAACATATCTCAGAAAATATAAAGTACAGATGTGGTCACATTATGAGCAATAAGATGGTAAGAGAATATAGCTTGCAGACTAGGGAGTATTTTCCCTGACTCTGTCACACCCCTCCTCGATTGTCTCGATATCTGTGAATTAAGTTTTCTTTTTACTCCTTCATTGGCTTACTCTTAATAAGCCCAAGGATTATTTGCTCACATTTTGAATACCAAAGATTTGTGGGCATGTTTGACCCGAAAGCCCTGTTGGATCATGTATCCCATGTGTGTCCACAAAGCAATGGCTAGTCCTAGAGAAGCTTACAAAGTGCCAGGGCAGTAGTAGCCTCTCTCTCCTAATTTCCACCTGGTAGAGTTCTATGAGTAGGGAAAACTCACTTGAAATGTGAAGCATCCAGAACATATTGTTGAGGTTGTTATCTGGTGCTATTGCTGTAACTTGCATGGGCTGTAACCATTCCCCTTTATTCTCTCCTCTGTGAGTTCTTACTCTGAGCCTGTTCTCAAAGGAAAAGTAATTTGAAGTCTTTTGTGTTCCAAGTCTGTTTTCCTAATTTTTTAGCCTAATCAGAAGTTTTCTAGTATGGAATATGACTGTGAGGTTTGCTGACTAGCTCTTTTTTTTTTTTTTTTTGGAAAAAAAATTCAATTTTGGCCACTATGAGATAATTGATGTATTTTAACTGTTTAGTGGTTTTGGCATGTCCAATAGGAAAATAGTGCATCTGGCACAAAGGACTCAGGAAGATATAAAGGTTCAGCAAAACTGCTATTCTTTTTTGACTGAATGTTTCATTGCTGACAATTCTAAACTGCCTGTCACATTCCTTGAAGAGAAATAGCCCTATAATGCTGGGAGATTCTGGGGGAAATTACAAAACCCTTCTTAGCATTTCTCTGAGAGTCAGGCAGCTCAAGGAAGAGGCCACTGTGTGGTTGGCTGACCTTGAGCTTTAGAATGAGAGTATCTGCTCTCAATGTGAGTGGCCTTCTGTTGTGTGTGGCTGGCCACCATCTGCATGTGCTTACCTGCCTGGGGTAATTCATGTGGCCAACACCACAGAGAGGTTTTCAAAGTGTGGGTAATTACAAGGACATTAATGTGGTAGAAGATATCTAAACACGAAGCAGCCGTCCATAACAGTTGAGGGCAGAATATTTTTGCAAGAATGTACTGCTAAATCACAGCCCCTGTAGTGTAACCCATCAGTACGACTAATGATATATCTATAATCTACATTTGAGTGCCAAAAATAATCCAATCGTTTTTGAAACTTTTCTGCGACCCTAAGAAAACATGGCTTTGGTTCCAACTGGCTGATCTTTAAACCACAAGAAAAAGATCTATTTCAGCTATGCTTTGGGTCTTTCCTGGTCTGTTGTTCCCATGCTCGGAGCTAAGAGCAGACAGCAATACTTGGGAACAAAGGGGACTTTCAGGTTGGCTGGAGTCAAAGTTAACATTTGATAATAACAGCACCTATGGAGGGCTCCAGCCCATGGCAGATCTTGGATGACAACCTGGGGCCAAGACATGAATGAAAACAAGACAGCACCAGCAAATGTTAACTCGGATCCAAGCCCTTGATTCTATTTGCTTTGTAGGATTACATGTCCTCAGCTCTTCTTGAGTTAGCCTTTTCCTCTCAGTGTGTGGTATGTTTTCCAAGTACCAGGTCAAGAAATGTTACAACACATACGTCTATAATGCAATTCAGATGTAACTTCAGAAATTAAGACAAGCTAAAGATCCATATCCCTGAAAAAGACCAGAAAAAAAAAAATCCTGGCTTACCAGACACACCGGGTCCTAGAGCTTTTAAAAAGGCAGACAGCCCATCTTTCAATCAAGTAGGGATAAGGGATGAGCTAAGGGATTTGAAAGTAGGGATTCCAGGAATATGCTACCCTTATTCATTAAAGTGTCCAGGAGAAGAGGCCATCTCGGTTTGAGCAGCTGAACTTCAGTTTTACTGAAGAAATCACTGCACTGCAATCTCCCTGCAACCGTGGATCGCAGGTAACTAGCACCAAACCCATCACAGTGGGCATATAGGACACCTTCCCACTCCACGTAGCTCTGGAGTGACAGCTGCCACAGAATATTGATCTCTCTCACTTTTCTGCCCTGACATTTCCTGGCTTGTCTGCTGATTTCACACCCAGAAAATCTGACTCAAGGCATGAAAGATAACTCAGCTCAACTTTGCCCGGGCATGCAGCACATACAAATCCTAGGTAACCTGAGGCTAAGATAAGAGCTGCAAATGAAGAATTTATTCCCATGTGTGTTTGTGAGGGGGGCTTTGTGCTCTTTCAGCTACTTCTTGTGTAGGGCTTTAACCATCCCAGTTCCAAATGGGGAATGTCGGAATACCATCAGGGTGGTTAACGATAATGAAGGGCTCTGAGATGGGCATTTATGAGCTTATGTTAAGAAGTTTCATCAACTCTCTCATTATCTCAGGAGGAAAGGTCAAGGGAGATGAAAGCCTGCTAGCCCTTCTAAAGTCGCTTTATTCTCATATAATTATGTTTTGTAATATTCCCTTCCTATTGTTACTCTTTTTAGGGTTTCTTTGACCATGACAACAAGAGCAATAGAAAAATTCTGCACTGGGGAAATTCAATCTGGAGCTAACAAGAGATCCACAAAGTGCATTTGTCTTTAAAGACCCAGAACATTATGGGGTGGGTAATTAGAAATTCCAGAGATGAGTGTAGGACAATTTTCTGCATTCAGTCACCACACACACACATACACACACACCCCAAACCCGTCAGTCACTCATTCTGTTGCTTCTAAAGAGGAACCATTTTCATGATTAAGATTCAGAAAAGTACAAGCTGGGTGTGGTGGTGCACTCCTGTAATCCCAGCTGCTTGAGAGGCTAAGATAGGAGGATTGCGAGTTCAAAGCTAGCCTCAGCAATGGCGCACAAGGTGCTAAGCAATTCAGTAAGACCCTGTCTCTAAATAAAATACAAAAACAAATAAGGGCTGGGGATGTGGCTCAGTGGTTGAGTTTTCCCGAGTTCAATCGCTGGTACACCCCCAACAAAGATTCAGAAAAGTACAAACTAATTTATTTTAAAATTCTTATAACTATATTGTGTAATTATACAACTATTAGAGCTGTAATGGACCCCTAGTGGCTGCTTTTCCTGACCAAGGCTCTACGACTTAGAGCTGGCTGCATCTCAGCCTAAACACTTATCAGCTGTGTCACCATTACCTGTGTGACTTAACCCTTCTGCGCCTCGGCCTCTCCTCTCAAAAATCTGAATAATTATACTATCCACACTGGTTTATGGAGAGGCTTAAACAGAAGAAGCATTTAGCCCAGTGCCCAGCACCTAGTTAGCACTACATAAAT
This sequence comes from Marmota marmota marmota, assembly GCF_001458135.2. Classification (NCBI taxonomy): domain Eukaryota; kingdom Metazoa; phylum Chordata; class Mammalia; order Rodentia; family Sciuridae; genus Marmota; species Marmota marmota. Next base: position 3,699,459 of record NW_026000077.1, read on the forward strand.
GTTAGCTATTCTTATTAATATTATTAAAGACGTTCAGCCAAAATCAGGCAGTGAGTTACTGGCAGAGGTGGGTACAGAAGGGAAAGTGATGTCTCCTGTCCACCCCATGCCTCATCTGGCTTCCTCCAGCAGGAAGGAATCAGGACTTCGTGACTGGAATGACTGGTCACACGCATGCTCGGTGGGACTCAGCAATGGCAGACCGCTCAGTCTGCAGCTGCAGGACCATTATCTGCAATCATTTGCCAACAAAGATGCTGAGTAACAAACTGAAGCACTTGCTTTTGAGATGATCTGTTTTCTCAGCCACGTCGCCATCAGGAGGACGAAATCTGCTCCAGCTACAGCTGTGGTTTGCTCAGCTCCGTGATCTTTAGCTACCGCTCTGCCATGCCAGTCATGGTAATGTTAATGGCATCTTCGCTTGGGATAATTGCTGCCTCCCAGGGAAAGTGAGCCACAAGGAGAATAAGACATGGAAGGTATCCTCATGGTCAAATGGATGCTTAGTCACCCAGGGGCTTGAGACAAATTTAGGCTCCTCCTAGATTATTAACTTCCTGAGGTGTGTGTGTGTGTGTGTGTGTGTGTGTGTGTGTGTGTGTGTGTGTATATATATATATATTTTTTTTTTTTTTTTAACATGGGGCTGTCCTAGAGTAGGCATTTCATGAATATTGATTGAACAGAATTGAAAACACTTCATGCAGTGGTGCCAGTTTATTCAACCACTGTAAATCATTATATCATACTGAGATATGACGAGAGGTTCCAATCCACACACCTGGATAACACCCTTTACTTTGGTGCCGTGGGGTTGTATTTAAGCAGAAAAATGCCACATTGGTGGGCTGACAGGTGTGCTGTTAGAAATCAAGATGGCAGACCCTCCTTCTGCCTTCTTTACAAGCACTAAAAAGTGCACACAGGTGTCATGCCAAACCAACCCCACCTTATTCCAGTGTGCTTATTTGTCTTGCCCAGAATTATTTGGAGAAGGCTGTGCTCCAACTCAGTTGCTGGTTACGTTGCACAATCCACTGGGATAGCAATCACCTCATTGTTTAGTTACAAGCCACAAGAAGATAAAAAAGAAAGAAAAAGAAACACAGCGCACACATACAGAATGAGGGTGGAGACCGCACAATGATAATGAAAACCATTTGTTAGTGTTTCTCTCCTTTCCTTGTGCATCAGTCGAGGTCCTGGCACCAGGCCCCTGTCTATGAAGGGATCTTCACCTTAAAGGCCTTCAAGGGACTTGTTCTGTCATTTCTGGTCTAAAGAGTGTCATCCATTGTCCCTAGGAATGTGGGCAATCGACTGCCCAGCTCCCTCTGAGCCCAGTCACTGTGTCAGGCTCCAGGTCTCATCTTTGGCTGTAGGGACACTGACCCATCTGTGGGATTGTGTGACGGCCAGAGTTATTGCTATTGTTATTAATATTATTTTGTGTGTTGGGGATTGAACCCAGAACCTTGTGCATGCTAGGTGAGCACTGTTGTTCAATAGAACAACACCCTCAGCCCTTTTAATTTTAATCTTGAGATAGGGTCTTGCTAAGGCAGGCCTTGAACTTGCTATTCTCCTGCCTCAGCTTCCTGAGTCACTGGGAGTACAGGCATGTGCCACCATGTCCAGCTGGCCTCAGTTATTTGTAAGCGCTGCCTAACCCAGAGTTTTGGGTTACTTTGTATAATAAAGCCCTTGCTTTCTCCCTGCACCGTGTCCACCCACCTGTGTCCAGGACTTTCATCCCTGCTTTCTTTTGAACTGTTGCTACTTTTCCTTCTTCCATAGAACTGATTTTCATATTCCCCAAATATAGATTAAAACCTTTTGAGGATTGAAAAGCAAACCCAAATGAAAATAAAAATAAAATAAGCAAACCCCCAGAACTTTACAACCAGTAGAATATCCATCAAAGCATGTTTGTTTTGCTTGCGTTGTCCCCAAGAGAGGAAGCATCTCAAAAGGCATGTGCACTGGTAATGGGCAGAGCACACTGCCAAACATTCCCTGCACTTGTGTCCACCAAGCCCTGAGACCTGTGTGCTTCTCCTCTCTCTCTTCCCACTTCTCAGAGCTCCACAGCATTTATACATTTAGATCCAAAGAGCATGGCACCAATATCTCCAACAATCACCACCATCTCCTCCAAAAAATTAAGGAAACTTTTGGAGCCACTGAGGTTTGACCAGTGTCCCCCACCCCTGCCTCCTCTTCAGCCATCAGTAAAATCACCAGAGGCAGAAGAGAGCCAAGCTGGATGTCATTTAGTGTCTTCTAGAGTAGTTCAATGAATTGTTATTTACGTCCAGATAAATCCCAACTGAGTGGTGCATAGAGCTAGGTGTAGACACATTTTCATGATTTCCTATATATTCTATCATATTATTTTCCAGCCTCATTCTGGAAGGTGTTTTTTTTCCCTTCCTTTCTCTTAAAATTTTTCTTTTGTCAATATTGTATTTTTAATGGAAATACACAATATTGACGATGACACGTTTCAATTTAGCCCTTGATAATTCTTAGAATTATCTCAAAAGATTAATATCCATAACTGTCACAAGAATATTTATAATATAGACATGTGCGCACACACATAAATTAAAAAGCAAATAAAGAATTGTGTACCTTGGCCCTCCAAAGTGAGGTAGGCTCTTCCATTTGTCTGATGCAATCTATGAAATATAAGTACATGATTTTTTTGCAGATCATTTTGAGTTTTTCCATTTCTTCGTATAGGAAGATAAGTAGACTTTGTGCTTAGGGCTTTGCAGAGAGGGAAAACTCTCCTTAACCACTTCCTTTAGCCTTCAGAATGTCCAGTCCCATGGCAGTGATGGGCTCACACTTGTCAGAGGGGAAGTCCCAGAGAGTTAAACACTAGGCCCTGAGTATGGCTCTCTCATGGCCCTCCTACCCCAGAGGGAGAAGTGGCCAGCCAGCTGTCCCAGGAGGAGGCCTGGTAAACTTGCTTCTTTCTGCCACTTGTTCAGACTGAGTAGGGCACTCCTGACTTCTGGGCTACTAGGGTAAGTACACAAAAACTGAGTTTGAGTTTGAGTTTGTGGAAAGAAAGCACAGGGATGAGATAGAAGTCTCCAGAAGAGTTCCCTTAGACCTATGACTTAATTGATAAGGATAGAACCACTGCTATTTTAGGTGTAAAATTAAAGGTAATACAATGTGATGTGTTAAAATATGCTCAGTGTTTCACTAGCATAAACCGTGGGCTAGAAGGTTAAAAACAACTACTACCACTAATAATTCAAAAAACATGTGCCAGACACTATACTAAGGGCTTTCTATATATTGTCTTTTAATATGCTTGTTAAAAAATCTTCTGAGGTGAGTATTATCTCCATTTTACAGAAATATGAGTTTACATGGCCTAGTGGATAGTGCATGACGGACAGGAACTCAGATCTCCAGCTGCGATCCACTCCTTCCCTACTCGAAGGTTCACACGTCTAACCAGTTCAAAGGAGTAACAGTTTTGCCTTTTGGGTTTTTGAACTGAGTATCAACTTTTGCTTCTATGATATTGATAACATATAGGTGGGATTCTGCATATTTCTATTCTTGAATTTACCTAGTTGCTTTAAAAATTTTCAACAGCAGATTTTCTAGTCTTATAAAATACCTTTGACTTCTCCACTTATCTGTCATGAGTCTTTCCTTGTTTATAATCTCAAGGGAGCCCAGACACCATATTTCCTGCTTATTGAAATACTCCACCCACCTAGAAATAGTTTTGGGAGGACCCACTTTTCTGATAGAAATGTAGTCATAGATGGCAGAGGCTTAGAAATACTCAGTTGCTCTTTATTGGGCAATTTATAAAGATTAGAATGTGGCTATTCCATTTACTCTTGTACATTTTCTGGATAAAATTCTATTTCTGAGATCGTGAAGAGAAACCACGAGAGCAAGTCAGGAGCTACTCACTCTGGCCTAGGGTTATAACTCTCTATTGGTTGGCTTTTTGGGTGTGAAGACCAAGCCAGAGGCGGATGGAGCCAAGTGTAGTCTGTTAATATTTCCATTCATGGACATGCAATAGCAAACCATCTCATACATTTACAGGAAAGCATCGAATATAATATCTTTGTTGAACTTAATCAGAACCAGAGTAGAATTCCAGGCGACAAGAATAGAAACTTACCCTAATGATTTCAGTTTTAGTCCAAAACATACAGTGTTTTCTCTGCTTGCTCTGTTTGTCGCTTTCTAAAACAAGAAAATGCCAAGCAATGACTTGGGTTTGAGGGGCGACTGGAAAGCAAAAACACTGAACAGAAATGCAAAGAGATGGGAGTGGTGGAGGGACATTCAGCAGTGGGTTCGATTTGTGAATCGTTAACTTGACTTCCCCAAGTCTGCACGAATTAATCAGGATTTAATTGTCCAGGCTCATGCTCTCAGCTGAGAGTGCATCATATATAGAAGTAAATCACAAGGTGAAGAAGGAGGTTTCTAAAGGCAGACATACGGCTTTCATTGCTCACAGGTGAAATGCCCTTGTCCTAAAGGAACAGAATCACTCAGTGAAAAACATACAGGCCACCTAGCCAGAATAGAAGATATCTCCTTCTGCTACACTGTATTGAACTGAGCAGTTGCTTTAATAGTGGGAATCATGTAGCTGCATCCACAGCAGACTGGTGATTTTCACTGCAAGTGCTTGGGTAAAAATCTGGAAGTTCCTCTTGCCCACCAGTCTGTTGCTTCTAGAAACTCTTTAAAAAGTTCAGGCCAATGTCTTGTTTTAGATTCTCAAGAACAGTGAGTATAAAGGTGAAAATCAAAAAAAGGGCTCCATACCAGTGAGCAATGACTGTCACCTACAGGGTAATAGTGACATGTTGGCAGACACATCAGAAGGGCACACACTGGCTATTAATTATGCCACTTGGCCCAGTCCCCACCTGGCACCATGAGGGATCTGACTAATATTGGCACTGATGTTGGCCATGGTCCTGGTGCTGGATCTGCTGATTCCAATTAGGGGCCAGGCTGGGGCTAAGCCCAGGTCAGGGACATAGGCAGAAATACCTATCTCATTTCCCATCAGTTGGAAGCTTGATGAATGTTGTGGCAGGAATGGGTGAGTCCTGATCAGAGGAATCAGAACAACCCAATGCCTTCAGGCACTGGGAGAAACTAGTGAGCTGAGATTTGCCCAATCCTTAGGAAACCTGTTGTCATCAAAGAGGAACACTGAGAAAGGAGGAGGAGGGGGATGGAGTTACAGTAAGAAGGAACTGAGAGAGCAGGAGAACAGGAGGAAGAGGCAAGGGCAGCAGATGAGAGGAGAGACAGAGGAAAACAATAGAGGGGAGTGAGAAAAATGCAAGGAGGGGGGGGGAGAAAGGGACCCACAGACAAGGGACAGTAGCAGCAGGAGGGAAGGCAGCCCAAGAGAGAAGCCCGAGACACGGAGAAATGGGAGAAGGAGACAGACTGAATAAACGATTTTGAAGATGACTTCAACCCCAGCTTTGGGGAGAGGAAGAAATCCCTGCACAAATTACAAACAGGCCCACAGTCCTCTGCCAGGACCGGTAAGACATGCCTCTTGGATTTCCCTAGAGAAAAAGCCCAAGCAGTAGGTAATCATAGTCACTCAAAATAAGTAACAACTCCACCAAAGGACCCAGATTTCATTGAACCAGCTTCTGGTAAGGTTACAAGACAATCCTGATGATGTTTCAATTAGTGATCTATTTGAATATGGTTTCTGTTCGAAAAATTCCAAATCCGCACCCAAACCCAATGATAACATTGCCTTGGCAGAACGATCGAGTGATTTCATCACATAAGTGAGGACAAGGCCACAATCCAGGCACACAGCATCTCCAATGCAAAAGTCCTTCATCTCATCGCAGGGCCGCCAGGCTGGGCGTGCCAGACTGGCCCTTCAAATAAATGAGATCGTATGACCTCACCATTATCAGATTCGGAGAAAATGCTTTGGAAAGAAATCATGAGTGGAAAGGACAAAAGGACAACATCAGGGGAATTGGGGTTTCCCATTGATGCTTGGATCCAGCTGGAGTTAGTTACTGTGTAAACTTTGTTTAATCAAATCCACTGTCATTAATAAAACCCCAAACCAAATCCAAACACAGATAGATGATGGTGTACTTGGATTTCACATTGCCTTTGCATCATTGCTTCACCAGGTGCCATCCATAAATCTGGGATGCAGCCTTCTGGAGCTGGGGCTGCAGAGAGGCCGTCTCAGGGATGTGCTTCCACTGTTCCTCGGTGCCACTGCCATTGCCATTTCCCTGTAGGGGGCTGCTCTGTCGGTCAGTGCATGGGCTGAGGGAACCACAGCCTCAGCCCAAGCCCCCAGTCCTTCTCTCCCCCAGTGTGGAGAGTGCTAATGATGAACCAAGAAGGTGAGGCATCTGGAAACCACCTCATAACAAAAAATGGCTATAGGTAGGGATGTTAGGCATTCAGGAAAGCTTCCACAGGGCGAGGGAGAAGAGCTGCCCTTCACCACTGCAGGACACACCACAGGGATGAATGAGAAGAAATGGAGGAGGGGCAGGTGCTACCTCCACTGAATAGAGACATTCAGCAACAGAAGTGGGCTGCCAGTGGTGGCAGCATTCCCCACTGTGAACAGTGCTCAATTTAGGATGTAATGGTTCTTGTTACAGGAGCTTTAAACATGTCACTTCAATTATATGCAATCAGAAAAAAAAAACACACTTTTTAGAAAGGGAAGGAGGGAGGAAGGCAGGAAAGAGGAAATGAAAGAAGGAGGACAGGAAAGAAGAGAAATAAAGAATGAATAACGATTTAAAGAGTGCAAGTGATTCCACGTGGCAATCATCAAATGAGTGTGTGAGGTGGAGACTTGAATATGCAAATATGTGTGCATACAACATAGTTTTATGTCAGAGTTGATTTTCACTGAACTTTCATTCTGGGTGATACTGATGTTAAAGATTTGTATTTTTTTTTAAAGCAATATGGTTTTTTTTGGAAGCTAGCCACTCCATCCAGTGCTTAATGGAAGGAAGAGTGAGTAACCTGTTCCCATCGTGGAGGGAAAAGGAGTTGGTTGGACGTATGGAGAGGCTCTATGGAGAGGACCAATGTGTTCCTTCCTAAAGGGTTTTCAAGGTACCTTTGGTTCCACTTCACAGACCTCTCCTGCACTGACTTTGGAACGACAGAAGAGAGTCCTGTTGGCAGGGAGGGCAGATACCTGGCCCGTAACAGAACGGTGCAGAGAAGGCTTCTGGGTGTACTGAAGCAATCAGGTATCCTGCAGCCACCTACCCTTTGCACCCTAAGGAGTCCTATTATTTATTTATTTAGGTACTAGGGATTGAACCCAGGTGTCCTTAACCATTTACATTTTTCATTTTGAGACGGGGTTTCACTAAGTTAAGTGACTTAAGGCCTAGATAAGTTGCTAAGACTGGCCTTGAACTTGTGATCCCCCTGCCTCATCCTCCTGAGCCACTGGGCTTACAGGAGTGTGCCACCATGCCCAGAGAGACCCTTATATTATGTGAACTAGAGTTACTCCTCTACACTGGGTAACTGCTTATTTAAGAAGGCAAGTCTTGATAATATAATAAAACGAATTTTAGATAGATACTTACATTAAAACAGATACAGGGAGAAAAGATTGGAAGAAAATACAGTAATAGTTGAATTAAAGGATTATGAGTGATTGTTTTAGACCTTTTACTTTCCTGTATTTGGTAATGACTTACAAATTCTTCTATAACAAAATAATGTACTTTGCAATAATTTGACAATACTATATTTAATACTGTAGACATATTCACAGTTTGTACCTATTAATTACATTTTTTGAGATTCTGTCCTGAAGAAGATGATCCTGACATGGGAAAAGCTATACTTATGGATCCCCCACTCCACTAAATGTTGTATAATTGCAAAATCAGAAGGCAAGTGTTCATCAATAAGGGGATAGTTAATTGATTAAGGGATAAGGCATTATCCCTTAATAAGGGATTAGTTAATTGATAGTTAATTGTTGACTGAGGCTGTTCTGTTCTCCAAAACTCACATAAGGTTTGGATATAATGTCAGTTCCTGAAATCTTTTTCCAGAACTTCTTTGCAGTCATTACATACGAAAACCGAAATGACAATAGGGATAAAGGGCAATGCTTGTGATCTAGTGCAAGATGGGGGTGCGGTCAGGTGAGGGGAGAATGTGTGTGGAATCACCATAGTCGAGGGAAATCATGTGTGTGGGAACAAGGCCTGGAAGTAAATTCATAAATGAAAACAGTTGTTTTGAGTGTTAGAACTTTGGGTGATCCCCTTCCTCTTTCCCTCATTCTCCAAATGGCTTGTAATGTTGTTATAATGCCTTTATAATGAAAATAAGATTCATAAGCCTTTCCATATGTCTTCTCTGTAAATCCCTGAGGTCCAGGACTACACCAGATATGTTTTCAGGTTAGCCTCCTCCCCATGGTGCCTAAACTGGGCTGTTTCATTTTTCAAAGGCTCATGCAGTACAGCTGAGGAAGTGACCAGGTCTATTTGATGGCTGAGGATGGGTGCTGGTGCAGGGCTCCATCAACTCCGCTGGGAGTAGCCTCTTTGTCTAGTCATTACAATCTTATGTTGAACACAGAATGAGAAAACTGATGAACGGTCAGTTTCATATGTGGAGATGTGTGGATGCATTCATCTGTATTTGGAAGTTCTTGGGCATGAAGGGGAGGGTTGAGGTCTCAGATTCTCTTTTATCTATTGTTGACTGAGGCTGTTCTGTTCTCCAAAGCTCACATAAGGTTTGGATATAATGTCAGTTCATGATTATCTGTGCTATAGAAGGAAAAAATTAGAAAGAAACCACCAAGCCATTTGTAGTGCATATAATTTGGTTATGTTTGTCTCAGACATTGGGAAAGGGGGCGGAGGAGGAGGGGAAGAGTAGCAGGAGGAGGCAGGGAACTAGAGATATTTAATACATGCCTGCTACTTGCTTGGCATAATACGAGGAGTTTTTCAGGGTATGGCCCTCTTCTGCTGGTGCCCACATGTGGGTAGGTATTCCTCTTCTTGTGTCTATAGGGAAAGTAAGATTCTGAGAGGGTAGGTAACTTCTTTTAAGCTATACAGGCTAGAAAGAGAACAGTATGTAGTGCCAAAGCACAATAAACATTGCTTTTCATTCTCTGAGCACCTACTAACTAATGGTCCATAAATGAAAAATTCAGTTAGCATCAGTCTAGAACTGATGTTAGTTAGCCACCAGGAATTCTTTTAGTTTCAGTGGTTCTCCACCAGGGAAAGTTTCCTCCCACCTAACCCCTACATCCGGCAATATCTGGAGACATTTTTTGGTGTTATCTGGAGACATTTTTTGGTGTTATCTATGGGTAGGAGGGATGCTATTAGCATCTAGTGAGTAGAAGCTGAGGATACTGCAAACAGACTATGAGGCCTAGAGCACCTCCCATCACGATAAACATCTGGCCAAAACATCACTAGCACAAAGACTGAGAAACCCTGACACATCATTGTAGAACCCAACACAACCCATCTTCACAAAATTCACTTCCTCACTCACTTATGAAATAAGTTTCTGCGGCTCTGGAGAATTCTCAGATACTTAAAGCATCAGAGGTGCTATCTATTTACTGATCATACAACTAGGAACCACTCAGCATATGTAAATCAAATAGATATGCAGAAAATCTGGATGACAATGCCAAGTTTAAATCTGAAATTTATGAAGGGAGTTTACAGTGAAATTGCCAGCAAGAAATTAACAACTCCCCAAGTGTTACCAATTGTGGCTAACCCTAGTCTGTATTAAATTCTACAATGAATAGCTAAACATTCACTTGATTCCCAGGATGCTCATATGTAAAATCAAGAGACTTGGCTGTTCTCCGATTACAAGGTCAAATCACTAAGTTTTAAGTTGTAACACTTAAGCTGTGGCCATAAGCAGAGAGTAAATTGCTTTCCTTCACTGTGGCTTGTCACTGGGAGAGGCTGTGTGCATGAAATTAGCTACTTATGTGGCATTGAGACAACCCCTAGAAAACTGGAACTAATGAATTATTAATTATTACATACTTTTGTGGCTCACCATAATTTTGTAGGCATAAGATTGTACCAATATTTGAGAAAGATTATTAAATTGCAAAACTAAAAAGGAATCACCTAGTTGAGTCTTTAATGAATCAACCAGTACACATTAGATGAATTATTATGTGTCCAATCCCACGCTAGGTACTATAGATGATACTAGACAATTATGAGGCACAAGTCTTATCTTTAGTAACACATAATATGGTGTTACTAAAGTAACACTATAGTAACACATAATATTTTTAAGACAAATGCACAGAAAATATTACTGAACAATATGGGTTGTAAATTACTTTATACAGACTGTCAGTAATGAAGGGGTCTAGAGAGGCCTTCCTCCCATAAAAATGCTGATATTTACATACGTGTTTATCTCCTCCATTACGTTGATACTACCAGCATGCCGCAATCTAGACACTTTCTTCTTTGTATTTGCCTCCTTGTCTAGGCAGAGCCTGACCTACAGAAGCCAGCTAACAAATGTCCACTTTCTAAGAGAATGAATGATCTCTCTAGGAAGTGGGCCTCGATCTTGGCCTTGAAGTCACTGGAATGTTCAAAGCAGTGCTTCCCACCCTTGGGATGTAAAAAGAGGTTTGGTGAAACAAAGGTTCCATGGTTAAGCACATTTGGGAACTACTGGGTTAGAAACAGCTTTCTGTACTCAGCTTTCCACATGCCAGTAGGCACTGGGGCGCTCTTAGAAGATACTTGAGGTCAAATTTATTTCACCATGGAAACAGTATGAACTGAAAATGTGGCAACATATTATGTGAATCCATATACCAAGAAATTCATTTTTGAGAATAGTCTAAACCATCCAAGGAACATGGTTTCTTGAATTGACCAGTGCTTTGAAAACAAGTGTAACTGTTGTGAGATTGTGATTTGGAGATTTTCCAGAGAGGGGGACAAGTTCTGTCCCTGTAAGTCAGTCCCTGTGTGGAGGAAAGATCCAGATATGCTTTACGTCTCACTTAAGTAGCTTTTGGAAGTGGCCTCTTTGCAGCTCTGGTGTGGAGAGTCCTGCTTTGGTCTGTGGTAATGGTTTGAGCTTTGGACACACTTTTTTAAAAATCTGGATGAATCTTTTCTTACTATTCCCAAAGGGCTTACACTTTTATTCTTTAGATTTCTGGTGCCCTGAACAGCTTGATTGGGTTTGATGAGTTCTCAGCAGACTGCTGGCCTCAGACCCCTGGGTGATCTGAGACAGCTGCTGTTTGCTTTTCTGTAAATCTGTACTTGCTTTGATTTAGTGGGGTTTCCTGGCATCATTTCCAAAGATAAGAATTGTTTATCGGCACCAACCCACTAAAAAGGTAAAAGCGAATATACCCATCATATTAAGTTTCTTTACCTTAATAAAGCTGTTTCTTTCTTTGGTTTTCTATGTCTTTTAAATGTACAATTGTTTTACTTTTTCAGATCAACTTTTGAAACGAGTCTTCCAGTGGCCAAAGGATTTTTCTTAAAAGACAAAGTGGTCTAAAAATAACGGATGGTGACCTGGGGAGCTGAGTCATGTTCTATTGCCATCAGGAGAAAGTATAAGTAGACAATGACACATTTTGTGACTTATTTCTACTTTAAACGTGTGAGCCCCAGGAAACAGCCGAAGGCAGGGCTGAATCCACTCTTGCAAGTACCTTTGATTTTAAGATAAATCTGTAAATGCTTCCTAGTACGCCATGTCATGTTCTAGCCCCTCTTCCAGCCCTGAAGTTTGTACAGCTTGGGCTGCACCTGGATTCCTTCTAGAGAAGCAGGCTGGTGGAAAGACCTCAGTGTGGCACAGCCTCCCTTGACCGGGGTCTGGGGTGTGTCTCCAGGACGGCATGATGGAAAGACCCCAGTCCATTACTCAAACCAATGGACGTGATTCCAAAGTCAAGGAACAAGGTTGTCTGGGTCTGTAGAAGTGTAGCAGAATCAGACAGGAGCAAAAAATTTGGTGTGTCTGAGTCACTGTGGTTTGTCTACAGGGTTCTGTGGCAGACGGATGGCATAAACCTCCCCTCCAGGACAGACCGGTGACCTTAGTGGCTGCGATCTGATGAACCCTTTGGTTACAGTTGCTTCTACGGCTTTCCCCACAGCTTGGCTCTGCACACTCAGGCCTGGCAAAAGGTCGCCGCGAATGGCCCTGACTATGACTACACCTCCCTGTTTTCTCCATCACACAAAGCTCTGTGTTGTTTTCTTCCAAGGGTTGCCGCCTAAGTTCTCATGAAACACTGGGGCTCTCTCAGGAAAATGAACAAATCCTTGGGGCACAGGGCTTCTGGCTGATAATATGAACTTGACTGAACTCGAAAATGTGTGGCTAGTGCTTGGAAATCATTCAGTTTAATTCAGTACACGCATAAGGAGCACCTGTGCCATGCAGGGGCCCCATGCTCAGAACTGCAGGGATGATAGAGGTGAAAAAGAGCGTCCTAGCAAGAGCAGCAAACGAACACCCACGAGACCCAACAATCGAGGAATGACGGAATGACCATGCATTGTTGTGGGGCACCATGGCACACATCTGTAATCCCAGTGGCTCAGGAGACTGAGGCAGGAGGATCATAAATTCAAAGCCAGCTTCAGCAATGTAATGAGTCCCTGAGCAACTTAGTGAGACCCTGTCTCAAAATGAAAAATTAAAAGGGCTGGAGATGTGGTTCAGTGTTTAAGTGCCCCTGAGATTAATCCCTGATACAAAAAAAAAAAAAAAAAAAGTGCATCGTGGAGTCGCTCTTTTAGCACCTACAAGACAAGGCATCGTTCTGGAGTCTGGGGATACAGTTATGAATAGAATGGGAAAGTTCTCGACAAAACGAAAAAGCAACCAACAAAATACCAATTGCTGATAAGTGATGGAGAAAACAAAGCATGGTAAACAAGTTGGAATTATACACCGGGGAAGGCTAGTTTGGTCAGGGAAGGACTTTGTGATGAGGTGATGGCCGGTGAGAAATAACTGAAGTGTGGGAGAGAGGTATGCAGAAATGTGGAAGAACATTCTAGGCAGAGAAGGGCCAGTGTAAAGTCCCTGAGGCAGGAGCATACGTGGCTGAAGACAGCAAACCATCTCTGTGGCTGGAGAGTTTGGGCTGATTCTGAAGGAAACAGGAAGCCATGAGAAGGTTTTGAGCAGGAAGGTGACATAACTTGTTATAGCCGAGCACGCCCAATGGGGACCCAGGGTGGAAACCAGAAGATGGGTGAGGAAGCTCCTGCAGTCATCTGAGGGAGAGGGGGCAGTGGTCTGAGCTGTGGTGGCAATGTGGGGTAGGTGAGAGGACACCGTAAAAGGGATATGTGGAAGGAAAGAAGCCAATAGGATCTTCCTTGTGGACTGTGCTGTGGAGCAGTGAGGGAAAGGGATAATTAAGGAGAATCCAAAGTTTTTGACATCCCGCTAGATGGAGGTGCCATTTATTGAGATGGAGAACACTGGGGAGGAGCAGATTTGAAGGGCAAGGATCAGGAATTTAGGTTGGGATGAGCTGAAGTGGAGACACCTATATACTAAACCCAATATACAGGTGGAGAGTTTGAGGAGGGAGTTGATAGAGAAATCTATAGTTAAGGCAGAGGTCAAGGGCTATAAACATAAGTTTGAGAACTATCTAGCTTAGGGATTTGTAAGAAGTAAGAAGCCTGAGTAAGAAGCCTAAAAAATTAGCTCACTGAGATTTATTATATACAATTTCTGGTCTTCATTCTTCTAGAGATGAAATTAAACAAGCTTGCCCTCTCTGAGAACCCCTCATGCCCTGCCGTGCCTTCCCTGATTAATCTCTGAAAGTTTCTTGAAGGCAGAGACTCTATCCCTATATTGATGAGCATGCACCTTGCACATCAAACCACTTTCAAGTACCTATTACATGCCTGGGGCTGGGCTACATGCTGTGTGACATTATGAAGCAGGCTAAGGACCAATGGGGAGTCAATATCATTATCAACCAATTGAGTCCATCTGTCAGAGGGAAAAGAGACAGGCGAGTGGTCAGGGTCTTGCAGGCTAGTCTTGGCTTTGCTGCCCTGTGATGTTGGGTAAGTCACCTATCAAAAGATGAGGATTGATTATTTCTAAGGTCTCTGTCAATCTTAAATTCTTGCTATGATGTATCAAGCATCACCTGGAGGGTAGCTGAGAAAAGTCCAAAGAGTCAATAGATGCTGGAGGATTTGAGCTGGACCCTGGATATTTATTCGTTTTGCACTCAGGTCTATCTCAGGTTAATTCAGAAAGTAATTGTTTTCTGTTCGTTTGTCTGCTTATTATTATTTTTTTGCAATTATTGATGTCATCTTTGAAAGAAAATATAAATGAAAATGTGTGTGTGTGTGTGTGTGTGTGTGTGTGTGTGTGTGTGTGTATGGAGAGAAAGAGGGAGAGGAGGAGAGAGAGAGAGAGAGAGAGAGAACACTAGACTAATGATAGCTGAAATTTGTCCAATTTCTCATTGTCAGGTACTGTGGTAAATACTTTATATGGATTATCTCTTTTAATGCTCATAATAGCCCAATGAGTAGAGTTGTTGAGTATTTTACACAGAGAAGAAACTGAAGCTATGTATTGATTTGCTTAGGTAAATCTCAAAAATCAACCAATCAACAAAGTCTAACTTAATGTTTTGTCCAGATTACCTAATTTTAACATGGAAAAATCTCAAAAGAAACTCAGCATAATTTAAACTTTTAAAATCTAGAGCAATTGAGTTTATTAACTACCTAGCATTTTAAGATAAACTTTTCTTAAGTATACAGCATATTTAAAGAAATATTTCCACATAAACTCAGGATTTGTTTATGACAAGTTGAATGCCATTTGGAAATTGAGTGCAAATTCCTCAAACAGGTATGCTCGATTCCACATATACCATCTTGTTTTTATTTCAATCTCATCTAGTCAGATATAACTAATGTTAACATTTAGAGCACATCCTTCCAGAATTATCTATCATATTCAAATCTGTATATAGTAACCCCCCCCTTATCCATTGGGGATATATTCTAAGGCCCCTTAGTGAATGCCTGAAGCTATGGATAATATTGAACTGTATATATATACTGTGTTTTTCCTGTGCATGTATACATATGACCAAGTTGATAAATTAGACACAGTAAAAGGTTAACAACAATAAATGATAATAAAATAGCATAATTATAACAATCTACTATAATAAAATTTATGTGAATATGGTCTTTTCTTCACTCTCAAATTATCTTATTGTACTCACCCTTCTTGTGTTGATGTGAGATGATACAAAGCATGCATGATGGGACAAAGTGAGGTGAATGATACTGGTATTGTGACATGCCACACAAGGGGTGCTTGAACACAAGCACAGTGATACCTCAACAGCTGATCTGATAACTGATTTGGCTACTAAGTGCTTAACAGTGGGGTAGGGTATATAACATGGATACGCTGGACAAAGGGATCATTCATGTCCTGAAGGGCTGGAATGGGATGTTGCCATATTTCACCAAGTTACTCAGATGGAATGCAATTTAAAACTGACAAAAGTGTTAATTTCTGGAATTTTCCATTTAATATTTTCAGATCATGGTTGACCTCGGGCAGAACCATGGAAAATAAAGCTGTGGATAGGGGTTGAATATATTTTACTGCTTTAGCTATCTAAACATGAGCCTGGTCCCTCACAGTATATGGTTGGAGAAGAGAAGACCTTTCTCTTGCCCAGTTGGTAAAAATACAGTTGTGCAGGGCAGTAAGGAGATGGAGTCATGGCTCTTGTAATTTTCCAATATGATGGTGCTTGCAGAGTTACCATCTGTTTGCAGGGCAGCTCTGAGTGCTGTTGCATCTGATTTCAATAAGCTGGGAGAGCAGTTCCATCCTCCAGCGCATAAGCAGGCGGGCACATCTGCTCTGTGTCCAGGCTCCAAAGCCAAGGGAAAGTTGGTCTGGTGGAGTCTGTGGTCCAACTCAACAACAGAAGACAGTAGTTGCTATTGGATCCTTTCCAATCCCTATTGAGGTCAGGTTTTGACCCGGAGGCTTTCAGAGCATAGAAGCCAGGCTGGTATTGTTCTTTATCATTAGTTGTGTTTGTCTCGATTAGGAAGAAAAAAAAAAATCTACGAAGTCTGGATTCAGAATTCTCCAATCTGGAATTCCTCCCACACATGGAAAACAAGACTCAGTGGAGGAAACAATGCCACTGTGTTTGTCACCCACGTATTTTGGGATCTGACCACAAGAGAATAATTTGCTCTTTATCGGAGCGCTCTTCACCTGGGGTTGATAAGGAGTTACCACAGAGCTGCAGTCAGGGCACCACGGTCAGGTGACTACGTGGCAGCAAAGTAAACACTTGGGTGCTCTCTATGTGACTATAAATGCACCCCTGCCTCCGCGGGAGTCCCGTGTTTACTGTAAGGCTTGGGTAATTATCAGCAATAAGACATTTTATTAAACAATATTTAGACAATGAGCATAATAACATAAACAAGTTAATTATTTCTACGTTAATAAGGAAAACATCCTTTCATCTTCAGACCACAGAGTAACTAACAGCCCGGTGCTGACCCTAGGTGACGCTGTTAAGTGGGTAACGCGGATCTTTACTGTTCCCTCCCCACAGGATGCCCCTCTCTTGAACCCCAACATAAACTCCAGTCTCATTCTCTCTGGAGCCCCCTCCCATGGACTGCATGGGCTTCCAGGGTTGGGGCTGCAGCCAGGCCCCGTGGAGGCTTTGTGTGAATTAGAAGAGATCTTTCCATCAGGCAGATGCAGCTGTTTGCCATGCACAAGGTTTGGTGGGCAGAGACTCCTCTCATCCCCTCTAGACGCCCTAGAGGACACAGCCTGCACTAGTGTACTACCTCTCTGCCCCCAGTCCCTCTGCAGAGGACTGGACACTGCTTTTCTTCCAAACTGTCTTGTCAGCTCCCAGTGACTGGGCCAGGACCTTTGACCTTGTCAGAAGGGTCAGGGGATTCTCTTGGGCCCCAAGGCAGTACCAGGAAAGGCAGCAGCATGTGAGCTGGGCCACAGGCCATTAGTATGTTACAACAGAGAAAGGGATCCAGGGAGGGGGTGGGGCTTCTCTTCAGGGCACCTGGGCCCTTCTCTTCAAGTCCACCTGCCTCTGTCTGTCCACTGAGTCAACTCCTTTCCCAGTATATTCTGGGATCTCTCC
Organism: Marmota marmota marmota; assembly: GCF_001458135.2. Lineage (NCBI taxonomy): Eukaryota > Metazoa > Chordata > Mammalia > Rodentia > Sciuridae > Marmota > Marmota marmota. Next base: position 3,716,746 of record NW_026000077.1, read on the forward strand.
TTCATTGTCTCCTCTGCACTCAGGACCTTCAAATTATCCCCCCTTTTGTGTCGCACCTCCCCAAACCACCCTGGCAGCCTACCTGCTGGCCCTGCTCACCCAACAGTGCTCCCTCTGCTCACTCCTGCCTACGCTCCATTTCAGACGTGCAGCTTCACGATCTGAGGAGAGGGTCGGAGACTCGGTGTCTGCAGCTGGAGGGCTGTTCTCCCACTGCATTCAGAGCTACTGCTGGGTCAGGGAGGAGAGGCCTCCTGGAGACTCACCGCCACCTCAAGTGGTGGCGACTCTAGGTCAAGAGAGCAAATGGCTGCATCTTTGTAGTGCAGGGGGTGCCTTCTCCAGCACAGGCTGAGAGAGCAAAGCCAGATGTTCACAGGGAAGAGAACCCCGTCCATCCTGGATGCCCCGCTTATTTTCCCATCTGGACCCCTGGCCGCCCTTCCCTTCTAGATGCTCCACTTCTCAGTCCTGTCTGCCTCAGCACACCCTGCCCCATCCCACAGCCATTGTTGGTTTCCCTCCATATTCTGTGTACCACACATGGACACCAAAGCCATGCACACATACATTTACATACATACATATGGACACATAGGTGGGCACATGTATACTTGTGCACATGTACATACACGCACCCACACATACACACAGTATACACACATATCCCCTAGAAACAAGGGGGTTGCCACCATGAACCCTCCACCCCTGGAATGTTCTCCACGCTTGCTAATTGACCGTCTTCACAAGAACTCAAAACTTGCTTTTTCTTTCAGCAAATCTCTTCAGAGAACTAGGTGGGTAGTGAGGTGTAAGGGTGGTGGAATTCACTGCTTTACAACTTGACCACACCACGCCTACTGGGAACTCCAACCCTTTCCCTCCCGGAGCCTCATGTGTCTAGAGATACACTGTGTAAAACACAGTGCCATCTCCTACCCCTGTGCCCTTGCCTGGGCTCTGGCCCTGGTTCTGTAATCCCAGCAGCCTGTGTTATATTAGGGAGGAACAATGTCAGTCTAGCGGCCTGAGCCAGGCCCCGAATTCCTGAGGGGTCAAAGTCGTACTCGAGATCTGCCTGGCCAAGTGTCTCATACAGTGCTGGGCAGGCGTGGGTGGTTGATAAATATCATTAGATGGCAAGGGGGTGACGAAGACCACAAGAACAGGCTCTTTCTTAGCGGGTTGGTATTAACTTGTTGGGATGTCCTGGATCCCAGGAGGAGCCAGATGGCCCAGGGTCTGTAATAAACAGCCCAAGGCCCAAGTCACATGTTGGGGGGTGCTTGGTAGTTTCTGCAGGAGGGAGACCAGGCATTTGGCTTAAAGGGCACTGTTTGTGCTGCCCACTGCCAGGAAGCAGGTGGAATATATGAAGCCTGTGGAGCTGGTAAAAATGACTCTCCAAAGTTGGAGTTGGGGGAAGCCTGAATTTGTGGCATCCGTTGCTTTCTGTGGTACGAATATGCCCACGATGGCCAATTTCAAGTTACCACATGACCTCGGAGTGCAGGGCTAGGAAGAGAAGTTCACGGTGGAGCAGGTGTGGGTCCCTGTGAGCTGGCTCCAGCACACCACAGTTAAACATTGCCTGGACCAGGAAGGAGGACGTCCCCCTGTCTTTGGAGCATCTGTCCTCTTTCTCCTCCTGCCTACCTTTCAGATCTCCAATGAATCATGCCTTCCTCTAGGAAGTCTGCTGCCTGCTCCCGGGTCACACCATCAACCAGCCTGTGGATTCTCCTTCCCAGCACTTAGAACCACTCCCCGACCCCCGCCTGGATTACCAATCAATCACAGATTGCCCTCCTAACTGGCCTGTAAGCCCCATGAGAAGCACAGCAACTACATATGGGTTTTGTCCACCAAGGTGTCTCGGGTTCCCAGCACAGCTCCTGGCACAAAGACGGTGCTTGATAAAGAGTTAATGAAAGTTGCAAGGAAGACATGAATGGAGTCCTGAGCAGGGCTCTGCTGCTCACACTGTGACAGGCACTCCATCCACTAGATTTTTGGTTTCCTTTCCTACCTTTCCACCAGCCCCACCATTTATTTTAAGAAGGATTGCATGATTTCTCATGATTTTTTCAACTCTACCATTCCATGGATCTTTGAATCAGACAGGAACAGCAGTTGCCTCTGTGTGTGTGTGTGTGTGTGTGTGTGTGTTTGTGTGTCTCACAGGTGCAGACAGGGGCAGATAGCAGAAGCAATCTACAGAAGACGAGAAGACTTATGATAAAATGTTTTCATTTCCTTTTTATGACCAAGGCTACAGGGTCATAGAAGAATGTGTCTGACAGCCAGCCCTGTGATACTAGATTGACCCCAGTGATATTTTCCCCCCAATGCCTAAAGTTCCTTGGAATTAAAGTTAAAATACGAAGTGTCAGTCAGATGACAACCTTTTATCCCCCATGGACAGGTATAATCCTTAAATGTCCTTACAGTCCCTAAAGCCCAGAATGTGTGCACACAGTGAGGACACTAATTATTCACTAGTGAAAAATAAGCTTTAAGATAGGCAATATCGGCCAGGTGCAGTGGCACATGCCTGAAATCCCAGTGACTCAGGAGGCTGAGCCAGGAGGCTCACGAGTTCAAGGTCAGCCTCAGCAATTTATCAAGGCCCTCAGCAATTAGTGAGGCCCTGCCTCAAAATAAAGGGTACAAAGGAGGGCTGGGGATGCGGCTCAGTGGTAAAGCGTTCACTAGGTTCAATCCCTGGTACAGGAAAAAAAAAAAGGCAACTTCCTTGCAATAAGAATTTAAGAATTAATCCCAATTACCAATATTGGCAGAACCAAAAAGTTTCTCCATTTTTATATGTTTGCTTAGGAAAACAGGCAGAAAAGAGATGTTCTTACAACATCTTTAAGTTTTGGTAGCTTTTATAAAAAATATTTTTTTGTTAGAGATGGATGCAATATCTTTATTTTGTTTATTCATTTTTATGTGGTGCTAAGGATTGAACCCAGTGCCTCATATGTGTGAGGCAAGTTCTCTGCCACTGAGCCACAACCCCAACCCCTTTAGTAGATTAAAAAAAATTTTTTTTTGGTAATTGTAGATGAACAGAATACCTTTATTTTATTTTTAATGTGGTGCTAAAGATCGAACCCAGTGCCTCACGCATGCCAGGCAAGTGCTCTGCTACTGAGCTACAGCCACAGTCCAAGTTTTGTAGGTTTGATGATAAATGAAACACTAAACAAATTATTTCTGTCCAAGAAATCTAGAGGACAGTTGTCTCTGGATTATTATTATTATTTTTTTTCTATCTGGGTCTTGCACTTTCTGGCAGGGGTAAGGGCAGAAGTTAAGCCCTGTGACACTTGCCCTTTGCTGATGACTGAATTAAATTCCTGTCAGGGGCATGGTTCCCTTGCTTTTTTCACATCCCAGAATGAGGTCTGAGAGCCCGGAGGGATCAATTCCAGGCTTGTAATAAGAAAGGAAAGGGGCTGTTCCTGTCTGTGCATAGCATGACATTGCCTTTACACATGACAAAGTCTTGTGGAACCTGTGAGGAGTGGTCCCCAGAAGTCTGTGGAAGTGGCTTTTAGTAATTGCCCTGTAAAAGGGAGAGATTGTTGGGGTGGAGGCTGCACTGTTCCTGCCTAAATTCTGGAATAGTGCCTTAGGAACCCGGGTTAGGCCTATGTAGTAGCTTGACCAGAGCAAAGAGATGGCAGCGGAACTAGCCGGGGAAGACCGGTCTTGATAACAGTAGCAAGAACCACAAGAAAGTTCTATGTTTTGAGGCTTATGTGCCTCATGCCATGTTAACCATTTTCTAAGCATTGTTATAGTGAGCCATCACAGCAACTTTACCACCCCCATTTACAGGTGTCTTCACTGAGGTTTACCCCACAAGTGAACAAGAAATCACACCTTGATATCATGGCATCGACCTGCAATCCTTGCATGGGGGTCTCCTCATATTTTAAACTCCACCCCCTTGCCCTCTCACTTTACAAAGACCTCCAGCTCCAAAGTATTCCCATGATTCACTGACTACTGTCTGGATTTTACTTTCCAAGATTTTATTCACATAAGGAGGATGGCTGCCATGGGTTGGACAGCTTTTATGCACCAAGTACTGAGCTAAGTATTGCATGTCTTCCCTCCTTTAATCACTATTTCATGAGGGATATATTATTATTATTCCTGTTCCACAATTAAGGAAATTGAGACTCAGAGGGAGTTTATGTCATTTATTTAAAGTCGCAGTTAGCAGGAAGGAAGGACCAAGGCCAGTCATTGGCTTGCTGCCTTGTCTGTGAGTGGTTTATCACCTTTTAACAGAGATCATTTGATGGCTGCTCAAAAGCATTTGCCCCAGGGATAAGCATCAATCAGTCTGAGCCTTTATCATGCATGTATTTCTTGGTATGAATGAAGGTTCAGATATCATGTTTTCATGGAGAAGTGGGAGGACATCAAACCTGTCTATATCAACAAGGGGACTTAATGGTTGAAGGGGGGCAGATGACAAGTTGGCAGATGGGTTCTGTGAATGAAAAGTCAGCAAGAAATGTGAGCAGTTCAGAGACTCAGGGATGGATGGTCAGCCTGGGTGTTCTAGAATTTTTGAGGCAGAGTGACAGACAACCTCATTGCCCCAGCCCTGCAAGGCACACAGTGCCCAGCAGCTATGAGACTATGTCTGCAGGAAAATCCATATTTTTATAGACTGAGTCAGGGCTAAATTAGACATAAGGGTAATCCAACTCATCTGAATTTCATCACCATTATATCACTCTTTAGACCTTGTAAATTTTCATAATAATGTTTTTGGTAGGTTGGAGTAAGCTGGCTACCTCTGAGGTGTGCTACTTTAAACCTACATTAACAGACTAATAAAATGAGGTGTTGGCCAGCTGATCTCATGTAGACAACTCCTCAGAAGTATCCAGGCAGCAAGACGATCCACAGTCATGAGGAGTTATCCTGAGGTGGCCCTAAAGACACAGACCCTGACCATACCCTATCCCTTGGAAAAGATGTTGGGAAGGCCACAGCTCCGTACCTGAGGTTGGGCATGTCTCTATTGGGGGGGTCTCCAAGATCTACAAACCCCAGAATCTGTATCACTTGGAGTCAGAATCTTGGAGGCGTGATTCTAATCCCCATTCTCCCATTTCATCTCCCTCAAAACTTGGACGTCAATATCATTATTAGGAATGGCACAGAGGGATGACCTGGAAGGAGGGGGCAGAAAACCCCACCCATCACCTGGCAGGTACTAACCATCATTATATGTGATTTTACTGAAATGACTGATTTTCAATGAAATGCAGGATTCATGGGGGATGATGGGTCAGAGTGTTTTAGAATCAAGACTATTCCAGAACTGCATTTTTCATACCATGATCTCATGTGCCACCAACTCTATATAGGCCAATATGCCTGCACAGGACACAATGTCTGCCTGGTTTTGATTTTATTCCTTATTTGCCTTCCCAGTACCCCCAGGTCCAAATAGCCCCTTTACTGGGCTTCAGGAGATCCAATGGTAGAAGCACCCCCATCCCCATCTGCTGCCCAGATGAGCTAACCTAGAGATGTTCCCTGAAGATATGGGCTCTTTTCTACTGGGCTCCACTCCTGGCCTGAGCCACCCTAAGTTGAGCTTGCTCCTTCCTGGTTCTTCTTCTGTTCACTCTCCTGACTCTTCTCCAATCGTATCTTGGATCCCTAGGCCTCTAGCTGGGCTCTCCACCCTACTAAATATTCCAGTCCACAGCTGACTCTAACCTTTAAGGGGGCCATTCCAGGTGCCCATGTGCTTGAGAGGAAGCCAGTCCCCAAAGTCCTGCTCTACTTTAGGGCCAGCTGGTCTGGAGGGACCAGCAACTCCAGAAACTTACTCTGTATCCTGTGCCATGCTTCCTCCAAGAATGCCTTCCCCCAGACGCTGAATCCTGCAGCCCTTCCTTTCTGGCCCCTTTGTAGTAAGCCATGTCTGTGCCGTACCTATCAGGTACATGTTGAATTACTCACCTGACAAATATTTTCTGAGCTCCTACTATGTGAACTACTTGGTGAACCCAACAGGTTCCCTGCCTTCATTCCATGTAGAAGATACAATAAAATAAGAAAACAAGTCATAGAATTAAGTACTATGAAACACACGAGCAGGGTGAGGAAGTTCAGTGTCAGGGTTTGTGAGGGTGGAAATAAATATCTTAAGGTGATCAAGAGGCAACACCTGAGAGACCTCAGTGATGATGAGCAAAAGCTAACCATGAGCAAGTCTGGTAGGAGTATCCCGGATGGAGGAAGCAGCAGGTGAAAAGGCCCTTGGATAGCTGGGAGGGCAGTGTGTTGAAGGCAGAGCGAGGTGAGCCTGGTGGCTGCATGGTAGGCCAAGGAGTGATAGAAAATGCTGGAGAGAGTCAGGGTCCAGATCGTTGAAGGCAGGCTCCTCCCTCTCGGCACTATTGACATTTGGAGCCAGATATTTCTTTGTTGTGGTGGACTGTTCTGTGCATTGTAAGATGTTTACTGAGTCCCTGGCCTCTACACATGAAATGCCAGTAGCACTCTTTAACTTGTGAAAACCAAAAATGTTTCCAGATATTGCCAAAGTTCCCATGGGAGAAAAGTGATCCTAGTGAAGACCTACTGAAGGAAAGCCATGGCAAGAATATGATTTTATTCTTGTATAGTGGAAAGGCATTGGAGGTCGCATGCTGGGAAATACCACGACATGACTGACATCTTTAAAAGGACTCTCTGGCTGCCATTGGGTTAAAGGCTGGGGAACAGGAGTGGAGGCAGTAAATGGGAAAGAGAATAAAATCTGTAATTAACAACAACAAAAAAGAGGGGAAGCAGGCAGGTCTGGGGGAGATTCAGGTAAGGAGGTGACCGCAGTTTGCACAAAAGAGGCAGTAGGAGGTGGTGAGAAGCCACTGGGTTCCGGACGTATTTTGAGGGTGAAGGCAAAAAACTCATTGGTGAACTAAATATGAAGGACGAGCAGGAAGGTAGAATCAAAGATGATTCCTAGACTATTCTGTGAGAATAATTATATCATTATCTAAAATGGGGAAGACTCAAATAATACTAGGGAAAGAGTAGTTTGAAGGTCAAAAATTCTAAATTTGAGAAGTCCACTCTAGATCTCCGAGCAGACATGCCAGGACAATGTAAGAGCCAGGGGGCCCCGGGGAGAGGTCGAGAATGGAAACACACCCAGAACCTTAAGTCATATTTCATGTCCAGGGAAGATGAGGTCATTCAAGAAGAGAATGATCTAGAAGATACAGAGGATGTTGTGGACCCATGAGGGTGAAGGGACATTGGGAGCACTGTGTGTCACGAGGTATCCTGTCATTGTTGTAATATCTGCCTTAGATGAGTACCATACCCATGTTTTGGACAACTGAACAACATAGCAAAAGTCACCTCTTTTAAGCTTAGCACTAAGGAGTATGTGCTAGGAGTCCAATTTTATAGCCTGCCTCTGCCATGTGCTGCCTCTGGGCCTAGAAACCCTATGAGTCTCATTGCACATGCCTGCTGCCTCCACAGTGCCCTTGGCTGCTTGCTGCCTCACAGGGGCCTGCTCAGCGCCTGGCATAGGCCTCCATCCCGACCACAGCAGAACACCTGGTTTCTGCCCTGGCTTCTGTAAGTGCTTCAACATCTGCTCCAGCATTTGGGATGGGCAGCCACTCATCTGGGGCAAGTGACTGTCAAGGTCCCTCTCCCAACCGTGGGCAGAGCCAGGACGAACACCTGGAGTCTCCCACTCCTTGTCCAGGTCTTCACATCCAGCCTTCTATATTTACACCCCAGGTGTCTTCCCAGCCATCAGCCATACTCAGTGCAAGTCCCAATTAGGTATGCAGGTAAATATTTTTATTTTCACTCTGTGGATCAGGATGCAGAGGCTCAGAGTTTCTGTAATTTTCCCAAGTCATACAGATAGCAATCCAGTCATTCTGAGAAACACCCTCATCCCCTAAATCTAAGTGCTGTTGAATTGGAATAATCTACATCTGACTTACTATTTTTCTTTCTTGTGGAACACCTTTCCTAGTACATAAAAGAAATAGCTTCAGACAGGTTTGTGGAAATTTTCCAAGCAACCGTGTTGCCAGTCAAAATTCTGTAATCGGTCCAAATTATTGAAGAAGTTGAAGTGAGTGGAAGGTATGTGCATTTTGACATATTATACGAGATGTATTTATATTTTGAGATGTATTTGTTGCTTTATTGCTTGATTAAGCCCCCTGCTTTCTGAAGCGTCTTGTTCTTTTTTTTTTTTTTTGGAAAAATTCAAAAACAACAGCACTTAAAAACCCCACCCCTAAAATATTTTCTTTCATTTCCAAGATAAAGAGATGCTGACACATGGGCATGAAATCTGGAGTCAGACTTTGGTGTCTGACCTCTTCAACAAGAAAAATAAAAACATCGCCCAGCGTTCACACTTTGCCTGTGGAAGCCCAGAAACAACTCTGTAACCCAGATGAAAAGAGAGGTCATTCGTTTCATGCTTAAGGAACATTCTGGATGGTGTGTTGCTTCTGGGGGTAACTGATTCCATTTGTCATTGCAAGTTGAAGAAAGGGTGGAAATGCACTTTTCCTCCCCTTTTGGGCACAGAAAAAAAAAACAAGTCAGCATTTGCTTTTCACTAAAACACAGGTGCAGGGGCAATGAATGTGAACATCTCTTTACTGACTGGTGAGCAGTCCACTCGGCCTCCCCCAGGCTTGGCTCAATAGTTCCCACCTATTCCTCTGACTAACCGTTCTTGTCTTTTTGAGATATGATGCATTCTTCCCTAAAAGAAGTTACACTGTACAATTCCCCCAAAACCAAAGGCCCAATGTTCTTTCTGATGTGGAGATGCTAACACACAACACGGGGGTGGAGGGAAGAAAAGAAGTCCACTGGATTAGACAAAAGGGAATGAAGGGAAGGGAGGGAGGATGGAAATTAGAAAGACAGTAGAATGAATTAGACATAACTTTTCTATGCTCATATATGAATGCACGACCAGTGCAATTCCACATCATGTTCAACCACAAGAATGTGATCAAAATTGTAACAGGTTGCAACCCATGTACGTATAATACGTTAAAATGCACTTACTGTCATGTATATCTAAAAAACAACTAATAAAAAAACAGTATTCACCTGCTCAGATGGGGTTTGTACGATGCAAGCATCTCTCTTGGCTACAAATGTCATTTAAAAAGAGCACTGGTCTGGGACATTAGCTCTGCAGTGAGTAGCGTGTGGGTGGTGAGGGGAGAAAGGACAGTCTTGTGGAGGGGGAAAGTACCTTTCAAGCCGGGTCCATTTTCTTTCCTTCTGTCCCTTTGTCCTGCAACCTCAAATAGAGAATTGGGGACTGCCTGGAAAGAGCAATGTTTGGTCTGGGCAGGAATTCAGCATTTGAGGAGATGTCACAAATAATCCTCTTTGAGTCTTAGTGAAAATGGAGCCCAGAGGGAGGGCATTTTACTAGAAGAGAGTTGGAATGAGCCCCAGGGGAGCCAGAGAGCTACAGAAGAAGGGGGTGCGAAAGCTTCCCTGGGAACAAAGAGCCAGGCAGTCTGTCATCACTGATCTGTCTTCAGGGCTACATTAGCCAGGCTCTCAAGGAAATTGGGCCATGTCACCTTTGTGGCCCTTTTGTAGAATCTTGGTGTGGGTCACCCTTTCATGTGCCCTCCACCAGAAACAGAACAGCTGAGGTCAGTGACAGACTGCCCCTTGGCTGGAGTTAGGATGGGGGCTTGATTTATCTAAAGGTGTCAGTTCTAGTGTCACATTAAGAGCCCTGAAGCTACTCAGGAAAGAAATGTAAACGCTCCACAATGGGGTAGCCCAAAGCCTCACTCCCCAGAAATTGTTAGTTCTCTGCACTGGGCAGGAACTTCTTTAGAATTTTTATGATATCAACATTTTAATAATATCTTGGCTCCACAGTCCTTAGAAAAATATACTGAGGGGAAAGGATATGATCTTCTGGGAACAGGAGCCACTGCATCCACACTAGCACCAAAGCATTTATCCAGATTCCGTGACAAGGCCAAGAAAGGCCACAATAACCCTGTGACGGAATCTAGTAGCAGAGAGAAGGATGCTTTGTGCCCCCTGGACAATCACTGTCATGGTCGTGTGTAGGGAAGAGGATTGCAGAAAGAGGGCCCTGCAAACAAGAAATGGGAGAAAGAGGGTGGAGAAAGTGGGGCCAAAGACAAAATCAGATCGTTGTTTCTTCTTTGCTGAGTTTGTCAAAGAAAAGCAAAACTCAGGGATAAAAACACGGAGGGAAGTCCGAGTTGTAATGAAGTTGAACAGTCACTGAGAAAGCAAATGGGAGAAGGAAGAGGTGGAGGGGAAGGAGGGAGAAATGGGAGAGGAGGAGGAGAAAAAGAGGAAGGCGGAGGAAGAAGAAGAGGAGGAAGAGGAATAGGAATTAAAGACGGATGACCAGAGCAGCTTCCCTGGCTAGGGCCTCCTCGGTGGCAGGCCTAGTACCCAGCACTTCATACATCTTTGCCACTTAGTCCACACAATAGCTGTATCTATGGGGGAGTAATTAGTCTCACTGCACAGAGGAGGTCACAGATGCTTCCAGAACAAAAGTTACTGCAGATCCTAGGCAGCATCTTGCTTCTGAGGTGCACTTTCTCACTGTGTACCGTGGATCATCCCTCTGGTGAGGGGACATCACTAATAAAATATTTCAGAAATATTGCAAATATCTGACGAAGCCATTTGCTTGGAAAAGAGTCAATCCAGGAATCCATCCAGAGAACATAATCGCTGATGTCAGGCACGGACTGGTAATATTTTAGGCAGTTGATGTGTGCTTTTGCAAAAGAAACTATTTTCTCTGCTTTTGGAACCTAGCAAATTCATCTGCCCTGATGGGCAGTGCACAGCCACCATCTAACAATCAACTCTAAAGGAAAAGAGAAATGCAAAGGATTTTGGGACTCTATCAATGCACCATCAAGAGTGGAAGTGTCTTTCTCAATTTTTGGTGAGTACAACCAGGACCTGAAATTAGATTGCTTTTCAGGGGAGTGTATATGTCTCCACCCCGGTTTAGGGCTTGGGGACAATTTTCGTTTGACAACTAGGGGCAGTGGCAGGGTTGGCTGAATCTGATTTAGGTCATAAAGTCCAGACCAGAGGGCTCAGAGTAAGTCAGCCCCGACAAGCCGTGGACTCGGTGACTTCACTCCAAGTAATGTGCACGATAATTGAGAAAACATGTTCCTGTGATGTCCTCATGAAAAAATCCAGATTTACAAATATATTTTTTTTTATTCCTAAGAATTCTTTAAATATTTGCCGTGCATGTCTATACAGCCTCCCAGAGCACTTCTCCTTCTTACTGGTTGTGTTTTTCTCCTGTGGTCCGGGTCAGGTTTTCAAGGGTGGGATTCTGAGGACAAGCGGGCAAGTGGCCACAGGCCTTGGGGAGAAGCAGGAAAGGAAATAACCCAGGCTTCTGTGCTTTTCCTGCAGCAGAAAAAGCAAAAGAGGCCCAAGTCCTTGAGAGACAGCTGTAGGCAAGGTTCAAAAACAGCAGTGTGAATAAAGGGCCAGAGGTTGCTGCCCTCTGGGATGGCCACAACCCCTCTCAGCTGACTAGCACTGCACACAGAGCTAAGGCTTCCTGGGCATTTGACATATTCCAGATTGTAGCAAGGGTTTTCTGGCATTTTCTCCCCTCCCCTTCACAGTTGCCTTCTGAAGTCAGCATTCTGATTCACTTTCCTAGATGAAGAAACTGAGGTTTACTGGGATTGAATATGTGGTCATACAGTTAATAAAAGGCACAACTTGAATTGAAAGGCAGTTCCAACTGATTTGGTGCCAAGACTTCTAGAATATCCTACCCACCTGCAAGATATCCCCCCACCCCGACACACACACACACACACACACACACACACACGAAGCTTTCCTAGAGGTCTCCTGGTCATTCAAGCCTCTCACTTCTTAGAGTTCTTGGGGCCATACAAAATTAGCACTTCTTCAGCTATTTCTTGGCAATTTTCTCCAAGAGTATTAATTTAGATAAGAAGATAAAAAAAAAAATCACCCACATAGGTTTTGTTTGAACGGTAACTGATGTTTTGAAAGTAAAGAAATTACATATTCAAACTCAAAATTTTGACTTACTTTTGAACAGTTGTCAACTCAGCCACACTAGACCTACAACACTGCAAAGCAGCGGATGGCCTGTCCCCTTTCAATGGGGCATGTCACTTGTAGCTTCCACTGTCCCTACCAGGCTATGGCCTTGCTTGTGCATATGATCGGCTGAGCCTCTGAAGCAAGTTTAGTTTGAGTTCTTGAGCAAACTCAAGAAGGAAAAGGATCCAGAATTATATTGTGAGTTCCCCAGCATGGCCCAACTCCCTAGTGCATTAATAAAAATGCTAATTGAGAGAAGGAAATCAACCTGGTAGCCTGCTATATGGGGAACCAACCTCCCCTGCAGGGGCAGGGATCACGGGTTCTTTACAGTTCAACAGCTGCTGCTCACCCATGGCTGAGTCTTGGGGGAGTATGTGCCCTGTCACCGTAGTATTTCAATTCCTCCCTCTTTCCTTTTCTAGTCAGCATGGCAAGATACTCAACAATTCTAAAGACACAGAGGGGTTGTTATGTAGGGAAGAGAACCAAATCACTCTGAAAGCTGCCATTCTTGAGCACTGATTAACATTGCTGACAGAAAAGTCTGAGGAGACGTTTGCCCCCCAAATAAAAAATTACAGGCAAAATACCCCCCAAGTCTCCTTTTGCTGGGATGTTATGAGGCAAACATAATTCGGGAGATGAAACGTTGGGCTGAAATTCCATCCAAGTGAGAATGTTAATTACAGAAGGTCAAAATAGAGGTGAGTAAGTTCCTAGAGAAGACTTCAGTATCAACAGAAAAGATTTCTTGTTTGAATGCAGCAAAGTTTTATATACACTGAGACATACAAAGATGTTGTCATGGTCCCTTTAGTGAAGGGACCATGAAGGAAACTGCCCTTGGATCAGCCCCACCAAGGAAAAGCAACAGGTAAGGAAGCTTGTGTTTGTTTGGTGCCTTCTTAGCCCAGCCCTCGCAGTGTTCTGCCCACACCAGCTCACCTGTGGCATATAGTCAGATTGCCAGCGTAGGCACTACTGTAGCCTTGTTGTGAGATAAGGAACTGGGTCCAGGAGCCGCCCACCTGGGTGTCTGCTCTGCTCTGCTGGCAATGCTGTCTCCTTTCTCCCTACTTATCTAGTCTAGCATCTTTCAGGCAGTTAGAACCCAGTATGACCTCTCCCTTTTTTAAATCTTACTTTTTTTTTTCTATTTTTATTTTTTTGGTTGACACATCACCTCCATCCACAGGGAGCCTGCCCCCCTTGGCATCTCCCACACACTGTGGAGGTTCGACACGTGGTTGTTTACAATGACAAGGTAGTATACCTCAGTCTGCTGATCTCTGAGCCAGGTCTGCTCAGATCCAAAAATAGGTTGCCATTTCACCAGGCTGAGCAAGAAAGAAATGCAAGTCACCTTATGAGAAACTAGGGTTGTGATCCGCGCAGTGACGAGGAACTGAGAACAGAATGCTTCCCCCTCCCTGAGCAAGAGCTGGGTTCTTGAGGAGGCTTCCCTCAGAATGGACAGTCCTCCTTGGGCTCATGGAAGAACAGCATGCAGTGGGAAGGAGATAAATACCACCAAACCTTGCTAGTGAAGGAACAGCCAAGGGAAACAGGAAAATCAGTTGGTCTGTACCAGATAGCAAATACCTGTGGTTACTGGGAAATGATTCCAAAAGTAGTGGATCATAACTGCCCAGCATGGAATGGCTTCTGTGCAATATTTAGGCTGTTTGTTCCCATTGACCTCATAGCCAGATCCCTCCCCTTGCAGGGTTCTCCACCTGCAGAAGCCACATAGGCAGTGCCAAAACCTCTCCGGCTGCTTTGCCTAGCGGTGAATTTTCAGGGAAGTTTTCTGGCTGTCTGACTCTGACTAATACTACTAGTAATAAAAAAGACTTCCCACACGTGAAAGAGGTTGGTCAAACTCTTGGGCAATTCAAAAAGCATTGTAGCTAGTCCCACTTCACAGATTTTTGTCATTAGACCAGCCTCATTTGGGCACTTCCTTATATCTCCTGCATCCATTTCTCCTCCCCCTCCTCCTCCTCCTCCTCCTCCTTCTTCTTCTTTTTGGCAGAGGGACAGGATTACCACTAGGAACTAGCTCCAAGCTCTGATAGCCTTGACCCTGCATTGATTTTCATCTCCTACTTCTAATGATTTGGGAGTGAGCAGCCAGGACATGTTCCTATAATACCTCCCATAGATATTATTCCCTTCATACCTTTACACAATAAGTAAACAAGTGATTCTGGTTTTTTCTTTTTCTTTTTCTTTTTTTTTGGTCCCCTAGTGACATTCTGGGGGAAGAGATGAGGATAACATAAGCTGTTCTATTTGAAAATAAACCCAGTGCTGCAAGCACCACCCCACTAGTGCAGCATTTTTTTCTATCAACTGTCATGTATTGATTCTCATTAATTTTGCAGCTTGGGTACAGTTGTATTATTTGGTATCAATATGTACTCACGTTGTATTAAATGCTGTCAGGGCTGAGGGTCGTGGTGGGGTTCTGCTTCAGGGGAAAGATCTCCTGGTGCCAGAATATGATCCATTTAGCAAAGGAGAGGATTTCCTCCTGGTGCTGGGGACTCCCGGGGCAGGCAGTCTGCCTGTGTTTTTAATAGCATATGGCAGAGAAGGAAGCTGCCATGCTCTGATACCCCAGTCCCCCTCTACACACACAGACTCTTTGGATTTTTTTTTCCTGTGGGTTATCTGTAGTCAAATTCTACTCACAGAAGGCAAAGAGTGACACTTGACAGGATCTGGACTTTGGAAATCACAATTCAGGGACCTAGTACCAGGCCAAGAAGAAAGGCGTTTTTTGATCATTTTCAAGGGAATTCTCAACTGGGAGCAGCAGTATCTTTAATTAACAAGCAGTTAGCCTTTTATGGGGGCATGCTTGGCTATCACGATGACATCTGACATTTAGTAGGTGAGATGGGGATAGGTACTACACTTTCTGTGCTGTGTAGATTGATCGCACTTAACCAAGAATTGCCGTGAGATGTCAACGGTCCCATGGAGAAACAATATTAAATCAATCCACTGGTCTCATAGATTTTCTGAGTAATTTAGTGACTTGCTCAAGTTGCCCCAATGACTTTCCACCCGTTTATATAAACCACCATGGGAAGTTTGCCCAAAATACAGGAGGAAAATATCAAGAGATCATCTCAACTTTGTAATCTGATTCCTGTTAAGCTCTAGTCTAAGACTAACAGTCTATAGAAACTCCTCAAAAGCATGTAATGTAGCCCACAGAAGAGCAATGAAAACATACTGAACCACAAAAAAACCCTCTCCTCTATGGTATGTTCTCATTTTTCTGGTCTTGGTTAAACTTTGTGGCTGAAGGTCTATTCTCCTTAGTTCAAACAGGGATATTTCCGTGCCGGGGCACACCCAAGTGAAAGGCCAATGACCCACAGCCTCAATTTCTCTATTTGCACATTGGCCTGTGGGTGGGGGAGTTATCCTCGTCTAACTGCCATTTGGAGTC
The DNA here is from genome assembly GCF_001458135.2 of Marmota marmota marmota. NCBI lineage: Eukaryota > Metazoa > Chordata > Mammalia > Rodentia > Sciuridae > Marmota > Marmota marmota. Next base: position 3,732,401 of record NW_026000077.1, read on the forward strand.
AGGATCTCAACTGTCACCCTCACCCTCCTATCAGGAAGCAAGGTCCCCAGGGAATGGGTTGTGGAAGGGTCTTTCATTCTCATTTATTTGCCTGATGCCACCAAACAGTGTTCTCCAAAACTAATAGTCGATACCCCCTTCCACTGATTTCTTGGGCCTGGCCAAGTCTGACACCTGGCAGTCTGCAAGATTAGAGATGCCAGTCAAAGAAACAGACACTTTCTGGGAACATGGGTGTATGCTCACAGACATCCAGGAATTTGATGCACACCCTTAGCAGACCTTCCGCTGTTTCTTGAGAGTAGAGAGTATTTGCTGCCTGCAAAGGTCTCCAAGGCCTGCGATGGACCGTGAAGTCCCTATGAGTTCCCACTGGCAGAAGGTAAATGGCTGGGCCCCTGGGCCTCACTCTGGTGTTGCTATCTGTTGGGGTCTGGGCCTTGGCCCTACTGCATGCCCAGTGGAGAAGAACAGTGGCCCTATCTCTGGGTAGTTTCTCTAAGCTCTGATGAAGTGCGCTCCACCAGTGCAGTTCCACTCAGCACTCGTTGAAAAGTAAATATGATATGTCAAGAGCTTTGTAATGTTTTGAACAACCAATAAAAAAAAAAAAGAAAGAAAGAAAAGTAAAGTGGCATTTTGCTCATCAGTTTAATCTTAGTAATGATGAGAAACTTCCCCCAGGCTCTAGCCCTGCCCTGCCATGCCCAACTCTCCCTGCTGATGTCGGCAGTTGGGCCCCCTTTAGATTTCTTCCTGAAAAAGAATGGTAGTGTGGAACCTCACCTTGGGCCTACTGGCCCTTGGGGCGGGGGAGTAATGGGGTAGGCAATAGGGCCTCCTTCCTTGCTAAGCATTAAAAGAAGGGAAAGAGCCATCAGCACTGGATGATTGTCCTGAGTAGGCCCAATTCGCCAACTCTCTGGAAGCCTGGTCTACTTTAGGGTAAGATGGCTGCCCAAGGACAGCAGCGGCTCCAGCTGCTAGCTATAAAATCTTCAGAGGTACTCTTACAGTTCTGTCAAATCAAGTGTCCCTCAGAGACCTTGGTCTCCCATTTGCAGTGCCCCCTGATAGATTTTCTCTTTCAGGCTTAACAATGTATAAAAAGGTTGAGAAAAGAGCAGTGTAACGGTGTGACAGAATGTGACACTAATTCCATCTCCTTCCAACTACCAAAAAGAGGGACATTCATTTCTTCTGCTAGTCGTTGTTGGCTGGGCCAATGTCAGCCCCCAGACTACTCTCACCCTCATCTGCAAGTCCCCTCTGAACCTCTGGGTATAATGCCCACTGTGAATTAGCGTTTAGGTCATGCAAGTTGACACCTGACTTATTCAACAGAAGGAACCCATCAGGTCTAATGTAGCCTTTCTTTTGTGACTCTGCAGAGAAGGAAAGTTTCAGACATTCTAGAAAAATGTAAACACAGGGCAAAAAGGGATGGCAGGGACCAACAGCTGCTACCCTTCTGTATTGCTTTGAAAAGGAGAAACAGTCCCCCCCCACCCCCGCCCAGTACACTTTTATGACAATTTCAAGAGTTGGAAGACCTGGAGACAAGCTCCTGGTGGGTCCTTCACTGCCATTGCTGAATTTGCAGAATGAAACTGGTCATGTATGTATGGGGTGGAGGGGACTGGCACTGTTCAGAGGATGGAGGCAGGACAATTAATCAAGTGCCTTTTCTCCAGGATTTCCATTGGCTTCAGATGACAGATGGGGCAGAGACACCCAGGAGAGCACTATTTTGGTTTCCAGCTGGGAACGTGCACTAAGTTTTCCTTAATACCCACAGCACCCAAAAGGCTTTGCTCTAATACACTTTAATACACGAAACACCCATAAATTATCCTTCAAACTGTTACAACTTCCAGCCTGGAACTACTTGGAAAAACCAGCCTGGCAAGCAGACTCTTTTTTTTTTTTTAATCTCTCAAGTCATAGAAGACAAGAAAGTTCAAGCAGAAAACACCTTCCATAAGAATCTCAGAGATTGTGTGTGTGTGTGTGTGTGTGTGTAATCATTGTAATCAAATGGAGCTCAGCCGCTTGCTTGTTTACATTGACTCAAAGTTCCAGCTCCCTGACCCCCAAGTCCTCTCTGTCTCCTCTACAGCCTTCTCCTGAACCCAAGGCGCTGCCCGCCCCAACCCTGGGTGCCAGCTTCTCCCACACCTAGCAGTAGACTTTTGGAGGTAAAGCATAAAGCGTAAGACCCAAGTAGCAGGATTAAACTTCGGCGACTTGGAGCTGCGGATATCCAGCAGATTCCGTGCAGGGCCTTAGCACGTCGGACCCTGGGTTTGGCGCGCAAGCTTCTTATGTCAATCCCGGGTCCCACAATCGCTACTTCCATTCCTCTCGCAACACGCCGAGGAGTTCCGAAACTCACGTTCCATTCCCTTCACCAAGTCTAACACGCTCTACCCGTCTCGTCCCCTCATCTAGGGGCAACGTAGCACTTTCCCGACTTGGCGCATTCCCCAGCCCGCGCGTGTTGTACACTCGCCCTCCGCAGCGCTGGCCACCAGTCCGCCAGCCCCCGCCAGCTTGCAGCCAGCGCGCGCATCCCTTCTCTCCGTGCTCATTTGCTCTTTCTCACTTGCGCGCAGTTCTTTTCTAACCCGCGAGCTAGTCCTCCCTAGCACAGCTTTGCGGCTTCTGCAGGCGCTAGGGGTGCCTACCAGACTCCCAGCTCTCCTGGGACTGGGAATTCCACGACCACAGTAAGCGGTGCTTCCTTGGACTCGCCTCCCCACCGAGGGTCTCGCGCCCCGACACCCACTTCGGGACATTATTTTCAGGGGGTGCATTTCAGCCCGCGGGAGCTTGGGGAGGTCTCCTGAGATCTCGCCAGACCAGGATCCATGCATACTCTCCTGGGAAGCCCAGCCACCCCG
>NW_026000077.1:3735310-3890124 GCF_001458135.2 Marmota marmota marmota
ACCCCCAGCCCCGCACCTGCCGTGGCTGGGCGGAGATGCCTGGCTGTAGGGGTTCCTGGGGACTGGAGATCCGCAGCTACCAGGAGCGGGGCCCGACCAACCAGGGAAAGATTCAGACCTCCAGCGGGCAAAGGGAAACGAATCCGAGTCGGAAGGGCAGCGCGCCCAAAGCCCGCACGGGGATTTTCTGGGGCACCAAGAGAGTGCTAGCCCCCGATGCAGAAGGGTCAGCAGACTGGGGCTGGGCGGACTTGCTCTGAGTTCCCCTCATCTCCCCGCCCTGCCCCATGCCTTGCCAGCCTCCTTCTCCTCCTTCGTCCTGGGTTTGCCCTGTGTTGCTCAGGGTGCCCCGCACATCACCTGCTCCCTGCAGGTCTGAGTGAGCTAAAGGAGCACCCAGGGGAGCTCTGTGAGAGTCAGGTGCCAGGACTTTTCTGACGCGAGAGGGCGGCGGCTCTGAGAACCTGAATCAGCTAGAAGGCTCCCAGGTAGGGGCGAGTTGGGCTTGGGGTCACTCTGCAGAGGACTTTAGGCGTCAGGATACCTCCACCCCACTCCCCGTAGGCCTTAACTTAAGCTTTCCAGAGTCCCTGATCCCTTGGGTGAATATATATGTCTGTACATGATGCTTGCATTTTTTTTCCTGGTTCTAGGGTCCAAACAGTTGTCATCAATTTTGCAAAAGGTCTGTAAGCCCACACTGACTGTGAGCAAGACTTCTGGTCCACCCTAGCCCCTACCCAATCCCTTATATTCCCACTGTGCCCACCTTGAGTGAGGTGGGATCTCCTCCAAGGTTTCTTGGGTTTAGTAGATTCAGAGCTTGACTCAAGTCTGCCCTTCTGCTCCAGCCCCAAACCAGCAAAGCAGAAATAAATCTACAGTCAGATATTCCACTGAATGTGTATCAATAACTGAAATAACGTTCTAGGGTCTTTGAAAATTTTCACCTTGTACTCCTTCCCAGCTTGGACTTGCAGGATATCTTCACTTCTTCCTTTGGCAAAGGCATGTTGAACCTATACCCTGTGTGGATGACACTAGGGAGGAAAGAAAGTGGGAGATTGGTGAAGAGGGATAGTGGAGCACTAAGTCTCCCCATTGCTGTTGACACCATGCCAGTGTAACCCTGAAAAAGGGTGTCCTTCCTGATGCTGGGATTTGAGGAGGCACAGGATTCATGCTGTGTTACAAATGCTAGGTGGTCCCTTACCCTGTGGTGTTTGAACAAGATAAACCCTGCCTAGATACTTCCAACTTCCTGGATGCAGATTGGTCTGAGGTCTCAACTTTTTCTATTTTCATCTTTGGCCCCATTCATCCCTTTTATTCTTTCCCACTCCATCCTGCTCTGGAGAAGGAGAGAAGTCCTGGAGTTGGAAATCAGCTGTAGCTTTATGAAGTCCACATCTGGTTTGGTTAGATACAGGCTGGTGGATGAACTCCACCGTCATCTGAGGGCAAGAGGACAGTGAACACCTTAAATGGCCCTTTCTGCAAAAGTGACATCATAGTCATGGTGGTCTACTAGGAAATTTATCATTGCCAATTAAACAAAGGGATTTCCGGACAATAGGACAAATTCATTCATCATCATGTCATAGATAAATTTTTTTGGAAAGTGCCAACTCCTACTCTTACATAATAGCTGCCTGAAAACTTGGGCATGAAATTTAAAATTTCAGAATAACAGAATTTGGTTATTGAATGCAAAGCTTTTGTATGTGTCCTTGTGGTGTCACCCAGAAGAACAAAAGGATTGGAGGCACTTGTGGTTCTTTTTTATGTGGTATGTAAGAGGGAAATTGAAAAATGAAGTAAGCAGAATCTCAGCACAGATGCCCCACCCCCAAATTGTTGATCATATTCTTATGGCACATGTTGGTTTAATAAAAGTTTCTTTCCATTCCTAACTAGATCTCCTTCTGCTCTTGATTTTGAAGGATCTTGAGTAAATAAGAATATGTAAACAACAAACAGAAACATCTAAAGATTATTATTGAAAGCCTACTAAGTATTAGGTTCTGTGAGATGGCTGTGGTAACTACTGTCAGAGAGCTGGTGTTCCAGTCATGATTTGATTATCAGTCCTGGCCAAGTTTATCACATCCTCCCTAGGTCCTGGCATAGGACCTAGCATGTAGTAGGTGCTCAGCAAGTGCTTACTGAATTCAACAATAGCTAGAGCCATTTAATCTATCCTCACTGGATTGGTTCCCAGCATGCTCCAGATCAGGCCAGCCTTGGCTCAGAAACCATTGCCAGGTGTCTCTTCTTGTGCCTCTTCCACTTTCCTGAAGGATTCAAACAGAAATGTCCTTCTTCTGGGTCACTGAGAGAAGGACCTTAAGGCCTGGACCAACCACACTTAGAGGAATGAAAAACAGCTGAGAGGGCAGCGGCCAGAAAGAATGGTGCAGACGAGCAGAGGATGAGGATGTTTTCCTGTACTAGATTTTCTCGAAAGAGCTTTTTATCCAGGGTATCAAAATAACCAGCAGCTGATGCATTTGCTGACTTGGAGGACAGATTGTGGCGTGTACAGTAATTGTTGTTATTTCTGAGGATGCCGAAGCCTGCAGCCATTGAGTGTCTCATCAGCAGCAGTGCTCAGCCCAGCACAGACCTCCTGCCTCTCCCTCCCCTCATTCCAGAAGCCAGGACAAAGTGCACCTGCTATTTAAAACACCAGCAGGCTCAGCAGAGATCCGCCAACGACATGGACATGGGACCACTGGATCCGCTTGCAATACTTGAGAAATAAGGAAATCTTATCCCAGTTGCTGGAGGAAGTGATAGCTGTAACTCAGATTTCCTTTCTCCTTTTCCTTCTAATCAGCGTGAAGAAAAACTTCAGAAGGGGAAATATTTCATAACACTTAGTGAGATGACATGGTTACGGAATCGCAAGTGATCAATCTAGCCACCTTATTTATGGATGAGGAGACAGGGGCTTAGGAGGGACAGAGGCTCAGCCAAGTACAAATAGCCAGTGTCAACGCCAGGAGCAGGGCTTCTGAATTTCTAGGCGAGTCTTATTCCTACAACACTCCCTCAAGGAAGCAGAGAGGAAGACCTGATGACCTCAGGCTGCAGGAGAAGGCTTGGGAGGAAACGAGAGTCAGGGGTACCCCTTTTCCTTTAGGGCCCAGCTTTGCCCACTCCTGGGACCTGCTCCTGGCTTTCACGCTCTGGCTGTGAAATCTTCATTTTCTTCATCTCTCCTCATTCCCTCCCTTTCATTTGTATGTGTTCCCTCTCTTATAGATGCTGCTGGCCCAGCTACTAGGTTTCTCAACTTCATTTCACCATCAATTTCCTCAGCAAAGTGATCTACATCTACCATTTCCTTGGCTTCCCTTAAATTCCTGCAATATGGTTTCCATCTTCCTCCCCTCCCCTTCCCTCTACGGAACGGATATTTTTCTTCAACGACACCAGTTGCAAAAAACACAACCCCCAACATGATCATAGCAGCATTTATCTATTGCCTCCCTTATTTTAGACATGGGGCGAGGCACTTTGGTGTGTCCCATCCATAGCCCCATTCCTATTGTGGATAAGGAAACTGATGCCTTAAGGATACATCACTTCTCAAGTCTTATAGTTGGACAATGACTGAGTAGAGATTTGAACCCAAATTTGTGACACTCCTGCTATTGAACTGTGTCTCTTCCTCCTTTAGGCCAAGTTCAGGAGACTTTGCTGGTCCCCAGCCTCCCCTCCTGACGACCTCTTGTTTGGAACACTTTTCTCCAGAGACTGCTGTGACAGTGCTGTCCTGAGTCACACTGTCTACAGTACTAAAGTTTCTGTCTGCTCTCAGAAGGCCTGTGTCTCCCACAGCTCAGTCCCAGGGCTTCCTGTTTTCCTTCACACTTGTTCTTCCTGGGGTTCTACCCTGATTTCACGATTCTAACCATAGCTCCAACTTTGACCTCTCCTGCATGCTTCCTCAGTCACCAGCACTCCGGATGTCCCTGTGGGTTCTTGTTTTAGCCTACCTGCATAGGCACTAGCAGAAACTGTTTCCCTTCTCGTCTGTGGCCCTCAGCTTCTCCATCCAAAACCCTTGATCTTTTTTTTTTTTTTCAAATTGATTTTTTAAATTTATATAGGACAGCAGAATGCATTACAATTCTTATTACACATATAGAGCACAATTTTTCATATCTCTGGCTGTATACAAAGTATATTCATGCCAATTCGTGTCTTCATACATGTACTTTGGATAATGATGTCCATCACATTCCACCATCATTTCTAACCCCATGTCCCCTCTCTTTCCCTCCCACCCCTCTGCCCTATCTAGAGTTCGTCTATTCCTCCCATGCTCCCTCTCCCTACCGCCCCCTATGAATCAGCCTCCTTATATCAGAGAGAAACATTCGACATTTGTTTTTTTGGGATTGGCTAACTTCACTTAGCATTATCTTCTCTAACAGCATCCATTTACCTGCAAATGCCATGATTTTATTCTCTTTTATTGCTAAGTTATATTTCATTGTGTGTATATATATATATGCCTCATTTTTTTATCCATTCATCTATTGGGGGGCATCTAGGTTGCAAAACCCTTGATCTTAACTGAGTGAGGCAGTAGCCCCACAGGTCTCTTCCTTGGGACAGGTTAGACTGAGGACCCAACAGTTCAGCCCTTCTCCTGCGGGGACACCACAGGCCAGGAAAGCCACCAGCTTGGAACTGGCAACTTTAGTCCACCTAATCCATCTACCCACTGAGGCAGTGTGACCTTGGAGGTCACACTATCTTCTTTGAGGCACAATAATTAAAATTGCCTATAATTATATTGGTTAAATTTATTGAGTAAATAATATTTCAATACCAGCCATGTTCCATTCCCATTCTAGATGCTGGGGATTCGAAAAATACACAAAGTAGCCTCTAGATATATGAAATTTAAATTCTAATAATTTGCCTCCCCTGTTTAACAAATGTACATTATTTTATGTATACTATACTCTTGTCCCATTAAAAAATGGTGGTTTTTCTGACAAGAGTATGTGACAGAAGCAGAGACTAGTAGAGGTGATCCAAGCAATGGGCTTCTTAGGTGCCAAGAGAGTCAAGTGAACCTCTGGGGGTCAGGTGCCCTGAGTGACCTGATCCAAATAGCTGCCAGCTTCCACCTTCTCAGACTGGCTTGTCCCTGTCCTAACAAGGGCTACCCACCTCCCCCACCCCATTATCTCATGGCCACCATGTGGATCATGCAGACCAGGTGTTGTCACTGGTGTTATAGAGGCCTCTCCTGCTGGGACAAGTCTTCAGTGTGTCTCATGAGCCTGTGGGCGAGGCAAGTAGGTGCACCTCCGTCCAGGTCTCACTGTACAATTATCACCAGCTCTGGGTGCCTCTGGGACAGAACTCCTGGATGATCAAATTCCAACCTGCAGAAAGCATTGGCTTCTCTCTTCTGTCACATGGTGACAATTAAGATCTTATCAGCTGACAGTGTAGGAGCCTCATTACCTTCACTGGTAATGCTCCTAAAGAAGAGTGGGAGATAGGTGGGGTAGGTGACATTCTGGGCGACTCTCTGAGCCACCATGTCAGGGGTTAAGCTCAATTCATTTAATAAAACCCTGTCCTTGGGCAGGATCTATGTTAGGTACAAGGAAACAAAGTTCAAGAAGAAATATTTTTTGCTATTATAAGAACCTACTATCCAAGGGGAAGTGGACATACAGATTGGTGAGAGGTCAAGGGGAAAATGTGGAGGCTCAGAGGATGGAGAATTTGACCTACCTGGAGCTTCAGGGACTCTTTGTTTTTGTCCTAATTGCACTTTAGCATAAGTTCCATGTTCTTTAAAGTGACTTAGGAGGCCCTGTGCCATCTGGCTCCTCCTGCCTCTACATTCCCTTCTTTGCTAATTCCTTTTCTTTGCTTTAGTCTTAGCCTTGGGGAATTTATTTCTCCAGATCATTTTGCAATTTCACTCAGGGCCATAAATATCATTTAAAAAACTATCGGCCATTCCCCAACCTCCTTCATCTGGCCCATTTCTCTTCTTTTGTGATGCATCTTTTAGAATCTTTGAGGATGTGTCTGGTGGGGTGCTTTTCTTGATCCCCCTAACCAAGATCTTGTATCCTTTCTAGGTGCTTCTTAGCACTCTGTATTGCTCAGAACACATGCGTAATAAATATTTTTTAATGAGTTATTGTCTGAGCTGAGCTTTGAATCATGAGCAAGAGCCAGGAGAAGAATGTTGGGAAGGGTACCAATGGAGACGGAGGGAACAGCTTGAACTAAGATGCACAATTGTGAGACGGCGTGGTGCATGCCGGGAAGATGAGCCAGGCTGGTGCTGATGGGACAGGAAACGGCAGCAGATGAAGCTAGTGCCATCATAGGAGAAGTCAAGGAGGGCCTGCATCATGGGGGGTGAGGGAAGGACCAGACCCCTGGGAGACCACCTGGGGCCTGAAGTCACAGTCGAGGTGAACAGAGGTGGTGGCAGCCTGAGCCAAATGCTGGGAACTGTACCTGCAGAGACACATTCAGAATATGTTTGGGGGACATATTTATCAGGATGTAGGGAATAGTTGGATCAAGGAGGGGGTTCGTGAGGAAGAGGAAGGGTTCTCCAGGATGCCCCCTGGATTCCTGATTTGCTTGACCAGGTAAATGGCAGTGTTAACAATGAAGATAGGGCATCCAAAGATGGAGCCCATGTGGTGGATGGGGAAGCAGAAGTCTTCAGTTTAGGATTTTGGGGGGCCTCTGGGACATCGAAGGGCACATGTGAAATATGTAATTGGGGAGCTCAGAAACGCGGTCAAGGTCAGTCGTGTCCATACACTGAACACAGCTGAAGGGAGCCCGTGGCATCATGTCAGAGTCTCTGCTGAGGACTCACCTCCCCATGGAAGCCATACTCTCACTCCTCCACAGCTTCAGCACCCAGCCAACAACAGCGGGGCATCTCCTAGAGGCCTGAACACAGGGAAAGAGGCTCCCATGTCCTCTGGTTCTCCCCTAGTTGTTTATTTCTATAATACCCAGTCCCTATCAGAGGTGCAGGTCAAAGGTCGAGAAAAAACAAGGACCCTGGTGGCTGATGGCCTTGCCCATCCCATTTCCCCCATCCATCCTCCTCTCTGGGGCTGGCAAGAGTGTTTTTTTTTTTCCTTCTCTTCTCAGTCACAGCCCCTCTTAAGTCACATCTTGAGCTCCCTCCAAAAGGCTTTTACTAACACTCTGTGATCAAGTCCTCCAAGGCTGGTTCTTGATATTTTATGGGGGCTGAAGGAATTCAGAGCCCTCCCTCCAGCGGCTGCCTTGAGAATGCCTGACTTTCAAAACCACGGTCTTGCTGTGGACTCAGAAACCCTACTCTTGATGTGGAAAGCTAAAGAGCGACTCCTCTTTCCATTCCAGTGGCTGCAGTCTCGGCAGCACCCTGTGAAAACCACATGCCTCTGGCAGAATGGGTGGGGGGCGGTGATCACAGACTGGGAAAAGCTAAAAAGGATATCTAGTCATCTCCTTATTACATTTGTGTAGTAGGCAACAGTCTGCTCTCTCCAAGAAATAGTGAAATCCTCAGGGACTTTATTACTCATTGTAATACCTGGAATACAATAGATCCTCAATGAATGCATGTTACATAAAATTAAACAGAAACCCACAGGTTTTGAATAATGGTGTTGAAAATAACTTACAAATAATCAACCTAGTCTGTGGGCTGACATATCCATGCTCTCAGTACTGTGCCTTACTGACTAATTTAGGAAACATTTTATTTTATTTATGGTACTGGGCATTTAACCCAGATGTGATCTACTACTGAGCTACATCTCAAGCCCTTTTTTAATTTTTATTTTATTTGGGGGTCTTGCTAAGTTGCCAAGGCTGGCCTGGAACATGCGATCCTCTTGCCTCAGCCTCCAGGATAGCTGGGTTATGGGTGGGTACCACCGAAGTTGGCTGATTTTAGAAAAATGATTAATGAACCAGGTGTCAGGTCTCTAGAATTAGGTTTTGTCAAGCTCCATCACTCAGGGGTGCTGGCTAACTTAATTCCTCCATGATCTGGTGTGCTTCTTGAGGCCTAATCAGCCCAGGGCTGTCTTTCTTTTCAGAAAGCAAGCAGTTTGGGATCAGTGGGGCATCCTGTGCCCCTCGGTGTGGAACTGCAGGCCCAACTGCTGTGTAGCACATGGGAAACATGCAGTATCTCTTCTGATATTGCTTAGTTGACAAGAGGCCTATTTTAAACTTTTTCCTCTGCCCAATTTTGGGCCTGGCAAAAATTGCCTCTCTAGAGCGATTGGTGTATGTGTGTGTTGGGCGGCGGGGGGTGGGGGGGGTGGCGTGGTGCTCAGGTCACCCTGAGGTCTCAGTCCTACTCTTAGGAAATGACTTGGGATGCCCACTGGCCTTGAGATAAAACTACCTGAAGTCCGTGGGTTTTCTTAGGGTAATTGCAGTGACAGAGCTGACTTGAATGATGGAAGAGCTCACTTGTAAACTGAATGAAGAAGGTATTTGGGCATAAACAGGGTCAAGAGGAAGGCCCCTGAAAACATCCTGCATACGTTTTCAGGTAGCTCTCAGAAAAGCTGTATTGACTTCTGTGGATTATTTTCTCTCTCACTTCTGGGGTTTTGCACATGCTTTGCTCTCTTCTAGCCACATTTGCTCTGCTCTGTACCCCTTCACTCAGCTGACTGCCCCCCAGGCCTCAGTGAAGGTGTGACCTCCAAAGGTAGCCTGGCTGTCCAAGTCTGGGTGAGGGACCCTAACCCCTCTGATGGGGTCTCCACATACTCCACCCACTATGATAAAGACCTATCTGCTTGTTTGTCTTCCTTCTTTTCCCCCCAAACCTGACAAGCTTCTCTCTGGGATGGCCAGGGCCATGGCATCCCCAGCACCTAACACCATGCTGCACACATAGGTACTCCACTCTGAATTGTTGCTTATCGGTAGGTCTGCATGTGTGCTCTTCAATTCTTTGCTTGCCTTTCTGTGGATATAAGTAAAATGTGCATAGTCATGCTTTCTTCTTAGCATATATCTTTCTCCGTGATAAAAAGCCTAGACTTCAAAACCAGGGAGATTTGGGTCCTAATCCCAGCTTCTTTGCTTCCTGAGTCTAACACATATGATTTGAAATGATACCTGCCCATAACACATGAGAGGGTCTTTCTAGTGGTTGCTCCATATGACCTCCCCTAGGCAAGCATGACCCCTTGCATGAACCCCCCACCACCACCACATACATGCAACTGTGTCCTGTTGTGGGCTAAACCAGGTGGACTGTACTTTGGGCAGACTGAGGGAGGTTTGAGTGGCCATCACAAGGTTAATGAAAAAGGGGTACAGATGCTTGGGAACAAAAAAGGTGAGAATTCAACCCAGAACCTGTCTTCTGCAACTCCTAGCTTCTCTGGGCTGCAAGATGTCCTCAGGCTGTCTTCCCTTTGCCATTCCGCAAGCCTGAAGTGCCTTTTCATTTATTGGCATTCTAATTTTAAAGTTCCCATGTGCAGAGATGACTTTGATCTCCAGGAGGAGTTTATTTCTTCCCATTAGCATCACATTATACAATCTCTGACAGATTAATCACAGCTATTGTTGTACTGTTTATTCTACACACTGTATAATTTTACTTTCAAAACGTTATTTTAATTAAGAAGGAAGTGCATTAGGGGGAAGGCATTTTCCTGACAGACAGGCTTCTCCAGCCTCACTGAGCAGGTGTATGCCCCGCCGCCTGTGACAGCAACCTCTCTGGCAAAGAGTTGGTGTCCCATAGCCAAAGGGTAAGTGAGTCCTGTGGTTTTATGATGTGACAGGAGGACTCTGAATAACTTGATCGAAGCTGAGTTATTATTTTTCCAAGAATTTTTCTTCTTTGTGGCTAAAGCAAAGAATTCATCTTTGTACCATATCACATACAGAGATGGAGGTGAAGCCAATGATCTGCTGCTTCATCTGGGGCTGAGGTCAGTCTGCCTCAACCACTTATTAACCCTGTGACCTTGGGCAAGTTACTTAACTTCTCTGAGCACCAGTTTCCTCAGAGAAGAATGATACCCTTTAGGCATACATATGGAAATGCTAGAAGATTCAACCAAGAAAATGTACCTAAGGTACTTTGGGATATTTCTTGGCACATAGGGAGGGCCCAGTGAAAGGGTTAGTATTTAATCCCATCTACTCATTTACTTCTGCTCAAGTCAAGCTAAGGGTGACAAGAGAGCAGCCCCAAGACGGGGACAGACAGACTTGGCCAACTTGACAGTTGTGCAGAGGGCCCACCCTGGTTTGGAAAGAGCAACCACTCTGAAACCACAGAATCCAGAAACACATTTCAACTTCACCATTTACCCTCAAGTGCTGGACCCAGAGCCAGATACCAAGCAGTTGGAGCAACAAGTTCATTTTTTAAAAAAGAAAAACATTTTGTGGTGAGGGAAAAAATGCTTGCACAAGAAGCTCAAGAAGAGAGACAGAGATTAAATAAAGAGTTACTCTGCTACCAGGGTACAGGATAGGGCAAAGGCTTGGCTTGAACTCTGCATCTAGTGTGTACTTTGATAAATCCCAATTCAGTTGTATCATGTCAACACAAATGTTATACTCCCGGACCTGAATGGCAGATTAAGGTGGGGAAAACTCTTTTGTTCTTTTGGAAGTAAATCTTTATTATTGCAGAGAAATGACTGGAGGTGGAAGTCTCCTATTCTACTGCTAGAACTTAGGAGTGACAGACTCTGACAAAGCTGAAGAAATTGAAGGGAAAATAAATCTAACTTTTCTATAGTATAAAACCACCATCTCCGTGTGGAATCCTATATTAGGTCCCTTCAGAATGAAGTTCGAGGGATTATCACAATTCTTTAGTTGGGTTGGAATTTTGTCATTCAAATATTGAGCCCTTTGAGATGGGGTATCCAGATTTTTTTTTTTTCATTTCTGCCTTGGCAGAACCAAGTATAGTACTTGGAAGAATTTGTCTTCAAAAATAGCCATTAATTGAACGGAATAAAATTATTCCAAGAAATGGGCCATTGTTTGGCTCATTTGTTAATAGAGAAATCTTTGTTGTAATGGGACTTTGACTGTGTTCTTTAATAACAGCTGGAATCTGTTAGGGTAGAAGAAAGGTACAAATGGGGGTAAAAACTGAAGACAGCACATATGGCATTGTCATTAATGGAATTTTGAATGCAGTTAATATATGAAACAGGCTGTGTGTCCAGGAACAGTGCACAGAGTCACATTGTTCCAAATGTGGCTTTAGCCATCTTTCCATGCTCTTTGCCTGTGTGCAGGGAAAGACAGAATGGGTTTGCCCTGGAAGGCTGGGAAGTTCACCTGGCACATCAAGAGCAGTATTTGCAGATCTCTCCACAAAGGAATGGGGCACAGAGCATGCTTTTTTTTTTTTTTAATACGGACAATTTTTTTTTTTCCAATGAAAACAAACTCATTGGAAATACCCTGTCTTAGTTAACATTTGTATAGACTTTGATATACTTTCTGGCATTTTTATGTGATGCAGATATTCACTTAAGCTTCAGAAGGAAACGTTAACAGGATTCATGTTTATTCTACACATTTTTCAAAATGTTGGGGCCTAATAAACATCACAAGCTGTCCCTCTGGTTGCTGATGGCTCTGAGGGCTGCTACTTGGCCTCTAAGGGTGTGAATATCTGTCACAGTGTTTTTCTCTTTAAGTTATTCTTTGTTACCATTTTAGAAAAAGAGATTCAGGTTTAAATCTGCCTTGTGGCCTCTCACCACTCTGCTACCCCTGGGAACTTTCCAATCAACAATTACCTAAAAAGGTGGTTTGGCTTTCCTCGTACCCCCAAACAGGACTAGGACAATAGTCACTAAAAATGGGCATTGCCCAAGGTTTGCCAAACATCAGAGAACAGTTCCAATGGTAATGGTTTCAAATAACTGTTTTAATAGGTACAACTAATAATAAAAATGCAGTAAAAATTATAGTCAGGCACTTTGCAAATTTAAAGTATGACGTAGAAATGTATAATACAGACGATTCTAGTTGGCGTACAAGGATACAGTGTGCTAGGAGATGGACAGGCGAGTTGGCACTGTCTGTTTGTAGCTGTGCCTGACCTATGGGGAGCATCTCCAAGAATGCTTTGCAAGGACTGTGGTGTGAAGCTGGCAGGGCAGGAAAACACCAAACAGGGCAGAGGGAAGAAGGGACTGGAATGTCTCCTATGCTTTGTAGATGTCAGAAGCACACAGAGAAAGCAGGATGAATTTCTTTTCAGTTCCCTTTAATAATTTTTCCTCTCAGGTTTGCCTTTTGGATCAGAACCAGTAAAGTCAAGGTTGGTGGAATGAAAGGTTTTGCAACCTTAAGTGAAGCTGCTCCCTGAAGCCTGCTCAAAACTGGTTCACAAAAATAGTGAGGGAAGTAATTTTCTTTTAAATTGTCCCCTTCTCTCCTCCCTGGAGCCTCTTCAAGGCCCAGGCCTGGTCAGGAGCACTCTGTGTCCACACTGGGTATGGGACAGGAGGGAAAGCACTGCCCCAGGAGTCAAGAATTTTCTCTTTCACCCTCAGCTTGACTCTGAATTTCCACATGACCTTGGGCAAGATCATTTGCCTCTCTGGGCCTTCATTACTCCAGAAGGAACCCGAGCTTTGAAGTAGGTGATTTCCAGGGTTCCTCTGAATTACAAATTTGCTAAAACAAATGGATCCACATGAAAGCAAATCCTTCCTACTGGGTCTTTTTTTTTGTTGTTTGTTTTTAAAAAAGTAGTCTAAAAAAGGGCAATGCTTATCCTAGCAAAGTGACTCTTGAATTGTAAAATTTTAGGCACTTGGTTTGCCAAAAGAAAAACAGTTCTTTATTGGGGTGTGTGTGTGTGTGTGTGTGTGTGTGTGTGTGTGAGAGAGAGAGAGAGAGAGAGAGAGAGAGAGAGAGAGAGAGAGAGAGAATGTAGCTTGCAGGGTTGAGAGCTTTCTTGTCTTTCTAGTTGTCTTGGGATCATCTTTGACTTTCTTTTCCATTCAATATCAAGTTCACTGGCAAACCCTAGTGGCTTCTCTTCATCTATCTAGAATGTGTCATTGATGATCCAATAGACCATCCCCTCATCCCTCACCTAGATTGTAACAATTCTCTCTTAACTGACTGCTTTCTCTTCTTCCAACCTTGTTACTCTCATTCTATTCTAAGTATTAGCTCCCTCCAGAGTAATCCTGCTAAAACTTTCCTTCCCCAAATCCTTTTTTTGGAATCTGTGGCTGTCATTTGGAGCTGGGTTTTGCTGAGGTAACAAGCAACACTGAAATCTCAGTGGCTTCACCCAACAAAGCTTATTTCTCAAACTACAAGCCCAGTGTAGTTTGGCAGAAGAGCTCTGCTCGCTATGGCCACTTGGTGGTGGAGCCTGAAGGATTCTCCCTCCATCCCTGAAGGAGGAACAAGGACAGGACAAGTCACACGTTGGTTCTTAAAGCTTCTGCCTGAAAGTGACCACAATACCTCTGTCTCTGTTTCATTGGCTGAGCAAGTCCTGTGTGGGGATAAGGAAGGGCACTCCTACTATGTGGCTGGAAGGGGAAGACAGAAATACTCAACAGGAAGCCTAAAGGCCACCACAGGTTTTCATCTGGCTCAGAAGATGTCCCAGGTCCTCATGGTCAGGATCCTCCATGGCCCTGCATGATACGGCCTCTCATCCTCATTTCCTCTCTTGTCTCCTTGTCTCTTTCTACTTTCCCTCCCTCCACCTCAGCTCCTCCAACACTCCAGGCAGGCTCCCCCACAGGGCCTTTGCACTTGCCATCCACTCCTTGGACTTTCCTTCCTCCAGATATTTGCATAACCCTCACTTTCTGAGTCTTTGCTCACGGCCCCCTCCCTATTGAGGATTTTCCTGGTTTTTGTCACTGAAAATCCAAACTCTGCTTTCCTCTACACCTTCCCTGGCATCCCTATCCACTTTATTCCTTCTCCACTTTATTTTTTTTCCTACTGTCTTTATCATCTTCTAATATAACTTATAACTGATTAATCTTGCAGTATGGCACAACTGTGGAAAGCCTGAGCTCTGTGTAACATGGGTTCGAACCCATGCCTCTTCTATTTCCTAGTTAGTGACCTTGGGGAAGTTACTTAGCTTCTCTGTGCCTCAGTCTTCCTGTCTGTAAAGTGGGGTTAGTATTAGTGCCCATCTCCTAGGATGGTGGTAAAAATGAAGCAAATAAATTGTGCAGAACAAGAAGCAGCTCACAGTAATGACACTTGCTATTCTTACTCATTGTCTGATTTGCTGCACTGGGACAAAAGCTCCATAGGGCAGTGATTTCTGTCCTGTTTCAACTCTTTCTTCAAAGCAGTGTTTGGCATATAACAGGCACAGCATAAATATTTATTGTGTGTAGGAGTGAGTGACTGCTCCCATGAGTGTGTTGGGCAAGCTGGCCAGCACCCACTGTCCTCTGGCCCCTTCTCTACTCCTGTGGTCTACAGGTCTGAGAACAGGGAGGACTGCAGACAGCTAGATTCCTCCACCAGGTCAGACTGCACATGCTCCTGGATCCTGAAGCCACTTCTGGGGACCTTCCTGGATAGAATGATGTGTGATGGGTGGTGTGGGCTTATTTTATCAGCAACATCCTGCTGTACTTTGAAGATAGAATGAATCCAAAGTGCAGGTGAAACCTGAGTCTGCTCTGTAATAGCAAACACTTCTTTGACTAGTTAGCCTGTGTTGTGACCTTGAACCCTGCACTGTGCTCCTATGGTAACAGATATACCTGTTCCTTGTGCAAACCAGATACTTGCCATTGTCATGATTTGTCTGGATTCTATTATCTCTGGGGAGCATGAGATCAGGCATAAAGTCAGGTGCTTTACTGAGCACCTGTTATGTGCCTGGCCTGTCCCTGGGCCAGGGGCACATAGCAGGTGCTCAGTAAAGGTTTGTCAAATGACTGAGCCAAGGGGTCTGCTGAGTGGAAGTCAGGCTGCTCAAACCCTCTCTAGTATGTTGGAGGGAATGTTGTTCCCCAGAAGTGCGGGAAACCGTAGAGAGCTATTAAAGACTGATTTCCCATTATATTTGAATAAATCAACAGCACAAATGTGAATGTCTTAATAAGGAGCATCAGTATTCCCGAGATGTTGTAGCACTTCCCAGTTCAGCAATGTCAGACCTGTGCAGGTGGGTCAGCTGCCTGAGGGACCCGGAAAAATGAATAGCTTCCTGATCTGTCCCATCTAGGGTGCGCTGGAGCTTCCTGGGGTGGAACTGGCTTAGGACTACAAAGACATGAGTAGATAATGAGAAAACATTCCTGGCAGTGAGGACATGGACATGTCGGGGTGTTTCACCCCTTCAACTTATTACCTATAAGTAATAAGGCAGTGCCTTGTGCTAGGGACCGTCATTCTTGTTTCTGTTTGTCTGGCTCTGGTCCTGTACGAGGCCTGTGGAGTCACTTTTGTTTATTGTAACTCAACTTGGGCCTCAAGTGTTTTTGCCTTTTAATTGGTGGGGTGGGACCCTGAGCACCCTTGACAGGAGGTAAGGAGGGAGGACCACAAGGTTGCTTTTTGTTTTCACCTTGAACCTAGTATGGGAAAGCACGGCTGACTTGCTTACTCATATGGGTGCATGGCTTCTATAGCACCCGGTGGAACCTTGGGCCCCCACCCACCCTGTGCCTGTTCTGGTCCCCTTTTTCTTCCTGAGAAAACAGAGGCACTTAGTTATTCTTGGGACCTGCTCTGGGGCTTGGCCGAGGACAGTGGTGAAGCAGGTAAATCTCACCTGTTCTCATGCTTTTCAGTCCCTTTCCCAACCCTTTGTTTCTTCAAACCCTGTGTGACCCAGGCAAGTCCCTTATTATTATTATTTTTTTAAGTGTCAGTTTCCTCATCTGTCAAAATACTACTAACAATAGCGCGTGACCCGTAACTCTGAAACTACTAGAGGAAAAGGTGAACCACTTCAAGATATTAGTATAGGCAATGGTCTTAGGACTGGCAGCCCCAAAGCATCAGAAATGAAAGCAAGACTTGACAAATGGGTTTACAGCAAACCAAAAACCTTCTGTATGGCACAGGAAACAGGAGGAAAGAGACATCCTATATTTACTCCTTCTAGAATAAATAATTGCCACCTATCATCTGACAAAAGGTTAATATCCCAAATATGTAAAGAACTCAAAAAACTTTACAATAAAAAAAAACAAGTAATCAAATTAAAATCAGGAATGTGATCTGAATAGTCACTTCTCGAAAGAAGAAATACAGATGGCCAATAAGCATATTAAAAATGCTCTAAATCATTAGCCTTTGGGGAAATGCAAAACCATCTCAGCCCAGTAAAAATGGCTATTATAAAAAAACACCAAAATGAGAAATTATATCCCATCTGATTCAAATGTATGATATGTCAAGGTCATTGTACTACTGTCATGTGTAACTAATTAAAACAAATAGAAAAACAAAAACAAACAAACAACAACAACAACAACAAAAACCCACCACATAATTACAAATGCCAGTATGCATGTGGAGAAAAAGTAACTTTTACACGCTGTTGGTAGAAATATAAGTCAGTACAGCCACTATGAAAAACAGTATGGAGATTCCAGTATCTAGGCCTGGGTATGTATCTAAGGAAATGATCAGCGTACAGAAGAGAGAGTGTGCCCATGTTTGTTGCAGTTACTACTCACAATAGCCAAGGTAAGGAGTCAGCCTAGGTGTACAGCAACAGGAGAATCAGAAAATACGGGATATATATAGTTTGGCCATAAAGAAAACTGAAACCCTGTCGTTGGAATCAAAATGGATGAAACTGGAAATCACCATGTTAGGTAAAATAAGCCAGATACAGAAAGACAAGTATAATGAGTTCTCTTATATGGGGAAAAAGACAAATAAAAAAGTAAACCCCAAAGTAGAATAGGGATTCCTAGGGACTGGGAAGGGTGGAAGGGTGCTGGGGGAAAGAAGGAAGGATGAATGGATATGATCAATGGACACTGTGTACATGTGTGGAAACATCACAGTGGCTCCCAGTTATATGTTCAATTAATCGTGTGTTAATAAAAATTGGACATAAAAATAGCATGTGTTTCCAAAGGTTACTTGCAGGTTTGAGTGAGATAGTCGCATAATGAATGAGATAGTTGCATAATGAATGTCCGATGGCATCAATACTGCCTCTCAGGAAGGGCTCGGCCATTGCTGCATCTAAGGAAGCATTTCTCCCCAGCCCTCCACTTAGGAAGAGCTTTGACATCCGCAGAGCAGTTAGGGGAGATGTTTCTGGGTTTGAATTTAAGTGCCCCTTGAAACCAAATGAGGTAAAGTGACCTGCTTCTTCCTGGGGGGTTGGGGGCAGGTAGCAGGGGATGGTGAAATAAAGATTAACAAGTGTTTATAAATCCTTTGCAACCTGTCGTTTCCTTTTTTTTTTCTTGTAAAAACGACATTACACAGAGGCCAAAAATATATCCTCTTTGCCCTTCTTGCCCTACTTTCAGACATTTATGTCACCGTCATATTCATAAATCCTAGAAATTTTCAGTGGAAGAGATTGTTCTTAAAAGATTGCCGTGCATTCCCCCGGCTGAAGGGAGCTCCCCCGAGTTCCCAGCCTATTACGTAATTCCTAATAAGCACAACTTTAGTTCTAGTACCGATTGAATATCAGCTTTTATCAACAGCTCAAATAACATTTCCAAATCGACAAATCCGAACAGTCCACAATCTATGCCTGGTTTGGCAGCCGTCCCCGTGACACTCGTTGTGGTTGGATTCTGCTGGTGAAGTCTGTTTGATTTAGTGGGACTTGCCATGCTAATTCGTACCATAGAGATGGTCAGGATCCTGAACTTTGATCCCATGGAAACAGACATTATTGAAACAGAATTTTGTTTGTTGGTTCAGGGGTGGTTGGCTCCTGGAGTCTTTCTGCTGTCAAGTTGCTGGAAAGGCTATTTGTTTATGGAATTTGTTGTCTGGAGGAGCAGTCTGGGGAAGGGAATGTAAGGAGATTTATTCCCACAACGATGAACTCATATGGAAAAAGATTGTCAAGGAAAAAAAAATTAAGCTGCTTCTGTAGGTTTGTTTTATATATATATATATATATAGTGTGTGTGTGTGTGTGTGTGTGTGTGTGTGAGTTTTAAGGATGCCACCAGGTCCCACTTTATAAAATGGCCTCTAGGCCATAATCCAAACATACAGAGAAAATAAGGGTGATTTTTCACATCATAGATACATTTCGCAGTGCCCCTTTTATTGCTCCACATTTGAAAAAAAGATCCCCCAAATCAGTTAATGCACAGTAATTCAGGTATGAATGCAGTGTAAAGTGAGGCACACCTGTAAGTTATTTAATTAGAAAACAACCAAACAGGTTAAACCAATCTTTTGTAGAGTTCCATGCACTGAGTTTTGGGCTAAAATGCACAAGGTATGAATTTTCTTCTTGAACTCCCCTTTGACCTTGTGACTTTCTAGGCTTGATAACACACTTGGTGTGCAAGTTTCCTGAGGCAAGCCAGCCTGTTATTTGCTGGTATCTGCTAATTTGCTGTATCACTCTTTTCCTAGCCCTAGGGATTCGTTTTTGAGTTAAGTGTGCTCCTACCCAGGCGCTGATCAACTGCTAGGCATGAGCTCGTCTTATCTCCAGCGCTCGCCTCCACAATGTCCTGTGGTCATTTGATCACCTACCTCGCTCTGTGTTGAGTAGAGCCTTGCCTGGAGAATCAGGGGGGTGAAGCAGGTGGCATAGGCCTAAGGCAACCAGCACATCACATTCCCTGGCCACAGAGACTGGCTCAGGAATGGGCATGCAGCCCCAGCAGAACCAGTGAAATGCAAGGAGATTTCCCCAGAAGATCTGAGACAGAAGGAAATGCCTCCCCCAAGGTTGTCCTTCCAACTTGAGCCTGAGGCACTGCAATGTAAGCTGGAGCCCTTCTGGGTTTATGGGGGCCTGAGATTTTCTGGCAATGAAGCCTTGAGGGAATAAGATGAGCCAAGATACTGGGAGAGAGGATAGTGTCAAAATGGCAGCTTTGAACCCCCGTAACCAGCCATGCCTGAAGTTACACCCGTGTTTTTTTTTTTTTTTTTTTCTGTTCTGGTTTCTATAACAAATACCATTGACTGGGTGGCTTAAATCCCAGGCATTTATTTCTCATGGTTCTGAGGTCTGGGAAGTCTAAGATCAGGGCACGAGTATGGACAGGTTCTGGAGAGGGCCCCTTTCCTGGCTTTCTAACTGCCCTCACCTGGGGTGGGAGGAGAGGGTAGGAGCAAATGAGCAAGCTCTTTGGTCTGTTTTTAAAAGGACAAATGACACTAATCCCATCATGAGAACCTCACCCTTATGTCTTTGTCTATACCTCATTATCTCCCCAAGGTCCTGTATCCAAATGCCATCACACTGGGGGTTAGGTCTCGTCCTATGAATTTTAAGGGAGCAAAACATTATAGGTACATATAACTTACAAGTCTCGTGAGTTTTAAGTCTATAAGTTAACATTTTGCTTTATTCTAATTTAGGCCATTTTTGTGTCATTTATAGTTAAGATTCAACTAACAGAAGACCAACATGTTCAAGCCCCACCTATTAAGAGTTTCCATTTGTTCCAGGATTAGAGCTGTTTCTTTTTTCTCCACCCTATTTTCTTCCCTTCCTCCTGAGCACAGGTGTGCCCCACATTGGAACATTCTGAATCAGAGTTTTGATTCTTAAGTTGCTTTGTGGACTTGTTTCCTGCCTATAAGGTAATTCAACCAATGACTATAATAGAAAGGCTGGAAAATGGTTTAGACCAAGCTCTGTTTTTATTTTGCTCCAGGTTTTCCTATACTGTGACTTCCACATAAATCTTCATGTACTTCAAATTTATTCTGGGTCATAAATAGTTCCATGGAAACTGTCTCATAAGGGTTACCAATACCTGCTGGGTCTTTCTTTCTTTTTAAAATTTAGATTGTATGGAGTAAAATATTTGGACAATGTCAGAACAGTTTCACAATCTAGAATTTTGGAACTGCAGAGCCGTGTTTTTGCCCAAATTATTCAATGTTTCTGGGCTGTTTGTATTAGTAGTCAAGAGTTAAAACTGTGGCAACAACTTAGGTGGATGGTTCACAGTAGGACTGACGTCTCTGGTATACACTGCCAGTCTTGTTTCTGGGGTACGGGGGAACCTGGCAGGCCTCCAAACTTGGACTTATTGTGAGCTAATATAAAAACATGGCAGATGGTGAAAAAATTGGGTTTTGAAGTTAGATAGACCTGAATTCTGACTCCAAATCAACTGTGGAATCTTGGACAAGTCATTTTACTTCTCAGAGTTTTAGTTTCTTCATCTGTAGATTGAGGATGTTAAAGTTCTGAAAATAGTGCCTGAGAGATAAAACTCTCAGTAAATAATTTCCTTCCTCCCTCTACCATAATATGTTAAGACAAATACTCGCTTAACAATCAGCAGAGCCTGGCTCAAAGCCTGACTCTATTCCTAATCTCCATGATGTGAGGAATATGTGCCTTTTTTCCCCCAATGTGGTAGCAGAAACAATATCATTATCTCTATCAAACAGTATCATTATCAATCATTATTTTATAAATGAAGAAAAAAAGGTTTAGAAAATTGGACAAAACACTCATTAGTAAGTGGAACTGGGAATTGAATCCATCCTGAAAATGGAGGCTAATTCCATTCATTCATCTACCTTCTTATCTATCTCTATAACCATATATCCCCCCACCCATCCCTTTATTCAGCGGGTGTTTGAGCATCTTCACTGTATAGTCTAGTATATTAAGTGCCAGGTTACAACTATCAAGAGAGTAGTCCCTAACCCTTGTTGAGCCTGATGATCTGTGGAGTCCAGTCTTTTCCTTTCTACCTCATAGGGTCATTCTGAGACTCAAGTGAGAGAATAAATAGAAGAGTGCCTCATCAAGTATAAAACACAGTGAAATACAAAATAATATTATTATTCTCTACTCAAACCCTGAATCCCAGGGCCTCAGATGTCTGGGTGGGGTTTGTCCCACAGTGTCGGTCCTGGGGCAGAGGACAGCTCTGCTGCCTTGGATTTGCTCTCGCCTTGCAGCCTGGCCTCCAGTTAGATGCTTCCTTGGTTCTAACCTCTGTCTGGTCCTTTCTCTCAGCTCTTTCTAGCTCTCCTCCTATGCCCAGCCTGGGCACCCAGGACCAAGTGCTGAGTCACTAGCTCTCCTTGTCCCTGGAGGCTGCTTACACTTTAGGAAGGAACCCCAATTGTGTTGGGGTTTTCTTTTCTTTTATACTACCTTTCATCTGGTCACTCTTCCCTCCACTGGTGTCTGACTGACTCCCACTGGCTGCCCATCAGTGGGTTTGAGGGTGGGGTCCTGGACTTTAGGACACCTCTGGTGTGTGGTGGCTCATGGCTCTCAGTGAACATCAAGGCAAGACAAGGATTTGGGGATAATTTGGGGGATAAGAGAACTATAGGATATGAGCCTTAGCTGACTGGGATGGGCCGGGGGTTGCTTTGTTTTTGTTATTAGGTCCATGCCTTGTGGAGGCTGAGGTGAGCCATTAAATCTCTCAAGGTTCTTGCTTCTGACAGGTGCCCATCCTCAAGGGTCTCCTGTCAAGTGAGGACCTTGTGCCCTTCACTTTCTAGCTGACCTTTTCCAGCTGGTGCCACGGAAGCCTGTGAGTGATTTCCCGGGGAGAATGGCACGTGCATGAAACACTGCTGCTCCCTGCAGGTGGGGAACGCGGAGCCTGGGGTCTGGGCTCTGCCTGTCTCCTTTGATTTGAGCCCCTGGAACATGGCGCCAGAGGGGAGTGTGGACTGGCTGCTCTGCTGGTGGCAAGGCTGAGGTTAAGCCCTTCACCGCTGGTCCAGCTGCTGCTGAGTTTCCCTGTGTGTCACACCCGGCTGCTACCCTGCTGTCACTCACAGGCTCCGTCTGGCCTTCAGGCTGGCTGACCGAGGGCCTCCTCCAAGTTGGTTAAAGTCCCATCGTCCCAGCCCCTGCGTGTGGAGCGACTCCTGGTGTTCCACAAACGTCCTCAACGGGAACCTGTGCAAGCCTTTTAATATATGGCTGGGAAAAAGAAAAATGAACGTTCCCAGTAATTTTCCCATTCCCATTCCCTCTTCTACCAAGAAGACCTTAAATGAAGGGGGGTGGGGCGCTTCATACCAGAGGCAAGTTTGCAGTGAGAATCTCTGAGTCTATTTTCGTCCAGTACCATCTGGACACAAATCAAGAATCTAATTTTTCCCACTACTTTCTCTCTCTCTCTCTCTCTCTTTTTTTTTTTTTTTTTTTTTTTACCCCTTTGTACTTTAGCTGACTCTGAGAGCTCAGAGCCTGAAACCAAGTCTGGAGCATAGAATTCCATTAAAACAGAAAGAAAATGTCACCAATTCCAAGGACTAGTTTCCCCACCTACAGCGCTTTTGGCAGTCAGGGGCCCAGAACCCCTTCTTCGAGGACTTGCCTGATGTACCAGAAGGTGCAGAAGGAGGCGGGGTGAGAAGAGCAGCAGCTGGCTCCTGCCTTCTGTTTACCTCCAGCTGTGGTTAGAGTGTGCTGAGCCCCAGGACCAGGGATGGAAGTCCAGCCATGTGATAGTCATTAGCCAACTTCTAGTAAGTGCTGACAGCCCGCCAATGGGTTGAACTGGGCCGGGAGCCCTGCAAACCTCAGCCCTGCAAACCTCAGCCCTGCAGCATCACCCAAGTAACTCACAGAGACCCTCGACATAGGCCTGGCATCCCACCTGCCTCCTTCCCTGGCCAGATTCTCCTTCTCCCTCATGGCCAATGTTCTGACCAGCCACCTTGAGATATTAGTGCCATGGATCTCCTTAACAGTCTAGTGAGTGGGGATTTCATATTGGTGAAGTTTGGGTGCACAAGAAATTTTTCTTTAAAGTCATTGGTGCTAGAGAACTTTGGCTTGAAAATAAAGTACAGGAAGTTCTAGGCTGGATCTTCTCTATAAAAATGAACATGTTTATTCAAAAGACTGGAAGATAGGAACTTAGATTTACGTTCTGTTGGTTTAGGTAGCAGCACTGAAAGTGAGGACTTTTGATTTTTTTTTTCCCCCAGGAGAATGTTGCTCTGAAGAAGAAAGGGCTGGTGCTCTCTGATCTCCCTACTCTTCTTATCATTGCTGAATGTCTGGATCTTCCTTGTGCACCTGTGTGATGCAGGACTGCTTGTGGTACACCTGGGCCCATGATACACGCCCACCTCTCTGGGGCTATCTTGGACAGGATGCCTTCCTTTGTTAGTGTGAAGGACATTAGGGAGCTCCTCATCTGGCTGAGCCTCTTGGGAGAGGAGAAGAGCCAGCTGGAAGACTGGTGGGCCTCTGGCTGCCAGCAGGACAGATGTATCAAGTCAGGTTTATGGGAGAAGTTTTCCCAGACTCCTATGTCCAAATTTCTGTCCATTCTGCTGTAACCTCTATAGTTAGATGGATGAAAACCAGGCCCATCCAGCCTTGGACCAGCACTGCATAGATAAGAACTCAAAGAAGAAACAAATGGTGTATCCTTAGATTATTTTTTTTCTACTTGAGCAGAAAAATCAGAGACTGAATGGAACCAAAAGGGTGTGGCCTCTGAATAAGGTGACAGCATAGCCAATGAACACAAGGACACTTGCTCAGGGGAGCTTTACCA
The DNA here is from genome assembly GCF_001458135.2 of Marmota marmota marmota. Taxonomy (NCBI): domain Eukaryota; kingdom Metazoa; phylum Chordata; class Mammalia; order Rodentia; family Sciuridae; genus Marmota; species Marmota marmota. The sequence continues at coordinate 3,759,031 of NW_026000077.1, forward strand.
GAATACCTCATGGCTTACTGGACCTGGGACCTTCTCAATATAGAAATGACCATAAAAAGAAAGGGACAGATTCCCATGCAGAAAAGTGACCTCTTCTCTGAATTCCATGCTTGGAAAAAATAAAAAATACTTATTTAAGAGAAAGGGGGGGGAAAAGGCTACACAGCAAAATCTGGCTTGTTTAGAAGACTCTGCCTCAAGATCATGGTGGAAATGGAGCCCAGGAACATGCTTTCATAGTGGGTATTGCCAGGTAGGAGCCCAGTGTCTCCTCTGAGCTCTCTGGGCCTGATTGTGACACTGAGCCCACAGTGTAGAGAAATCTATTTCCCATGGTGGGATCATGTTAACAAGCATTTCAACCAATCCTTTGAAGAAGATATTGAGTCATACTGGCTCATCCAGCTAGGGATAGCCTGGACGGATTCAGTGGGACCAGCCAAGGTGGCCACAAGCCCAGCGTGGGTGTCTGCTTTTAAGGGTAACTAAGGGGTGCAGGCTTGTCAGTACATAGTCAGTAGCTGAGGGAGTTGCTTTTTCTTAGAGCCACTCCTTCAGAGAAATTGCCAGTGGATTGTAGAGACCCTGGTACAGAAAAATAGTATTGATGTGACGTTTAAACTCTAGAATTTTTATATTCCAGCTGTGTAAATGGTCCTAAACTTGAAGAAACCCATAGGCAAAAATGTAAAGCAATCACACATACCCTTTGCTTTTAATTTGCTGACTAAAATTTGCTAGCTTTTCATTTTAAGTTTAAAAGCAGTTATCAGATATCTGATTAATTAAGATCAAGGAAGCCTTATTTTTTACATAATTTTTTCTAAAAAAGTTTTTAATTGTGAAATTATTTTTAAACTTATAGAAAAAGTTGCAAAAACAGAGTCCCTGTATACCCTTCACCCAGCTCCCTCCAACACCATCTGTCTATATATAGCACAGCAATGATACATTGATCAAAACTGAGAAAGGAACATCAGCACACTACTGGGAAGCAAACAACAGACTATTTCACCAATGTGCTTTTTCTGATTCAGAAATTAATCCAGTATCTCAAATTGCATTTATTTATCATGATGTCTTAGTTTCTTTTAATCTGGAATTGTTCCTAAACTTTTCATTGATTTTTACAGCTTTGACGTATTTTTTAAACTTTCTATTTGAAGATAATTATAGACTCATATGCAGTTGTAAGGAATAATACAGCAAGATCTCACACCCTTTACCCTGTTTTCCCCAGGAGTAACATCTTCCATAACTAGGGCATATCATATCCAGAAAATTGACATTGATATAATAATCCATGCACCTTAGTCAGATTTCACCAGTTTTCTGTGAACCCATGTGTGTCTGTGTATGTTTGTTCTATGCAATTTTATTATATGTGTGGATTTCTGTGGCCACCAGCAAAGAACAGTTCTATCATTAGGATCTCTAGTGCTCTCTTCTTTTTGTACTCTCTGACTACCGACAACCACTAATCTATTATCCATCTCTACATGTCATTTTGAGAAGGCACATCAAAACGTGTAGAACGTAATCTCTTGAGATTGGCTTTTTTTTTTTTCATTCAGCATAATTCCCTTGAGATCCATCTAAGTTGGTGCATTGCTCAATAATTCTTTCACTTTTCTTGCTGAGTGGTTCTCCATGGTGTGATGTATCACACTTTGTTGAAGTGCATTGAAACAACATCAACTCTTTTGAAGAGTGTTGATCAGAGTTTTGTTGACTGCTTCTTGATGTGAGTTGGTCTGATGTTTTCTCATGTCTAGATTGTGGCGATATATTAGTGACTTTCCCTTTCGGAGTATATCACATCAGAGAATACATAAATTCAATATGACTTATCATGGGTGGTGGTAACTTTAATCAGTAGATTAAACTGGTATCTGACAGATTTTTCTGCTGTAGAGAGTTATTTTTCTATTTGTCATTAAACAATTCTTTGGAAAGATTACTTTCCTTAATGGAACCTTGATAACTATGGAGTTTATTTTTCTGCCCCACTAACTTGTGGCTAAATCTCTGGGCTGCCTCTCCAAAGCTGAGCCAGAGCTTATCACTAATTGCCATGATGGGCAGAGAAGGCGTTATCCAAAGAAGAAACTAAATATGTGTCCTAGAACATGTTCTACTATGTCAAACATTGGCTAAAAAAAAAATTTTTTTTAAAGTCCAATTGGAAATGGTGGCACTGTGGGTAAGGGCATGATTTCAGTATTTCCTTCAGACAGCAGTCTAGAAGGCAGAAAACCTGTCCCTTTGGAAGTAAATGTGGCTAAAAATGTGCAGTAGTTGGCTTTGACTCACACTTCAGAAGGGAACAATGGTGGCTAGAATTACCTGTGTAGACTGGGACCCATCTGCTCCCCCTGTGTCCTGTTAACATGAGAGCCCCCCCCCCCACCTGTGCTTTAACTCCTGTCCCTTTCTTGATTTGTGGAAACTCGACACTTTCAGTTTTTCCATCTTTCCTTGTTCTAACCAATTATCCATCAGGGCTTGAGCCCTAGAGAGTTAAACATAGTTCTGTCTCTTCAATCCTAAAGGCTGTAATGAGTACCAAGGAAGAAAGGAAGGAAAGATGGCCTCTGGAAATCCGAGTGGACCCCAAATTCCAAGGATATTTTCATTCCCCTTACAAAGGACTTGCTTCATGGCCACGTCACTAAATTCTGACCAATCTAATAGCAGGAGAGGTTTGCTGGGAAAGTTTCTTCTTGTTTTTAAATGAAAGACGCATGGATAGGGTCACTCTTTTTCTCCAAGTGGATGGGAAGCAGGAAGCATGTGGGCCTAACTTCTATGACAACTGTCCCACAACCATGCCGGGGGACCATGTTTAAGATGAAACCATCTTTGTGGATTGTGAAATGGAGAGGCAGAAAACCAAAACCAAAACAAAACCTACTGATCTAGGGCTTCCAAGAGGTTGGTGGTGCCCCTCAGGAAAAAGCACGACGTAGCAGGGGGTCAACTTAATTCAAGTTCTAGCTCCAGATGACTCTTCCTAACAAATGACTTCATCTCTCTCATCCTGTTTCTCCACAAGATGAAAATAAAAGGAAGAATAATAAACTTTTATTGAGATCTCATGTGTTAGGTATACTTCTAACTCACCGCGTCTACTCATTTAACATGGCCTCCATTAGATGGATATTCTTACAGCTCACATTATAGAGATAAGAGAATAAAAGCTTAGAAAGGTTAGATTTCCAGCATAGAGCTAGTAAAAACCAAAGCCAGTATTCCAACCAGATTCAGTCCAATTCCAGGGTCATACTATTTATTTGGAATGAAGTAAGATTTGAGTTTGGGTAGTTACAATTTAGCACAAGGATGGCACATAGTAACCTTTAATAAACATTGAATGAATTTGAACCCCATATACTTCTTGCCAGCACAGAAATTGGGATTTTCCTTCTGTGAGAAGAGATCTGATGGGGAAGCTCAAGAACTCTAATTGAAGACAAGTTTTAACTTTTAACTGAGGAGACCTAAGGTCACTAAGCCACCAGTTAGTGGCCTGCCCTCTGTCCCTAGAAACCAAAGCTGTGCTTTTGGCCACCAAGCTAGGGAATTATAACCAGACCTCTGGGACATAGGCCATTCTTTATCCCCATATGAAGGGCTGATGAAGAAGCAAAATATTTTTATATTCAAAAACAACCAAATGACAAAACCCATCTTTACTGTGAAGAATTCCTTGTATAACATTAGGATGATTTCCCATTGAGAAAAGGCAGAGTGAACTTTATTTTGAGAATGTTTAGATTTATCAATTAAGAACTTATCGATTTTAGGTGGTCAGGAAATTAGAGATAACCTTGTAATGCTCAGCACAACTTGGACACAAAAAAAAATGTTTTACTTTTTAATTGCAAATTCCTTATATTAGATAAAGCAATTAAACCAGTGCTGATGAAGCCCTGGTGGAGATGACTCTGGAATGGGTAGGCCTAGTCCTCATGAATGGGATTTGTGAAGAGCACTAAAAGATGTTGGATCCCTAGTCACTGTCCGGGGTTAGGAAGGTGGGTGCTGCCTACGTTCTGTTAGGACGATGTATGAGACCCAAGTGTGTTCCTTCAGCTCTGTGTGGATGAGAGCCTTGGCAGAGGCCTGCATGCATCTGAACTTTGGTCTAGGGGGAGCAATTAACACCTCATTTGTCATCCACATGTCCGTCCCTGAGGGGCAGTGCCTCCACACTGAAAATATCCTGAGCTGGGTTAAAGAAATAGGCAACTGGAGCCATTTCTGTCTTTGTCCACTGATCTAAGAAGGAGATCTCTTTGTCTTTTTATTAATGTTTTGACTCTAAGAAATGCTTAATCTGTTCAGATTGTGCTGATGGGTTAGGGACACTATGGTTGCTCTCTGTGCTGGTCAGCTTTTCATCACTGTGACCAAAATACCTGACCAGAACAACTAAGAGGAGGAAAAGTTGATTTGGGCTCATGGTTTCAGAGGTTCGGTCCACCGTCGACTGATTCCATAGCTCTGGGCCCCAGGTGAGGGAGGAGGGTGGTGGAGGAGAGCAGCTTAGGACATAATGGCCAGGAAGTAGGGAGAGCTCTGCTCACCAGAGACAAAATATAAACCCCAAGGGCACTTCCCTAGTGGTCTGCTTCCTCCAGCTACATCCTACCTGCCTACCGTTGCCACTCAGTTAATCCATTCAACTGAATTAATTCAATGGTTAGATTAAAGCTCTCATAATCGAATTGTTTCCCCCTTGTCCATTCTTACATTTTCTCACAAAATGGGACCCTGGGATGGGTCTCTTATCTAAACCATAGCATTGTCTTTAAATTCTTTGAATAATTTAGAAGCCACATTCAACGTTAGTTTGTCTTCCATTGTGAAGGATGAGACCAACCGAAGGTAACCATGTCTTTCACACCAGTTTTTGAAAAAGACACACCAGCAGTCAGATGCTGGGGGGACCCATCTTTCCCACAGTTATGGAGTTTCTTAGTTCATCTGGTAATTCAGGGTGTTACACTGTTTTAGCAGTTATAGTTCCAACACCAACTGTTTCTGCATTCTGCCGTTTTGCCCATTTTTAACCACTTAACCTGGCTGGCTATACAACAACCTCTGGGTTTAAATTCTTTCCTCCAATTGCTTTACTTATCAATGTATCACCCTTGCTTCACATTGACCCTTGAATATGCTTCCTGGGAGATTACCCTGAAGGATTTATTATTAAAAATTTCTTTCTGGGTAAAAGATTTTTTAAGTTGATGCTATTTAATGCTCCCTACCTTACAAGTTCTGCAACCCACACCTCCTTTTTTTGCTTCACATGTTTAATATGACTTTTTCCCTTAATCTTTACAATGTCTAAAACATGTCTCCCGCTATAAATGGCAAGGTTATTCTGTTTTGCTTATATTTTCCCCCAACATGTGCAGAACTGGAGAAATGCCATATGTATAACTTCAAAGATAATGTGTTCATTACCATGTTCAAGGGGAAATAAGAAAACTTATGACAGCAACTGTTACAGTCAATCTATTCTGTTTCTCACAAAATCTTCACCTGACTCTTCTTCCATATGCTAATGAACGAGAGCTATGGGTCATACAGATCTGGATCCAAATCCTGGCTGTACTATATACTAGCTCTATGACCTTGAGGAATCTTTTAATTGCTTTCTATTAGTTCACATAGGCCAAGTTCTGCTGCAGTAACAAACAATCTCAAAATTTCAATGAGTTAAAACAAGAAAAATTTATTTCTAACTCATGCAAAGTCTGGTACAGGCCTGAGCAATGAAGCAGCACAGCTGTTCTCATGATGGCCAAACATCAACCCTCCATATCTGGTTTCCAGGATCACCATGGTACAGGAGAGATCATGTACAGAGTTAAGCATCAGCAACTAAGTGTTCTTATCTGGAAGTAATGCATATTATTTCTGTTCACATCTCCTCGGCCAAAATTCATATTACCACAACTTATATCAATATTGCAGAGGATAATGTGCTGAGAGAGAGAGAGAGAGAGAGAGAGAGAGAGAGAAGAACTGGATACTAGTTAACAATAGTAAGGCCACATGCTCTGATCCTCCTTAAAAAAATGAGGATAATATCTACTACAAAGAGTTCTCGTGACAAGTTAATAAGATTGTGTTAGTCAGCTTTCTCGCTGCTGTGACTAAAGTATTTGACCAGAACAACTGTAGAGGAGGAAGAGTTTATTTGAGGGCTCATGGTTTCAGAGGTCTAAGTCCGTAGAAGGCCGGCTCCATTTCTTGGGGCTGGAGGCAAGGCTGAACACGACAGAAGAGAGTGGCCAAGGGAAGCAGCTCATAACACAGTGACCAGGAAGCAGAGCGAGACTCCACTCTCCAGACACAAATATATTCACCAAAGCCACACCCTAATTCCCACCTCCTCCAGCTACATTTCACCACTTCAGTTTATACCAGCTTAATCTCAGGGGATTAAATCACTGATTGGGCTAAGACTCTTACAACCCAATCATTTCTTCTGTGAACCTTCTTGCATGGTCTCACACGTGAGTTTTTAGGGAACACCTCATATCCAAGCCGTAACAAAGATAATATATACGAAGTGCTTAGGATTAAAAATGCTAACACTCAAATAAAACTGGAAGCTTTTGTTATATGTATTTTTATATAAGAAAATGTCCTACCATGCATGTAATTCAACTTTATAACCTTCTTCATGAAAGAAAAGTAAAAAGCATAATATCAAGGGTTCTACATAGTATTTCTAATAAAAGCATTACCATCTACCATTTGAACTACTTGAGTTCAGGATATAATTCTTTGCATGATGCAGAGAGAAGAATAAGAAGAACTTATACCAAAATATTGGCATTAGTTATCTCCAGTTGCAGTCATGAGCAATTTAGTTTATTTCCTCATAAATTCTGATTTTTCTAAACTTTCCACCATGAATGCATATGACTAACAATAATATTTTAATTACATGCAAGGCACCCATTTTATTTCTCACAATATATTATGATGTGGATACTATTATAATCCCAAATCTTACAGTTAAGAAACCAAGGCACAGAGAGATTAAATATCTTGCCCAAATAATAAATGGAAGAATCAAAGTTTGTACAAATATCAGGAAAAATATAAATATTATTTTAATGGCACAGCTTTATATTAATGGCCCAATATTAAATGTACAGTTTGTGCCCTATGGGAGATGCCAAGCTGAGGAAGAGAGAGCCTTAATAACCCTACTATCTTGTTGGGGGAGGAAAGCCACACACATACACACAAAAAAATGTATGATGAAAGTCTGAGACAATTATTCAAAGGTAGGGACATAGTTTGTTTTTCTTACACAGGGCCTGGCACAGCATAGCTGCTTGGTAATTATTTGTTGAATGAGTCGATGAATACATAGAATTTTGAGCATCTAATTTTACCAATAAGAAGATGAAAGTCCAGAGAGGTTACCTGGTGGCCATAATTGCACAGTTATGTAGTGGGTGGACTGAGAAGCCCGTGCATCTCCTGCTGTCTTCCCCAGTGCATCACAGCAGCTTCTCCAGAGGAGAGCTTAACTTTGGGATGGAGCAGTGTAAGAAAGCTTCTGCTTTGCCAAGTCAGACTTGGTAGTGTGACCCCTATTTGTTCTGCATCACCAGGGCCTGAAATGTCTCTTCTCAAGGTCACCCGTGACCTCCATAGTGCTTTATCTATGAGCTCTTCTCCATCCACAAGGTATTTGCCTTTTAGCAGCACATACCACTTTGACTAATTCTTCCTTTTAGAAATATTTAACTTCTCTAGGCTTCTGTGACAGCACAATGACTAGTTTCTCTTTTACCACTGGTCACTATCTGGTTTCCTTGGCCGACTTCTTTTTTTCTGCTGATCTCTATCAATACTCTCTGTGTTATTCTAACCAGCACCATCATTCAGCTGTCATCTTTTATGCAAATTACATGCAAATTTATATCCCCCCCCCTCAGTTACACATTTATGTATCTGAATGATTACTTGACATTTTCACTTGGATGCTTAATATGCATCTCTAAATAATTTCCCAAATCCAAATCTATTTTTTCTCACTCTTCCACATCTCAATAACTGACACCATAAACTTACCACGTAGTCAAAATAATAACCTGGGAATCATTCCTCAGTATTCCCTTCTCTAAACTTGCACATCCAATCTACCAGTGAGTCCTATTTCATGCCTCCAAAGTATGCTCCCACATTTCCCCCATTCCTTTTGTCTCCAACTGCTGTCATCCTAATTCTTGCTGGGACAACTTTAATAACTCTTGATAGGCTGCCTGCTTTGATTCTTTCTTCAATTTCAATGCATTCTCCCCAGAAAAATGAGTATCATCATTTGACAAGGTAAATTAAATAGTGTCCCATTTCATTTAAAATAAGATGCAACTCCTGACGTGGAAAATCTGTCATTCCCCAACCCCTTTGACCTTCCACACTCTTCACTCCTTGGAGCCTTCTTCCTGTTTCCCGTCATTTTGTGCTCCTTCCTGCTACAGTACCTCGTTCCCTGCTCTTCCTTATCTGGAACATTCTTCCAATGGTGTGCTGGAAATGACACCTATAGATTCTGCAGAAACAAATGTCTGCCTGTCTTCCCAGTGCTGCATACAGTACAACAATGTACCATACACAGTTATACCATGAAAATCGTGAAAATCGGCAAAACTACAAACCAGGGCTTTCCCCCCTCCCTTGAGAGTCAATTAATTCGAACACCACTTTCCTTTACCCAGCTTCAGGATTTAATGTAAATGTTCCTTTTCCAGTAAGGGTTTCTCTGCAGATTCTATATTCGAATAGGACCTCTCCCCCTCTGGTCTATTATATCACCTTGCTAACGTGTTTCACAATTCTTAATGCTTTTGTAAATTATCCATATTTCTTTAGTTGATTGTTTCCTCTGCTAAAAGGTGAGCTTTGTGAAGGTGGAGAGAGGGTTTCTTTTGTTCACCTCTCTATTTTCAGCACCTAGAACAGTGCCTGGCACAGAGTCGATGCTCAATAAATGTTGGGTGAATTTTGAATAATCAACTTCTGTTTTGCTTCCACCAATTATCTTCCTACTGATCCTGGTCTGCTCCATCTGATTCCACCCTCCACTGTTCCCTTCAAGCCTCTTACTCAACTGACTCTTCTTAGAAGATGTCATTAATATAGAAAATACATCCCTTTACTTACCAGCATCTATTCATGCCATACTTTCTTCTCACCTTAGAAAATGGCTTCAAATTTTATTAAATATCTGCTATATACAAATTAATACTTCCTTTTTCATTGAGGAAATTAAGGTCTGATGAAGAACTGAGTCTTTGTTTCTTTTGAGGTCCCTTCTATTTCTTGTCTATTCTGGGGTCTTGTTCTTACCTAGTTATCTTCTTTATTTTTTCTATTCCAGATTATTTTTTTTCCTCTCAAATGGTTTCTTTGTCCCCAGCCTGTAATCAGGTGCAAATTAAGCTTTTCTAAAAAAAAAAAAAAACAAAAACAAAACAAAGCCAAGGAATTTCTTGACTCCCTGCCCTGTCCAGCCTGCCCTCTGTCTTCTACAGTCAGCCTTTGAGAGGATTTATCAACACGTGGTATCAGGGTGGTCAGTACCCCTGACAGAGCAGGTTCCTGGCCAGGAGGTATGAGCTGCCAGGGAAAATAAAAAGTTTGAAATAATCAGTAAGAAATAAGAGAATCCAGAGATTAGATTTTAAAAAGCAGAGCACCTGATGGGTCTTCCAGTCCTGACGGGAACTGAAACTGAGCAATTAAAAAAGGACCAGATTCTTTTTTTTTTTTTTTTTCNGTGCTTGAACTTGAGTGGTGAGCTAGGACACGGTATCACATGAATTGGGTGTTCTCAAACCAGTGGGTTCTGACTGGGAGTTCTCAAAACCAGGTGTACCTGCCTAATGGCTCCAACATTGCTCAATTTACCCACAGCTTCCCACAATATGCTGTCTCCACTTTCTTACCTCCCAGCCCCTCCTCTGTTCACTAAAACTTGGCTTTTCTTGCTATATCTTGATAGAATTGTCTTCCAATATGAAGCCCAAGCAGTTATTACTTGACTAAGAATGTGGTAAAATTATTGTATTCAGCCAGTTTTACACTAGAATTTCACTTTTTTAACATTTTTTATAGTACCTCTTTTTCTTTTCACCCAACACCTTCTTCTTAAGCAATCTCATTCATAATCTTGGTTTTAATTTCACTTATTACCCTAATTATTCTAAGATCCGTATTTCTCCTAAATTTTAAACCAGTACATGTAACCTGCTAATGTAGAAATCTGCTCTCCTTACCCACAGATACCCCAGACTCAATATGTCCTGCCAGACTGCTTTTTCTGTTCAATTTAGTCATTCTACTGTTATTTATTCATAAATTTAACCAGTATCTATTGAGCATTTATGAACTTCTAAGTCCCACCAGTAAGTCCTATGAATACATTGATGAATAAGTCATCAAAGAGCCTAGTCTAATTGGGACAAAAGTTTTATATACATAAATTATTACAATGGAACATATTAGTTGATATAACAAGCATGAGTATAACTTGCTTTAGAGCACTTAGGAGAGACATGTAATTCACTCTTGATTGAATTATTAAATTGAGGTTCAAGAAAGTTCTGTTTTGGTATAATGTAAGTTGAGCAGGGAATTTGACAAAGTTTCACATTATATTTTTTTGACCATGACTGAAATTTGGTGAGAGCTGGTTGCAGGACTATTAACTAGTATCTTGATTCATTTTCTGCTGTGGTAACAGAATACACGAGACTAAATCAATTATAAACAATAGAAGTTCATTCATCTTATGGTTCTGGGAGCAGGAAGTCAACAACATGGTGCTGGCACTTGGCGAAGGCCTTCTTGCTGGGTCATAACATAGTGAAGGGCATCACCATGCAAGAGGGCCAGAGTGTGCAAACAGAGGGCTCTCTTCTTTTCATGATGCCACTAATCCCATTGTGGCCTCCCCAATGCTTACGACTTCATCAAGCCTAATTTGCTTCCCAAAGACCTTACTTCAAAATACTATCAAGACATATGATTAAATTTCCAACACATGAACTTTGGGGACATATTCAAACCATAGCAACTGGGTGCTGTAGATTAACAGATTGATGTAAATCTGGGAAGGGGAGGGTCTCCAAGGACTGCCATTGAGCTCTGGTCTGTGTGCTACTATTTTCATCTACATCTTCAATAATGACATAAAGAATGTGTCAGCTTTTCAGATGAAACCAAGGTTGAAAAGAGAATTAATAATGTGTTTGTTGATAGGATTGGCACAAACAATAACAACAACAAAAACCAAACACACACATACACAACAACAACAACAATAACAACAAACAAAAAAACCCAAGCAGGCAAACAAACAAACAAACAAACAAAAAACCCCTCTGGACCAATCAATAAGAAGAAAGAAGCAAGACAGATTGCAAAGACCCAGATTTTAATTCTAACATCCAAGTAGGTAAATACGAAATTGAATACATGTAACCTAACTGCTTATGAAAATGTCCAAAACTCTGGAGTATAAGTTAGCTATCCCAGAGTTCAACTTGGCTTTGAAATGGGCAGTCACTAGTAAAGTTAGAAAATTAGGACCAAAAAAGGGGAAGTGTGGGTCTTCTCATTATTAGAGCACTTGTCAGGCCGCATGAGGAGTTTTAGGAACAACATAAAAGAAGAGAGTTGACTAATGGATACAGACTCAGATGCAGTTGTCAGGACAGCGAGGACCTGCTGAGTGCAATGAGAAATATTCCTCTGGGGATGACTGAAGAAAAGATGTAACATTTGTCTCCCAAAGACTTCCTTGTCCTTGTGTGCCAGTCCAAAGGGAGCCCTGAAATTGGGTAGAAGTTACCTGGTGAAAGTCTGGCTCAACAAAAGGAAGAATTGTCTAATAATTTGAGGTAAGCAGCAATGAAATGAGCTACCACTTGAAGAGCTCAATATGATGGTTGAAAGTTGCAAGCAGAGGCTGGAGAATGTTCACAGGCTGATTCTAACTTTGGGGAGTCAGGCCAAATAATCTCTACCTGTTCTTCTAATTCCACGTGTCTTTGGCTCCTGTGGGAGGATCTGAGATGAAGAGGAAGAATCACAAATAACAGAACCGGCAAACAGCAAAGAACAGACTTTACTTGAGGTTCTGTTGGAAGATGCAGTTTGTTTGCCCACTGATCTGTGCACACAATTAGCAATCACTATCAGCAGTGTTATCTTCAAATGGGAGGGAAGCACATGACCCGGGTAAAATGTGTACAAATACATATCTGTCCATGTTGTCAATCAATAAAATAAACGAGAACGTATTAAAGTGCCTAACTATATATGTTTAAATAAGAGACCGGGTTCATTTTCAGCTCAAGAACACTTTTACAGCTTGCTCTGAAAGAGGGAGTAATTTTAAAAAATTGTTTGCTCTTTGTGAAGAGAAAAAGGAAATTAAATATACAGAGCACTATTTAAACAACATCAAGGCTATGATTCAAGAAAACAAAAGGCAGGAAATTCAGAGTTGAGGTGTGATGTGTTACCCTTCATCCCAGCTGCTATGTCCATTCACAGCGACAGCTGACAAGAAAACTGGAACACTATGTAGGCACAGTTTTAAAATATATTTACTTAAGGGAAAACATAGGAAAGATCTTTCATCCTATTTATGGGAGAAGGGATTAAACACTGACTCATCAGAGTGTCTTAAAAACATTTTACAAGTTCAGAAAATATTTGCTAATTCCTGTTTTACTTACCATATGTAAATCAGCTGTGCTATTCAGAGACAGATTTTCTAGAAATTGATTGAGTTAAGTGGCTCTGTTAGATTTCTTCTTGACTTGTAAGAGATTGTGATGAAATAAATCTATTTATATCTAGTCCTGTTGAAAGTGATCACATAGATAGAGCAGAAACCCTGCAAGAGAGAACAGGACCAGAGGAGCATAACTTATGGGGATGTCATCATCCCCTCCTCCTGGCCCTGGTCAAGAGAGAGAGGGACATGACCAATGGCTGGGCATGTTTGTCTGATGTCCAGGGGACGAGGGCTCCTCCACTGTAGGGCTGGCAGCAGCCGCTCATCTAGCTCAAGGTTTTGCCGTTGCTGGTGTGTCCTGAAACCCCATCTTGCTCAACAAAGGGACAGGAAAGCATATTTTTAGAAACTGTAGATAGAAGTGACATAGAAGAATGAGAACATAATGGATTTGAAAAGAAAACAAATGTAGAGTCCTGCAACACACATGGGAATGGCACATGAAGCAAGGTCCACAGAAAGCTTTGTTTTTATTTAATGGAGAGAGAGAGAGAGAGAGAGAGAGAGAGAGAGAGAGAGAGAGAAACAGGAAAAAAAGAGAGACACCATTAACCTGGATGGAGGACACACTTTGAGTTATCCAGTTACAGGAATAGATTTGCCCTGGTCTATCCAGAGCCCTCAATAGGCCCATCCAGCCTCCTTAGCATGGTGTTAAAGGTCACTCACAAGCTTCCTCAAGTGGCCAAAGGCATTTGCTGCCCTTCAGGCTACTGATCATATTCTACCCCATAGTCACGCTGTTCTGTTCACACTCTGACTTTGCTTATGTTGCCAGTTTTTCCCGGATGTCCTTCTTTCCTTCCCATCCAACAGCTCATTCTTAGTACCCACTCAAATAGCACAAAGCTGTCTCCTCTGCCTGCACCAAGGTCAGGCAGCACAATTCTGTGCTTCTGTATTATCCTCACCTGGCATATTCTAGGCTCCTTGGAAGATAAGCAGCAGGTCCTTTAGATCATGTATTTGTTCTCGCCATATTATAAGTGCTTTCTTATCTTCAATGGCATCAGAGTGCCTGGTGTGTACAGAAAGACGGCACCCTACATTCTAGATGAAGAAATGGATAATACCGCCAGGAGGCATTCTAAGAGGGTAACACCATGCTGTGGATCCAGAGACGCACCCCACTTTGAGAGACAGACCTGCTCGAAGGAGGACCCGGTACCCAGCTATGTGGTGCAGTCAGCAGGCGGCCTCCGGCTGTCAGCAGCTCAGGGCTGCCTCTGCTCCAGAGAGTCCCTTTGCTAAAGATCATTCCGACCCGGGCCAGTGACTGAGTGAGGCAGAAGGGTGAAAGCTCTAACTCCTCAGCTCTGTGCGGCTGCTCTGCTGGGCCGTATGTACTCCAATCCCCTGGGTTGGCCACAATTTTGTTAGGTCAACATTGTTGTCTAATATCTCCTTCTGCCCAATTCTGCTTTCTCTTCTTTTTTTTTCCCCCAAGGATCCCAGAATTTGCACCCCTAATTCCGTCTCAGTGGCGGCTTCCAGCAGAGAACACAACCTGTGACACACAAGAAGACTGGAGGTGTCTTTCCCTGGTTGGTCCAGGAGTCTCAATGTGGGCTGAAGGGCTTTCACCGTTCACGTTCATGTCCTGGGTTGGGGGTGGTGTCACACATGAGCTGACATTGCAAAGGGTCAGGTATAGATAAAGAATATCAGGATTCTATCATTGAGTAGCACAGACAGATAGAAGTAGGTCTTGGGACAGCATTCTTAGGTTTCAGGAAAAATCCATAACTTAGACCACAGACTTAGGGATTACCCAGATCTTGGACATGCTACTTAAACTCTCTGGGGCCAGTTCTTCCATTCTTTTAAAAGGAGGAACAGTAATACTCACCTCAAATGCTTATTCTGAAGTGGAATAGTGCAACTGAAAGACTCATCACAGGGTCTGGCACAATGGAGGGTCATTACAGCTGCTGTCACACAGCCACCACGGTCCCCTATTCTGCTCCCTCTAGTCATAGCAAACTTGATTGGTTTTGCCATTTTTGTGGATCATTCTATTTGTACATACTCAGACACACAGAACAGTTCTACCATCCCCCCAAAGTCCCCTTGTGCCCCTTTGCAATCAATCTTTTCCCCTACCCTACACCCCTGTCATCAGAGTGCCTGGTATGTACAGAAAGACTGCACTTCTGGATGAAGAAATGAACAATACTGCCAGGAGGCATTCTAAGAGGGTAACACCATGCTGTGGATCCAGACCTGGTTTTTGTCACCAAAGTGAATGTAGAATTCATATACCTCTGGGATGCATATAGAGCACTATATAACACAGTCTTTTGAATCAGGGTTTTATCTTTAGTAAAATGCTTTTGAGATTCATGCACACCATCATATGTGCCAGTACTTTACTTCTTTACATTGCTGAATAGTATTCCACTATATGGGTATACTACAATCTGTTTATTCATTTGCAGAATTGATGGACATTTAGGTTGTCTATTTTTTTCCCCAATCAGGAACAAAGCTGACATAAATATCTGCCTGTATGTCTTTGTGTGAACGTGTTTTCACTTCTCTTGAAAAGATCCATAGAAGTGGGAATGCTGGGCTGTATAGTCAGTGATGTTCAACTTTATAGGAAACTTCCAACTATGTTTCAAAGGGACTATAGCATTTAGTATGCCAATCAACAATTTATGAGCGTTCTAGTTGCTGTATATCCTTGACAAAAGTTGGTATTTGCAAATTAAAAAAAAATTGTTTTGTTAAAAAAATCAACATTTTATGTTATGTAATAAGCACATAGTAGTACCTCAGTTTGGTTTTAATTTTAATTTCTTTGCTGAGTTATGATGTTGAGGACTCTTCTATGCTCTTTCACATGCCATTTGTATATTGTCTTTGGTGTAGATACTGCTGAAATCTTTTGATCAAATTTTATTTGGTTGTTTGGCTCTTATTCGAGTTATAAGAATTCTTTATTATTATTTTTTTAATTTATTTTGGGGTACTGGGGATTGAACTCAGGGGAACTCAACCACTGAGCCACATCCCCAGCCCTATTTTGTATTGTATTTAGAGACAGGGCCTCACTGAGTTGCTTAGCACCTTGCTGTTGCTGAGGCTGGCTTTGAGTGCTTGATCCTCCTGCCTCAGCCTCCTGAGCCACTTGGATTACAGGTGTGTGTCATCGTACCCAACTTCTTTATGTATTTTAAACATAAGTTCTTTATTAGATATATGTTTTTACTAGATTTATTTTTGCTTTTATTTTTTTGAACAATTTCTTTGATAATGTCCCATTTGTTGTTTTTCTTTTGCATTATGTACTTTCTGTTTTATCTAAAAAGAGATGATTTTTTATTAGTTTTTTTTTAATCTGTTCTACTTAGTTGTATTTGACAGCAGAATGCATTTCAATTCATCGTATACAAATTGGAGCACAACATTTCAATTCTCTGGTTGTACAAAATGTAGAAACGTACCATTTGTGCAATCATACATGTACCTAGGGTAATGATGTCCATCTCATCCCACCATCTTTCCTACCCCCATGACCCTTCCCCCTGCTCCCTTTTGCCCAATCCAAAGTTTCTTCATTCTTCCCATCCCCCACTCCCCATTATGGATCAGCATCCACTAATCAGACTAAACGTATGGCCTTTAGTTTTTTGGGATTGGCTTAATTTACTAGCATGTTATTCTCCAACCCCATCCATTTACCTGCAAATGCCATAATTTTGCTCTTAAAAGAGGTGATTTTCTTTAACTCAAGGTTACAAAGATTTTGTTTCCTATATATTCTTACAGATTTTAAAATAATTTCAATTTTTATGCCAAGGTAGATTTAAAGTTTATGTTTTTATATAATGAGAGGATTATTATTTCCTATAAGATTATCTGGATGTTTCAATACCATTTATTGAAGAGTCTTTTTACCCCACTGAATTAGCTTGGTGCTTTTATATATTAGACCAGTGATGCTCAACCCAAAGCCACTTTGTTCCCCAGAGTACACAGGACAATGTCTGCAGAAATCTTTGTTCAGTACTAGTCAGGAGTGCTACTGGCATCTAGTGGGAAGAGGCAAGGGATGCCACTAATCTTTCAGGATGAGAGGAATGGCCCTCCAACAAGGAATTACGTGGACCAAAATGTCAACAGGGCTATGGTGAGAAAACCTGTTAGGATATTTCTGGACTCTACTCTATTGCATTGATGGTTATCAGAGGTTGGCAAACATTTACTTAAAGGAATAGAGAGTAAATATTTTCGGCTGTGGGCCATGTGGTCTTGAACATAACCACCCCACTCTGCTGTTAGAGAGCAGGAGCAATCAGAGGCAGTACATAAACAAATGGGGATGGCTGTCCTCCAATAAAACTTTATTTGCAAAAACAGGCGGCTAGTCTGTGGCTTGTGGTTTGTCTACCCTGATCCATATGTCTATCCTCATACCAAGATCACATTTTGTGATAATTGATTTCCTTTGTGGTAAGTCTGAGAATGAAGTAGTGTCCATCCTGTCTTTGGGGTTATTTTCCTCCTTCAAAATTGCTTTGACTAGACCTTTGATTTTTCCATATAAAATTTTAAATTAAACTTGTTATATTCTGCAAAAGTGGGTTAGGATTTTGGTTGGAATTGTCTCAAATCTGTAGATGAATTTAAGTTGTCATGGACTGAATTGTGTACCCCAAATATATATGTTGAGCCCTAATCCCTAGTACTTCAGAATATGATTCTATTTAGAGACAAAAATCTTTAAAGAGGCAGTTCAGTTAAAATGAGGGTATTAGGATGGGGCCATAACCTAATATTACTAGAGCCCCTACGAGAAGAGGAAGAAACACGTGGAGTATACATGTGCATATGGTAAGAACATGGTGAGAAGGTGGCCTCCTGTAAACCAAGGGACAAGGCCTCCCTCAGGAGAAACCAAACCTGCCAACACCTTAATCTTGAACTTCCAGCTTTGAGAATTTGAGAATATAAATTTTTGTGGTTTAAATTGACCAGGCTGTGGCATTTTGATGTAGCAGTCCAAGGAAAATACTACAAGAGAATTAGACTTTTTAACCATATTGAGTCTTCTAATTTATAAGCATAGTATTTTGTGCCTATCATTTAAAAATTCTCTTTCATTGGTATTTTGTAATTTTAACTATTTAAGACTGGCCACTATTTTGTTAATTTTATCCCTAAGTATTTAATGATTTTTGATACTATCTTTTAAATTTTCTTATCAAAATATTTTTAATTGTTATTAGCAACAGAATCACAATTGATTTTTGTATATTGACCTTATATCCTGTGATTTTGCTAAACTCATTTTTAGTTCTGATGTCGTTTCTGTGAATTGCGTAGAATTTCTATGTAACCAATTGAGTTATCTGCAAATAGGCAAGTTCATTTCCTCTGTTTTTATCTGGATGTCTGCCTTGTTTTGCTTATTGCAGTGTCTGGGATATCAAGCAAACTCTCTGTTACATACAAGTGATGAGAGTGAACATCATTCCTTTTTCTTGATCTTAGGAGGGGAGCATTTTGATACTTCCCTGTTTTCATTGTCAAGGGTGTTATAGGCTATAACTTTCCTACTCACCTTTTATCAGATTGAAGAAAATTCTCTTCTATTCTGACTCTTCTGGAAATGTTGAATTTTATCAAATGCTTCTTCTATGTCTATTGAAATGAGGATATGTTTTCTTTATTTGGTCTATTAATATGATGAATTACATTAATTATTTCTGAATCCTAAATAAAAATGGCATTCCTGGGGTAACACTCACTTGTTCATGATTTCTTACCCATCTTATATATCACTGGATTGATTTTACTAAAAAATTGTAAATAATGTTTTTAGCTATATGCAAGGAGGATACTGACCTATGGTTTTATTCTCTTGTCATGTCATTTCTTTTTGATATTAGAATAATGCTGGTTTTAAAAAGTGAGTTAGGAACTTGTTCTCTTTTTCTATTTTATGGAATAACTTTTATAGAATTCATTTTAATTCTTTAAATATTATTATTATTATTAGTACTGGAGATTGAATACAGAGCCCTGTACATGCTCTACCACTGACTATATTCCCAGCCCTCATTCCTCCCTGCCCTTTTTTTTTTTTCAATTTTATTTTGAGACAAGGTCTTGCTTAGTTGCATAGGTTGGATTGAATTTGTATCCCAGCCTCTCATGTAGCTTGGATTTATAGCCATAACCACCTGGCTCAGCCATTTTCCTTTTTTCTTAAATGCTTGGCAGACTTTACCACTGAAAACATTTGGGCCTGGACTTTTTTTCCCCCCATGGGTAAAGCTCTTAACTATAAATTTAATTTATTTAATAGTGGAGCTGTTTGGATTATCTACCTTCTATTAGCATTTTTTTCCTTTGAAAAATGTATGTTTCGTGTAAACTGTCAAATTTATTATCATAAATTTGTTTATTATATTCTCTTATTATCCTTTCAATGACTTTAAGATCTATATTGGTTTGTTCTTCATTTTAGATATTAGTAATTTGCGTCTTCTCTTTCTTTCTTCTATCAACCTGGCTATAGTAGAGTGACCAACTGTTCCAGTTTACCCAGGACTGAAAGGGTTCCTGAAGTGTGGAACATCTATCTAATAGTAACACTGGAAAATCCAGGCAAACCAGAATGCATTCGTTTACTTAAACTACAGGTTTATCAATTGCATTGATGTGTTCAAGAACTAACTTTTGGTTTCTTGGCTTTTCTCTATTTCATATTTCTTTTTAATTTTATTGGTTTCTACACCTACCTTTATTATTATCTTCCTGTACTTTACTTTGAGTTTAATTTGCTTTTATTTTTCTTGATTTTGAAGGTGGAAATTTAGGTAATTGATTTAAAATTCTTTTTTTTTCTTTGATATAATCATGCAATGTGGTAAATTTTCCTCTAACCATTGATTTAGCAGAATCTCACACCACTCCACCATATTAGACTCCCTATGCCTCTGATTGAGCAGGCCAAGAAAGAAGTTACAGTGTTGGCTGGGGTGATTGAACCAGATTACCAAGGGGAAATGTGACAGCTTCTCCAAAATGGAGGTAAAAAAGTATGTCTAGAGAGCAGGAGATCCCTTATTATTACCATTCCAAATAATTAGATCAATAGAAAACTACAACAGTTAAACCCAGCTAGGACCACTCATGGTCAGGTCCCTATCAGATAAAGAACCTCACCAACTGAGGTGTTTGCCTAAGTCAAAGGAATATAGAATGAGTAGTAGAAGATGGTAAGTATAATACCAGCCACAACTGCATGAGCAGTTATAAAAATGAGGATGATAATTATCATGAGTATTTCCTCCCTGATTTGTTATGAATACATTCCTGTGTACATATGCATGAATTAAGCAAATATCTTTGTTTTCTTTCCTGTCTTATCATGTAACATAAGATGCATTGACTTAATATCAGTATTGTTAATTTTATATCAGAGTATTTAAGTTATAGAACATCAGGAGAAAAGTAAATACCACTCAAGGACTTGACTTCCTGTTCTGGGAAAGGGATTAGTGGGTTTTCAGTTGTATGAAGAATAGCTGTATCGTATTAAGTGGAATTATGACTTTTGTTGTCTTATTTGGAAATTGAATATAGTTTAAGGAGAAGAGATGTTAAGTTGACAAGGGGTGGACATGCAATGATTAATCTTATTAGAATATACAAAGATAATTGGTACAATGTCACTCTGAATGTGGGGTGAGAATGTTTCTAGAAGAGAATAGCACTTAGATCTATGGAAGTCAGATTACAATTTACCAGTGTGGGTGGTCATCATTCAATCTATTGAGGGCCTGGGTAGAACAAAAAATCAAGGCAGAGCAAATTCATTCTGTCTTTGGGAGCTGGGCCTTACATCTTCTCCTGCCCTCTGATAGGAGTGTTCCAGATTCTTGGACCTTCAGATTCTGGGACTTAACACAAGCATATGTCACATCCCTTTTTAGTCCTTAGGTCTTTGGCCTTGGACTCAGAGCTACACCACTCTTTTTACTGGTCCTCAGGGCATTAGAGTCAGGCTTGATTACACCATGAGCTTTCCTGGTTCTCCACGTTGCAGATAACATATTATGGGACCTCTTGGCCTCTTGCATTTGCATGAGCTAATTTCCACAATAAGTCCCATCTTAACTGCCCACCTCCTTATCTATTCCACCAGTTCTTGGCTCTGGAGAACCCTAACATTTTGGTTTGATTACAATAGCACTGACCACTAGTACCAACATATGTATCATATGTTTGAGCAGAGAAGTAATATCACTGAGTGAAATATGATATATGATTTATTATAGGGGTTTGACATTATATAAATTGGTATATTTGCTTCCTTGATTTTTGCAAGTCACCTATAGGTACTGCTGAATGACTTCAGTGTTTAGTGGCCGGTGGCTGGGCCAGCTGGCAATCTCTCTGCTTTGATGTGAGCATTCTGATTCCTGCTTATCTATTTGAAACCACTTGGTACTCTTAAGAGATGTGCTTGCTCCTAGAGGTTTCTCTCATACTCAGAAACAGAGGTTGTTTAAAACATAGTGGAGTAATTAGGTTCCCAGTTCTTAACTTTTTAATATTGCATTGGAGGTATGAAGCAAGCAATTAAATGAGAGAAATCAGAGGCACAAGAATTGAAAAGAAAAAGGAATAATATCTGTATTTTCAGGTAACATGATTATACATTTGGATCACCTAAAGAAATTAATGAAATACTATTAAAATAACAAAAGAAGTTAATAAATTTTGATAAAATTAACATAGAATCAAGAAGTCAAAAAATAAAAAGGAAGCAATAAGAAAATAAAATACTAGGCATAAAATTAACAACAAATGCTCCAAATCTATAAGAGAAAAACTGAAACTCTCCCAAATGATATGAAAATAGACATGAATAAATAAAAGCATACTATGTTCTTAAAAAAGACTCAAAATTACAAAAATGTCAAGTCTCTCTAAGTTTATGTATATGTGTAAGGCAAATCTCAATAAAAGCCAATCAGATTATTTTCTGGACCTCAAAAATTTGAGCATTAAAGTTCAGTTGGAGAATAAGTAGGCATAAATAGACAAACCTAAAAGAGATAAAATTGAGTTTAGCTTGCCATGCTTGACACTAAAATACTATGAAGCTGTATAATTAAAATAGTATAATGTTTTGATGCACGAATAGACAGACCATAGAAAAAAAAATATCCTAAAAGAAGACTCAACTACATTTGGGTACTTATTATACAATAGAGGCAGTGTCTCAAATCAGTGAGGAAAAAGATCAATTCTCTTTGTTGTTGTTGTGTTAGCATCATTGGATAGTCACATGGAAAAAAAAAAAAAAACTGGAAGCATCACTCACCTTGTACACCAGGATAAATTCCAAATGCATTCTGTTGGGAGTCACCCCAGCTCCAAAGACTAACTTACCCATCCCCCAAGAAGAGCCGTCCAATGGTGAGCCCTGCTGGCTCACATGATCCTGCCATCCAATGGTGAGCCCTGCTGGTTCACCTGATCCTTACCCACCAATCAGACTAGCCCTGCTGGCTCACCTGATCCTTACCCACCAATCAAAAAGCACCCCATGCCAACTGTCAAACCACTCCTGGCTCTATAAATATGCAGAACTGTTCCTCAATAAAGGAGCATTTTCTCCAACGGCAAGTCTTGATGATTCTTTCACATTGCATAAAACAAGTACCAAAAGAAAACATGCTTTAATATTTCTTCAATCGAAAAGTCATGAAAACTTAGTCTAACTATGATTAAGGGAAAAGATTGAAAATGTGATGATTTAAAATATTTAAGACTCTACTTAGGGAAATATATCATAAGTGTGTTTATCAGCTTTCCATTGCCATCACAAAATATCTCAAACAACTGAAAAGGAGGAAATGTTTACTTGGTTTCAGAAGTCTTGAGCAGTAGTCTGTTGGTCCTGTTGCTTTTTGGGTTGGTGGCAGCACAGTATATCATGGCAGGAGCACAAGGCCAGGAAGCAAAGGGAGCAGGAGAAGGGGACTAGGGTTCCAATATCCTTCTGGGACATGTCCACAGTGACCTAATTTTATTTTCTATGCCTTACCTCCTAAGGACTCTGCCAACTCCCAACAGCACAGTCTAAGGACAAAAGCCTTTGCCACATAGGCCTTTGGGAATGTTTCAGATTCAAACCATAGAAATAAGTAAAACAAAAGACAAGAGACAAACTATATATATATATATATATATATATATATATATATATACACAGAAGTATAGAAGAAAAAAAAGCCAACAACCCTATAGAAAAACAAGCTAGAGATTTAGGCCACTGACCACAAAAAGTGCAAAAAACTCTTAAGTGTTGGGAAAAATGCTCAACCCTAAACATGATGAGAGAAATGAAAGTTAAGCCACACTATCAGATTGGCAAAAATTCAGATTTGATGAACTCTGTTGGCAGGTCTGTGGGGAAATAGGCAGTCTCGTATATTGCTGGTGGAGACACAAAAAGTTGAACCATTATAGAAGATAATCTGGCAAGATCTAGTAAAATTATTTATGTACTTACCCTTCACCCTGGCAATCTGCTTCAAGAAATCTTTTCCAAAGATAAATCTACAAAACTATAAAAAGAGGACATGCAGAGAACAATTCATCATAGCACTGTTAGCGATAGCAAAAGACTGAAAACAACCCAAATATCCCTTGCTAGAGGACTGGTTGAATATGCGGGTCCAGAAATGGAATACAAGGAGTTTGTGTCTCCAGATGATATTGCTAAGTAAAGAAAGGTGTGCATCACATTCCACCTTTAACCTAGGAGGGGAGGGGACACACACACACACACACACACACACACTACTTCATATTTTGGTTACCAGGAGGGAGAGAATAAGAAACAGAGAGGTTACACATTCTCAAAATTTATTTTCTTGTGTAATTTGATTTTGAAACCTTTTAAATATTTTGTACATTATAAACCAAAATTAGATTTCTAAATCAATCTCTAAAAACAAAAGTAAAATGAAACAAATGGATCTAATGATGTATCTAGGTGGTGGCATAACCACAGAGAAACTATTCCAAGTGACTTTAACACACAGTAATTTGGCTGCACATCCTTAATGAGATATATATATATATTAAAGCAAAAAATAAAAAACCAAACAGAAATCTAATAAAAGCAATTAAAATCTTTAATTATTTTCAGTAATTTAAGAAGATCATATTGTTATTTTTGTTCTAAGACTGTAGGTAAAATATGGGATAAAAAATAGACCATAATATGGTGTCATTGATAAACAAAATTTTTGTTGTTAGAAAATATAAATATAGAGGTAAGAGCAATAAGGATAAGTAAAAACATTGTACTCTTGAATTTGAACAGGAGCTATCTCTGAAAACTCATGACTTTCTCAGCTCACAAAAAAAAAACCTCGAAGCAATAAGCATGTGAATAGCAATGAACACTCTTAGTACCCAAATTATTGTCTCTAAACACTATTTCACGCTAAGAGGAACTGGGGATTCTTGGAGAAATAAAAGGTTGATTTCTAGTCTAGGACAGGAAATATACAAAATGTTCCTGAAAATGTTGTCATACTAAACTGCAAAAAAGACACCATGTTAGTCAGCTTTTCCATTGTTATGACAAAATATCTGAGAAAATCAACTTACAAGGCAGAAAGGTTTATTTTGGCTCAAGGTATAAAGGAATCAGCGGATGGTCAATTGGCTTCATTGTTTTTAAGCCTGTGTCAAGGCAGAACATCATGGTGGGGAGCATGTGATCAAGCAAAACTATTTGTATTATGGTAGCCAGGAAATGAAGGGTTAGGACCCCAATATTCCCTTTAAGGGTATGTCCCTAACTTTTCCCCTACTAGGCTCACATCTTAAAAGTTCTACTTTTGGGAGATACTTCCAAACCATAGCAGACCCATCAACAGCTAGTGGATCCCTGAGAAAACAGTCCCGGAGGTAGAGGAAGCAATTTGAGTATCAGTAAAGATAGTAAACATGATGAAAAGAAAAGTACATCAAAAATGTTTAAATCCATGAGTGCATGATAGTAATTTAAATTTTTCTCATTGATTCCCCTTTGAGAGATACCAGAGAACCAAGTTATTATTTTAAAAATTGAGAAATAAAAAGAGGACAATTAAGTATTTATTCTGCCATTTTTAAATTGTTGCTTAGGGTCAATAAATAATAGATGGAGGAAAAACTTGTCCTTTAAAAGTACCCCAGTTGTTGGGATGAACCCAACTACTATGTATATGTATAACTTTAAAGCTCTAAAAAAAAATTTCACCCCTCCCCACCAAAAAAAAGTGCTTAGTTAATACATGAATAAAGAATAGAAATAGAATTTCAGCAATTTGTTAAAACAAATGAAATATTGGGTCCAGAAACAACAATTATCAAAATTTGCAAACACCCTAAAAAGGCAACAACTAAACATTTTATATCTCCTGATGGAAACACAATACCTCCCATATAGTAGTTTTGAAAAATAAAATAAAATAAATCCAAGTATAATCAAGCTTTTGATCTAACTCTCAATTTAAAGGATGTATAGAGAGCAAAGTAATTTGTTAAAATAACACTGGGAAGTGTGTATTAGGAAAATCCACATTGTAGGAAACTGCAAGTTGAACAATGTGGTTTCTACAACAACAAGAAAGTGCAATATTTTTAAAAAGCAGGGGAGAAGGAACATGCAGATTAAAAGAAATTTAAGAGATATATTAGCCAGTCACAAAATATTGACTTCATTTGGTTCCAAATTCAAACCTCAAACTTAGGAAAAAAAATGGAAAAATAAAAATAGAACTTGAATAGGACATTCAGTGTATTTGATAATATTAAGGACTTATTTTGCTTTTGTATGAGAATGGTACGGGATTATGTTTTACAAAAGAACACTTGGGGCTGAGGTTGTGGCTCAATGGTAGAGCGCTCGCCTAGCACATGTGAGGCACTGGGTTGGATCCTCAGCACCATATAAAAATAAATAAATGAAATAAAGGTATACATACATGGAGTATAACTTAGAAAAAGAATACTTGTCTTTTGGAGGTACATATTGAACAATACAGATGGAACTTTTTGAAAAAAACAATAAAATCAGAAGGTAAGGTAAAATTCTTTTTATAGCTATCCTCGGAAAATCCCGTAAATTGTAAAAATCTAACAATGTCCCCTTAACTGTGAAAAAGATGAACACTTCTTTGTGTCAAATGAATATTTCTTTGTTTAAAATGAAATAGGTGGCATATGTTTAGAAGCCAAGTTGTATTTAAGAAAATGTGTTTTATTAAATTCTAAAGTCTCAAGCTATGAGGGCATATAGTTGAATCTATAAAAGTTAAATGTGCATCTGATGGGACTCCACTGTGGCCAGTGTTAAACAAAGCAACCTGTCATTGGATACAGTAGTATGTAACTCATAACACAACCAGGCGAAGCTCTCAGGGCAGGACGCTGGTCAGTGGGAGGGAGGTGGAGTAGTTCAGCACTTGAACTACCCGGACTAAGGTAAGGGTATGGTCAACGAGAGGAGAGGCCTCATGTGACCTACAGGATGGAGGGCAAAAATAGGTCTCATTTCAGGCCATCCTGATGGCTAGAAAACATTTATTCATTCATTCACTCATATATTTTAAGCAAACTTTTATTGAATAATAAGTGGGGACAGAAGTGTAGATGACAAGGATATGAAGATAAGCATATATTCCCCATCCTCCATTTACTCATGGTTGGGATGTGGGGAAGAGATGGGTCCATCCATGATTGCAGAGTAACTTTCTAGACAGTGGCAGGTACAGATATGTCCAGGAAGCCCGGAAAGAAATGCATGCATTATTGTATGGTGATGGGTCCATGTGTGTAGGCTTCCAAGAGGAGGTGATGGTTGAGATGAAAGGTCTTTGAGGACCTGTGCTATCTGGGGAAAACAGCATTTGAGGAATTCAAACAACTTGTCATCTAGGAAATAGATGATAAACTTGGTCTAGATCAAATTTTAGTCCTGGACATATAAGAGAAAGGTAGGAACCCCAGAATTGATAGTAAGTTACCAGATTAGAGGGAAGAGAGAAATCCAATTATCTACACAAGGTTTTAGGGCAGGGAAGAAGAGGAGAAAACTGAATTTTGCCATGGAAGCAGAGCTGCTTTAGTCCTTTATTAAAAATAATTTGCTGAGTACCTATCCTGTGTCAGGCATTGTTAGGTACTGGGAATGGAGAATAGGGCCCAGTCCCTACCTTCAGCCTGGATACCTCTTGCTGCCTGCTGTCATAAAGACAGATCGCGAATGTGATTCCTGGGTCTTACTATAGGTCTGGTTTTGCTGTCAGTGCCTAGAAGCATTAATAGGTGTAGTTGGTATTAAAAGCTACATGAATATGGATCAAGTGGAACAACTTGGGGGAAAGCTAGGGTCAAATTGAAAGCCCCCAAACTGGCAAAGTCCAGCAGAAAGGGATGGGGAAGATTGGATTGTTGAATTCCTGTTTTCACACTGACTTTTGTGGCCCACTTGTGATTGCTGACAAGTTGGCTCTGGTTCCTTTATAGTGTTTTCACAGATAACAGACAATTGTGGTGACCCTGGCTCTCTGGGCACTTGCTCCATGGATGCATGAACTGATGGTGGAAGAAATCTGAGCCCAGAGGCATTATGGTTGTGTTTAGAATGAGGCTTCCTTTCTACTCTCTTTCTCACCTCTCTTTGGATTCTAGCCTGTTGCCATCCCTACTATCCACTAAAGGCAGTGTCCCCCCACCAAGGTTGAAGTCCCGACATTGCTCAGAGCTAAGGATTGGCCACAGGTATTTGGATGCCTGCTGTATCTTAGTGGCATCCTGATTCTGCTGAATATTTGAAAAATATTTTTTCTTTTCCTAATTTTCCCTCCTCTTCCCTGCTTTGGTCTGAATGTTGGTTGTGATCCCCCACCAAAAACGCATAATTCATATATCAAAATCTTGACTCTCAAAAGGAAGTGAAGCTTCTGGGAGGTGATCAAGGTCAACAGTGTGGAGCCCTCATGATTAGGGTTAGTGCCCCTATAAAAGAGAGCCTAGAGAGCTGGCTAGCCCCTTCCATCATACGAGGATACAATGAGAAGGTGTTAATCAGAAGATAGGTTCTCATCAGACATTAATTATGCAAATACCTTGATTTTGAACTTCCCAGCCTCCAAAATTGTAAACAATAAATTTCTGCTCTTAATAATCTACTTGGTCTATGTTATCTTGTTAAAGAAACCCAAATAGACCAATATATTCAAAAGCCCAGCCAACTTTCAAAAGCCACCTTTTTCATGGAACTTCTCATAATAATGATCTGTCCATCATTTATCTATCCACCTATCCATCCACTCATCCATCCATCAATCCACTCATGTATTCAACAAATATTTATTGAATATCCATTATGGATTAAACCTTGGGGACATAGCAAAGAACAGTCAGCCTTGACACCTGCAGTCCTGGAACTTGACAACTCCAGCCTTTAGGGAATTCTCCTTTCCCTGACCTGTTATATTTCTCTTTGGATAATTAATTAGTCCCTGCCACCTCCTACTGTGACCCAACCTTTCATGCATTCATGACTTGTCTCTCTAGGGCAGTTATAAGCACAAGGCCACAACTGTCGTGATACCTGTCATGGGGCAAATCCAGCAGGCTACACAGAGCACCTTCCATCCACACTTCTGAATGAGTGTGCACACGCATAAATACTCTACTCAGGAAGGAGTAAGAGGCCCCTGTGGTGACTGTACTGGGCTTTGAGACACTGACTCACTTTCTCCCCAGCAGGTCTGCACTGGCTTGTGGGTGGAGGCTGAAAAGTGAGATGCTTGGCACAATGAGAATTGTGAATGAGGAATTTGGAATTACAGTAAATCTGAAGAAAAAGGTGAATAACTCTGAAAAAGTTGAAAAAGGTGAATAACTCTGACCACCCTGTTGAGGACCTATGACTATAGCTGTTTTCTCAAAGGGTCTCAGGACAGGTGATATCCTGCTCTGTCACTGGTGCCTATTACACATCTGATTGTTTCTAGACCAGAGATTCTCAAGAGAATACAAGCTGAGGCAGGGGAATACGGGTGGGGTGCCTTCGTCTTGTTTATGAAAACCATCAAACTTGCCTGTCTTCGGTCCTTCAAAGTTCCGGGTCTTCTTGGGCACCATTTCTCACATGTGGATTTTTGTGTTTTCTAAATTGTGACCAGGGCTAACCTGTAGCAAACTGCAAGTAAAATATCTTGGAGTATCTTCACCTTTGTCTTATTTCTTCTTCTTCTCCTCTTTCTGCCTTAGCACTTCTCCCTTTTATACCCATGATGCCAGGAGTCTCAAGAAAGAACCTGATAAATTTACTCACTGTGACATATAAGACATTGGTGGGGATTGCTGTTTTAAATAGGTCAAATATTATAATAAAAAATGACAATCTCCCAGGAAAGTTCAGGTACCATCACTTGGAGGTAGAGGTGTGAGAAACACTTGGGGGAAATGATAAAGAACCTCTGAGATTCCACAGATGGTCACTGACCTCATACTCTCTTCCTATCTTCCATCTCTCCTCACCTTGATATCAGGCAGCTGATCTTAAGCTCAACACTTATAAAAAAAGTCAATCTCTTCATTTTCACTATTGGGAAGAGATGGGTTATATAAGAAGAGCACAGTTTCAGATACTTATTTTTCCCAAATGCTTCTGTCTATATAATTTGAACACGTGGATCTTTAATTAGAATTGGCAGAGGTTAAAGTGCTGAAGTTGTCAAATTTCAAAACCCAGTTCCTTTTGCTGACTTAAAAGATGACCATATATCATAAAATCAGGGACTGTTCAATTACCTAGTAAATTTAGGGTCATTCTAATAGTCTTCATGGATAACTCATGCCAGAAGTGTCACATTGTGATTTATTCTTGTTGGCTGCTAGGATAATCCGAGTTTGTAAAGGGAGTGGTCCATTCTCCAAGAGTTGAAAATCAGGAAAGACTTCTTGATTGGAAATCTTGACCCTTTTCTCATAAGTCATACCTGATGTCTGAAAGACCACTCCCTTCATTTGGATCCTCAGCATTGCTTCTTCTACTGGACTGTGGGCAGGGGGTGGGTCATGTACATTTTTATCCTGAGTGCTTACAAAGTTGCTGGTTCAAATGGGAGACAGTAGAATATTTGTTAAGTAATGAGTAAATTCATCTGCATTTCTTTTGGGTGGGTGATCACATCCTTTTGGGCTGAATATAAATCACTGAAACCCTGACTGTATTTTTACTAGTCTTACTCATTTAAGGTGCTAGATTAAAGATGTACAGAGGAAGGTGAAGGATAGGAACAAAGATGCTGTATTAATTTCAGTTTCTTACAGACCAGATAAGTAATCAGCTGTGCTTTCCCATGTATGAGTTAGTCCCAGAGATGTTCAGCCCTGAGAACCTTTGGGGGAACTCTCCAGGTGTAGTTATTTTAGTAAGTATTTCCTACAACAGATAACTCAAGTTTAAAGTTGAACTTTTCTGTGCTATGATTAGGCAGAAACCTGGGGCAATACTTTATCCTATTCAAAATAGCAGAACTCACCAGCATTGAGATAGTTCCAGTCAAGCATGGATATTAAAATACCTCTTCCTGCCAAGCACAACACATAGCTTGAACTCAGATCCAATCTGCAGAGACTGAAAACAAACATGGGTGGGCAGACAGACAGATGGACAGCATTGTACATTGTGTGTAGCGTAGATAGTTTTGGACCACTCAAGCCCTCTGCACTTCAGCCAAGTGGTAGACTGTTACAGGATGTTTGGGCCTCTTATTGGAAGAGGTGGGGCTGCCTGTCTTCTCAGGACATGAGACCTGGTGCTTCTTTACTGAGCTGAGTTCTTGAAAGCTGTTCCTGGTTTACCATGTGACCTTTGGCCTCCAATGGCCAGTTTCTCCAGAGCTGTATAAAAACCACTCTGGCCAGCTCCCAAGTATGAAAGATGCCTCTCCATCAGCTTCACACTCAGTTCGTAGGTAGACTTCCTGTGGTGACACTAGGCAAGGCAATGATGGCTGCTCCTTCCTCCTCTTGAGTGGAAAGGGGAAAGAGGCTGGGTGGCGAGAGAGA
Source organism: Marmota marmota marmota (assembly GCF_001458135.2). Classification (NCBI taxonomy): domain Eukaryota; kingdom Metazoa; phylum Chordata; class Mammalia; order Rodentia; family Sciuridae; genus Marmota; species Marmota marmota. Next base: position 3,789,995 of record NW_026000077.1, read on the forward strand.
TACTCACTCCATTTTGGAGAGGATTCAAGGTAGCTTTGTGGTATGACCAGAGCTACCATTGACAGCGGTCCGTTCTGTGCCAGGCACTTCACATCTCTATTTTACTTGATCTTTCAATCTTGTTAAGCAAGTACCATTTTTTCCATTTTTACATGAGCAAACAGGTTCCTGCTGTCCAGCTACCTGACACACCTTACTGTTCCCTCTCTGAGTCTTGTGTCCCAGAGGTAAGCTCCCTCAAGACGCGGTTCATCCATTCCTTCAGGACATGAGGATGTGCAACTGAGCCCTGGGACCCTGTTGGCATGGGAAGTGGCTCAGCTCCGGAGCTAGAAGCCTTAGAGAACGAGTTCGTTCCCAGTCCTCATTCCTCCTCTTGTGTGATGGGGATTGGCTTAAGGTGACTGGAACAGATGATAAGGGTGATCTCATGAAGGGCCCATCCCTCAAGGCCTGAGTCTCTCATAGGGCCTGCTTTCCACTCAAAATCCTTTGGAACCAATCTTATAAAATTTTAAAGTAGTTGATCTAACATAAATTGTTATAATATAATTTTTCTTAATGTCCTGAGAATTTTGTTGCATTATATGGTCATCATAAATGTCACCATTCAGATTTGAAAATGGAAAATGGGAGGAAATGGTCATTATAGACACATACTTTTCAGTTTGGGATTAATGTGTGTGTGTGTGTGTGTGTGTGTTTGTATAATGTCAAATGTTAGGGATTAATAGACAAAGTTAGCCTGACCTTAAAGAGTTCATAATATAGTTGTACAACTCCCTCCTATGGGTCTTAAAATTTTGTAATTATTTACTTTATTTGACTTAACATTTGACCTCTCCATCCTAAATAATCCATATTTTAAAATAAGTTAGTAGATAACATAATTTTAATATTATGAATAAAAAACCATGTTAAACTCCAATGAGATAACTTTGTAAGCGTAATGATTCCTGGTAATGTTTTCTTTCAGCAGTGTGGATACATTGGGTTGCTTCTGTAACCTATTTTGTGATTAACAATTACTTATTTTAAAACAATATCTTTGAAGTTCTCAGTTGTGCATGCAATAACTATAAGGGTAACATAGCTGAAGTTCAAGATGTGAACCCACAGATACTGTAGGAAACAGAATCCTTTTTTAAAAACCCCAACTGGACAATGCAGATTTTTAACTTATGAGATTTTTACAAACTCACCCACCACTTTACATGTTTATATTAAAAGAATGTGATTAAATAGGTCATATTCAGTGTGGATGACAGCGTGATTTAAACTGCCCATCTGGTGAACAAGTAAGTCACACAATATTTCATCTGAGTTATGTGTGGCTTTGCCAAATTGAAAAGGTAAGTTGGGATAAAAAATAACAACAACATAGTTTTTCTTAACAGCAACATACCCTTCACTGTTCTAGGGAGGCTCTGCCTGATCATAGCCATCCTTGGCTGTCAGATATTAGAACTGATTAGTAACTGAAAGGGAAATAACATTGAAAAGTTAGGGTGCTGACAGCAACAACAGAATCATATGAAATTTAATCTTACCTTTATTCTGGTACAACATTTATGTTCCACTTGGTCCATATACATGTAGCCATTAAGAGCAACTACATCCATTAATGCTTCTATGCACTGACAGCAAAACCTACTGTGGCTCAAGGTTTCAGAGGTTTCAGCCCATGGTCAGCTGACTCTAAGGCAGAAACATCATGGTGGAAGAGTGTGGTGGAGGAAAGATCTCAGCTCCTGGCAACCAGGAGGGGTGTGTGTGTGTGTGTGTGTGTGAGAGAGAGAGAGAGAGAGAGAGAGAGAGAGAGAGAGAGAGAGGGAAGGAGAGGGAGAGGGAGAGGAAGGGGCAAGAAACAAGATACATCAAGATATGTTCCTCAAGGGCATGCCCCTAGTGACCCAATTCCTCCAACATGCCCCCACCTGCCTACAGTTTCCACCACCTCCTAGTAGTCTGTTAAAATTATTAATTCTTCAAAGGGATTAATCCACTGATGAGGTTAGAGCCCTTATAATTTCCCTAAGTCCCCATCTCTGAGAATTGCTGCATTGGGGACCTAGCCTTCAACACAGGAACTCTTGGAGGACATTCCATATCCAAACCCTAATAAGACCAGGTGGTCAAAAGATATTGAACTCTTTCCAAATTCTCTGCCTTTCCTTAGACCTTTTCTGTCCTAATTATCCATATGTTTTAGTGGATATATGATGCTACCAGTGAGTTTTTATATCAATATTCTTAATGCATTCTCACTAGGAAACTATTTTTACTATTTACTGTAATAGGATTGTTAAAGTTTCCTATGCAAGAAAATTAGCATTTTTCCCATAGTTAAAAACAGACAAACCCGCTTTTTAAAAAGAGACTTTAAAGAAGACATTCACTTATGCTTCTGATTTATTATTAGTTTTTTTCTGGCTGGTTTTTAAAGTTTTCATTACCCAAAGGCCTCTAGTACATGTCCATGTTATAAAATAGTTATCCTAGGTATAGTTATATTTGTAGTATTTTTATATTTGCTTACAGTTAAATAACATCCTAAATATAGTAAATACACAAAAATGGTTAAACAGATTATAGGAGCTAAAGTGTAAAACCCCCATGAAAAAGAAGTCAGAGAAATAGCATCTAAGAGCCTGCTCTGTAGGTTAAATCACAGGAGTGGAATGAACTGATAAAGGAATCTCCAGAGACATTCCTGTGACTTCTTGAAAGGCCAGTGGGACAGGGTGACAGGTAGATATTCAGAGGCCTGGGGTTCTGGAGTATGTAAGATCACACTGATATCAAGGACCAAGATGCCACTCGATAAATATGTGTTGATTTTCTTAGAGAGCTGAGGCCTCCCCTTGCTCAAGTTGTGAAAAAATAAATGTCTTGCCTGGTGAGAATTGCCCTTGGATGTAACAAAGGAAATGCAGACTTTGAGGGCAGGCGAATGTGACGGAGACAGTTGGTAATTAGACCACTCTGAAATAGTTCCTCTTACACAGAGCCCTTATTTTGACGCAAATCAATGCCTCACTCTTACCCTTTAAGTGTTCTCCATTTCCTATACAGACCAAATCACAGCATGACCTTTAACAGGCGCACAGTCTGAAATTCCCCCTTCCTGCGCTTAGCTGTGCTCTGTTGTGTGGCCGTTTTCTGTAATAATAACATATTGATGTTGGCTCCTAGAATAGAGATGATTTCAGTGACTATTACACTGACCATTGTAACCAAAGGATTAGTTGAAACATCTCTGTTTTGAAAGGAGTCCAGTTGGAGAAGATCTTCTTCTTCTTGGGTTGGAACTAATAGCCTGGAAAGGAGACTTTAGCTGTTATACTGAATCCCAAGACTGATGTTGGAATTAAAACTCATCACAGATGGCTGTTTGAGGGCAGTCTTTTCCCCAGAGCATCCCCCCACCACACCAGTCACACACACCCAAGTACGTACATCCACACCGCACAGTCAGACCCTTAGAATACAAAGTTGCACACCCTTTGCCAGAAATCCCTGCCCCTTATCCCCTTCCCCCATCTCTCCGTCCACTCAGAAAATGCCTATTTCTCTCTAGATGTTAGCTCAGGAAGCGATTGCTTTTCCTGGCCTCCTCCATCACCTGTGCTGGACCCAACTAGTACTGACTGGCAACACTTGATTGTGTGCCTCTTCCCCCAAGTCCTTGTTTGGTGATTTCGCTAGAGCATCTTGAAACTGACCATGGTGAGAGTATTTATACCAAGGAAAACCAACAAATGCCATAGATCAACCCATTTTCTTTCCCTGAAGAGCTAGTTTTTACACATTTACCAGAACTCCTTCTGAATACGATCCAGTTGTTTACTTTATACAGAGAGAAAACAGTCTATGGTAATAGAACAAGGGTTGCAGACTGACCTAAAAGGGACTGCTATAATCACTGGATGCACCTTCCAAGTTACAAATATCTCATATAAGCACATGCTCCTCTTTGGTCCTCTCTCTTTTCTACCGATTCCAGTTCTCTATTTCCATATCAGCTCTGGGGTTTTTAAGTGAGAGGGTAACAGCCTTTGTTTTAGCCACACTCCAGATAATAAATGCTTCCCAGGAAAGATGCTCCTGGGACCAAGCAGGACAAGCTGAAGTGAGGAAAGTTAAAATGCTTTGGCTGGTTGGAATAACTGGGGATGGGATGAGTCCATGCATCGTAAGACTTACCTAACCAAGACAGGAAGACCCCAATATCTGAGCTGTTAGCCTTTCTAATAGCCCAACCCCCACAAAGACCATCTCATCTTCCAAGATGAAGGGTTCCTAGTCTCTATTTTGTTATTAGTTCTACTTCTGCAGCTCAGGGAGAGACTGGGATCAGGACCGAGATGTTTGTATTGAGGAGAGGAGGGCAGCCAGCTGTCAGAGAGGTGCCAGCACAGCTTTCTGGGAGCTAAGCCATGACTAAGTGATAGGACAAATGTCAAATTTCAACAAGTGAAGCTCAGGAGAATTATCCGGATATGTTTGTATCCCACATGAAAACACAGTACTAATCCCCAATCAGGGAGCTGATAACAGATACCAGAAACTTATCCTTTGCCACTGAAATTTTCTAACTAAGGAGGTTAAAGCCAAGTTAATACCATTTGAAAGCTAAAGGTGATGAAAGTTAGGACCTTTATAAAATATACTTGATTTAAGACATAGAAGTTATTAACAAATGAACTTTGACAAGACTTCTCTGAAGCCACCAGGTAGAGAGAGAGAGAGAGAGAGAGAGAGAAGGAAAGAAAGAAGAAAGGAAGAAAGGAAGGGGGAGAGAGAGAGAGAAGGAAAGAAGAAAAGGAAGAAAGGAAGGGAGGGAGGGAGGGAGGGNAGAGAGAGAGAGAGAGAGAGAGAGAGAGAGAGAGAGAGAGAAAGGCCAACAAGTAAAAGTTCAAATACAGTTGAAGATAATCATTAGAAATGATGCAACCCAAGTGAATTTAGCATTGGGGTGGGACAGTAGGAGTCACTGGGATTGGTATTTCCAACAAAAACGAAATTGTGTGAGGAACCCATGGCCACGCACAGTATTTATTTTCAAAACTCCAAGGCTGTTTATGTGTTTTCCTTTGTCCTGTGTTCTTAAAGCCAATTAGTCATGCAGTGGTGTCTCCCCATGGCTTCTCCTGTGGTATGTTTGCCTTCAGTCTGATAGTCGGAGCTCTGGCCCCAGGAGGAGGTCAGGGGGCAGCCTACTTCCCAGAACCAGCTTTAAACATGCTTTTCTTCCCCCCACCCACCCCTTGGTTTGTGGCTATCATTAGCAGGGACAAAGACAGGGTTATGTTTTTGGGAAATGCATTCTTTTCTACCCAAAATGGTGCTACCTATTAAATATCATTCTTGGCCTTGATGGAGAGGTCCAAGGCATAAGTGTTCTTGAGTGGGACTTTCAGGAGGGGAGATAAGGCACTGTGTGGCCATCCTTAAGAAAGGAGATCATGGGAATTTCAGTCAGTCCTTTGGGTGTCCCCAGGGATCCCCTCCTCATCATCCTGTGAGTGCAACTCAAAAAACAACTCACAAGGTTGACAGCCCCTCGCTCTGGTTGGACCAGAAGATCCAGGCTACAGGCCCGCAATATGTACATGGCATTTATTTCTACTTCATATTTTGCACTCAGCCTGCAGGCATAAAGGGGTATTATTGAAAACACAAAAGGGAAGTAGATAAAAAAAAACTTAAATGCCAATTAAAATACCAAGCAGAAACTGGAAGGGACCATTCTCAGACTCACAATTCCCTGGATACATCATAGTCCCACAGGAACTCTGGGAAGTGCTACCCAGACTAAGAAAGAAGAGGAACATTGTGTAGTAATCTAAGAGTGAGGCGCTTTCTTAGAGTTGACACGCTTACCTCCTGGTGTGGGAAAGGTTTAGTACTAGGGCATTCAGTCTTCCCAACATCTACTTATTACTTGATTTCTAAAAGCTTGTAAATATTCATAATAAAAATAACTATCAGTCTTTTCTTGGACGGCAAAATGTTAGGAGATATATATATATATATATATATATATATATATATATATATATATATACATATAATGATATTATATATAATATGCATATATAATATGTTCTAATTTTATTTAATTTTTATAAGAACTCTATAAGACAAGCATTAATATCCCCAATTTATAGGTGAAGAAATTAAAGGTTAAAATTGAGAGTAACTTATTAATTTCCTTACTTTATGCCAGGTACTATGTGAACAACTTTGCATATTTATCCTTCTTGATTTAATACTCACCAAGTGCCAAATATTATTCAAAGTGCTTTGCACATATGAACTCAATGAATCTCTCAATGGACCTAAGAGATAGGTTCTATCTTGTCTCTATTTGGTAAGTGGTGGAGCCGGGAACTGAGCCCAAGCAGTCTGGTTCCAGAATTCATGCATCTAAATCACTTGGCTCTACTGTATTTCCTCAAGAGTTGTCCTGTGTGGTGGATTTTATCATACCTATTTTCAGATGAAGCCATTAGTCTAAGAACCCCCATCTTGGAAGGCAGACTTTTTGAAGTCAGGTCTCTGGGGTACCAAGGCGTTGTCCAAGTGGTGTGCAATCTATCCATCCCATCTTTCCCATTAGGCTCTGTTAAATTCATAGGAATCAGACTAGACAATTCGATTATCAAGCTTTGGAGTTACAAACAGCTTTATTTATTCTGTTTGTCAGAATGAAGGATTCTGTTCCAAGTACGTAGTCAGTTAATATCCTTTGCTAATTCTGGACATTCATAAGATGCTACTAGTGAGGGGACAGATGTGCATGCAGCATCCATAGGTCAGGTGAAGTTATTTCTTTGGTTCTTGTCCAAGTTGTAACATTATAGAAATCTTTGCAAAATAAGACTTGCACAAATTTAATGAACATTGTTCCAGACACGTGTGTGTGTGTGTGTGTGTGTGCAATGAGAACTCAAGTCCTGCCAACATCACATGAACTAGGAAGCAGGTCCTTCCCAAGTTCAACCTTGAGCTAAATATTGGCATCTTCAGCCAACACCTTGTATGAGTCCTTATGAGAAAGACCCTGAGTCAGATGCACCCAGCTAAGCTGCACCCTGATTTCTGAGTCATACAAATTGCAAGATAAATAATGTTTATTGTTTTAAGTGAGTTTTGGTGCTAATTTGTTTAGCAGCCATGGATAATCCACAGAGCAAAAAGAAAATTAAAAATTACAGGTTTTAGCCCTCCATGGCTGTGACAAAACACCTAAGCTCTTCAACGTATGGGAAGGAAAGATTCATTTTGATTCATGGATGTAGATGTTTTAGTCTATGGTTGCTTGACCATGTAATTTGGAGTCTGTGGTGGCACAGTACATCAAGTAAGGAAGCATGTGGCAGAGGAAGACTGTTCACCTCACAGTGGCGGGGAATCAAAGAAAGGAAGGGGCCAGGCTCCCATTATCCTCTTCAAGGACACGCCCCCATGACTTAATTTCCTTCCACTAGGCCCCACCTTTTGAAGGTTCTACCATCTCCTTGTAGCATAAGAGACTGGACCAAACCTTAACATATGGCCTTTGAGGGACATTTAACACCCAAAAGATAATAGAAGTCAAGCAGTCTTTGGCTTCAGCCCAATTTGGCTGATACCAACTATGTAACAATAAACAAGTTACTTAACCTCCTTGAACTCCATTCCCTCAACTGTAGTGATCACAGTAATTACCTTGAAAATTGTTACTGTCATTAAATTGAATAGCATAGATTAAGTGACTAGTGAGACCTGCAATATATTGGGTCTAATTCAGTATTTCATTTCTGTTTTTCTTTCCCACAATACTCCCATTGACCCCTTCTTCCTTCTTTTTCGCCCTTTCTTGGGGAGAGGGTATTTGAGATAATAGTGAGAATGGAAGATTTTGAGAATTGTGGTATTCAATGAGACAGGATATAAAACAATTTCAACCAAAGGCTATCAATTGATCTGGAGTGGGGAGAGAAGGAAGAGGTACAGTAAAGGAAGATAAGTCAGCCCTAAGGAGCCATTTCTTGCCAACATGAATTTTTTTGTTTTTCTGATCTCATTTCAGGGAGTGGATATAAAGATATCTAGGTGTTTAGTTACTTCCTCCCCTCCAAAAATGGATGTCCCCAGAGTGACAAATGAAAGATGGCCTTAATTTGATATGAGTTTTTCCCATAGTGTAATATACACAATGTCTTCTACCAAAGTTTCTGAAGCTAATGAGCTTTTACAAGGAAGAATAAAACCAAAGGGCAGCAAGGGAACAGAGCAGCCTCTGGGATTTCCTTGTGGGACCTGCACCAGCCCCAGGCTGTTGGCTGAGAGTAGTATCCAACATCTGAAATAAAACAAAAGCATTTATTAAATCCAAGAATTTTAGGGCTAGGTTATAAGGCGGCCTTATTTTATAGATAAGAAAGTGGAGACCTATAAATTTGCTCAGGCCTGGGAGGGCAGCTGGAGAATGGGTGAGCTTCCCGTTGGACTATTTTCTTTCCATGGATGTGAAGAGTGTTTATCTAATCCAGGAAGGATGGCTTGGAAAAGACCGGACTGTGTTGGGAACTGATGTGACGAGGTAGGATGAGGAGCACCCTGGGGCAGCAGAAGCCAACTGCAGCCATTCTAGGGCCCTTTGTAACCAATTAAAAATGGAAGGCAAATGTAAACAGAAAAAAGAAATTGAAGAAAAAAAAAGATGAGAGGATAAAATTTAACTTCTAGTGGACAACAGCAAGAAAGAAAACCAGTAGAAATCTCTCATGAAGAAAATCAAAGAAAAGGAAGTTTGTCAAGACCAAAAAAAGAGCTAGGTTTGCCAGCAATGAGGAAGGTAAGGTAAGGAGGAGGATTATGATGGCAGATAACATATACTGGTCACTTCCCTTGTGCCAGGAATTATTCTAAAGTACAGTCTCTCTCTCTCTCTCTCATATATATATATATATATATATATATATATATATATATATATTTCACACACACAAAATAAATAAATATACATTTATTTATTTTGTGTGTGTGTGAAATTTTCACAATAGATCTATAAAGTCAACAGCAAGCCACATAGTTTCCAGCTCCAAAATTGGCAATGACCATGGTCCATGAGAAATACAGAAGGAATATATTAATTGAGGAAGAAAAATGTTGAGTTTAGAACAAAATAGAGCTGGGTTCAAATCTCAACTTTACCATTTCTGCCCAGATCTGACCAGTAGGGTTCATTCAGGAAAACTGCTTACACATTCTGAGGCTCAACTTCCTTATGTGAAAAAGGAATCGATAAGAACCCCGGCCTCACAGGGTTGTTGTGGAAAACAAATTGATGCAGAACATCCTTACTGCCTGGGGTGGTGACTGATATGCATAAGTATTAAATAAACAGTAGCTACAACTATCACTATTATTTTGGTGACAATGTAATAATGGCCATTGTCACTGAGTTTCTGGTTATCTTGAGAAATACAGGTGAGCAGTCCCAGATTCACCTTAATTGACAGTTTGTCTGCAGCATGGCATACTCTATACATCACAGGAAAAGGAGTAAGGAGAACTGCCAGTGTTTCCCTGTCTGTTATCCATTTGCCACATGACCTTGAACCCTAGGCATCAGTATCTGTAAAGTCGGAAGAGAGGCAGAAATGATCTCTAGGAGTCCTTCTAGTTAAAAACTCTATTAAGCTAGTTAATGTCTTCTATCCACTTCTTCCTCCAGCTCTAAGCCTTCTATTCAGATGTTTCTGAACCAGAAACAAATAAATATAATTTTGTGCCATTATCTATAGCACAGAAAGTCCATTTTTAATCATAATTAAAATCTGGATATGGAATGAGAAGTTATGACAGTCTGTTATGGTGGGAGCTGATAGTGGTGGTAAAAAGCAAATAGCATCAAGGCCCATACTCCTCTGTGAAGGCAAAAGATTATGCTGAAATCCAAACAGAAAAGAAAACAACAACAAAACACAACAACAACAAAACACAACACAACAAAACAAAAAACAAGAGGCAACACAAGAATGTTACTCAGAGATAAGGATGGTAAATATCAAAAGACTCAACTGAACTTTTAAAAGTAGTTCTCTGGGCGGGGAAAGGACTGCTTTATTTCATAGTCAGACTATTAGAAATATCAACCCTGAACTATATGCCTTATTAACTTTGTTTCAAATAAAACCCCAAATAAAGTGAATATATTCTGCCTAAAAATTAAATTAAAACTAAAAGTAATGGGAAAGAAAGTTGAAGCTTTGAGTGGGCAGAAATTAGATAAAACTGGAAGTGAACCTAGGGTTAAGACTGTGTGAACTTTGCAAGCCATGATAATAGTTTTAGCTTTATTCTGACATCTGTGGAAAACCCCAGAAACAATTCAAGCAAAGACATCACATGATCAATTTTACATTTTGAAAATAACAATCTGACTCCCTCATGAGACTAGAAACTCCCTGAGAAGAACTAAAGTAGTTACTGTTACCCTAATATATATAACTTTAACATATATGACTTTTCATTAATATTTTAAAAATGAATAAATTAATAAAGGCGTGAAAGCCCATTTCTTTTCCCATGTATTCTCCCCATCTGCATAATGGGGAGCAATCGCTTGCTCTTTTTTTTTTTCCTCATCTGCCCTCTTTTTAAACTCTATTCTCAGGAATGTTGGTAAGACAAATGAGGGAATAAGAATAAAATATCTTGATCACCTTAGAAAGCACCATTCTTTAAAAAGGGGTGATAGCAAAAATATCCTCATGAGTTAAGGAAGAACACACCTCTAAACTAAACTGAATGTGAATATCTGCTTCGGTTTATATTGGTAGAAGAATTATCCTAACTGAAGGACCGAGTCCACCTCAGAATGTGAAGGTCTTTGAAAACCTGATTCCTAAGATTGTTTTATGTTTAAACATGTTTAGACGGAAATCAACATTTTCTTTTGAAGAACACACTATAAATGCAGCCCAGTCAATATATTAGAGTGTGTGCATGCATGTATATTACATATTTATAATGTTAGTCTAGTCTATAAAAAATTTATGTGAGCAGCAGGAGTTTGTCATAAGCAATAAAATCTTTTATGCGGATTCTTTCCCATTCTTTTCAAGAGAATTTCTCAGAATTTTTTCCACAACTCGGTTTCAGACTCAAGAGAGTACTCAATGTTGTTTTTTCCCCAGCCATTGCTGTTTTCTTCCCCTTTGCCACAGTGCAGTGGAAGTGAAAGCCAGGCCATGCCTCGAGTGCTATTGTTGATGAAAAGAAAACTTCTGCCATCAGTAATCTTTTGCAGCTTGATAGATCTTAAAGAATTGGGGGAGACCTTCCCACCCATATTATGAGTGGCGGAATTCAGATGATCACCAAACAGAGAAGTATTGATGTTCCTCTGGGGAATTACTGTGGAAAGGGCCAGTCTTTTACCTGGGAAGCCAGGGATCTAGCATGAATATTATTTGCCTCATTCCTTCTCTCGCTGTTGGAGATGGATATTTTGAGCGTAAAACTGTCATTCTGTCTTGGTGGCCCCCAAATATTATCACTTTGCTTTGACACTCTTAGATGCTAAAGATTTGAGCTTCGATTTGCCACAGTGGCTCAAGCCTCTGTGTCAATATCTTTCTGTGTCTCTTACTCTGCCTCACAGATATGAGAAAAAATTTCTCATGCATTAACTTTACTTCTTGTAAAGAAAGAAGTACCTGGCTTGTACATTGAAAGCTACAAAAGACCTTTGAAAGAAATTAAAGATGACCTAAATAAATAGGAAGCCATTTCAGGTTCGTGGATCATCTTAATATTGTTAAGATGGCAATAATTCCCAAACTGATTTATAGATCAGCATGATCCTTATCAAAATCCCTGTTTTCCTTTTTGAAGTTAATAGGATAATCTTAAGATTTATGGGAAAACTAAGGACCTCAGGATATATAAAACAATCTTGAAGTAAAGCAAAATTGTAGGACTTACACTTTTAAATCTCAAAATTTATGTCAGTACTATGGTAGTCAAGAAAGCATGATGCTAACTGGACGTGGTGGCACACACCTGTAATCCCAGTGGCTCAGGAGGCTGAGGCAGAAGGATCAAAAGTTTAAAGCCAGCCTTAGCAATTGAGAAAACCTCTAAGCAACTTAGTGAGATCCTGTCTCAAAATACAAAATAAAAAGGGCTATAAGTGTGGCCCAGGGGGGCTAAGCTTCCCTGGGTTCAATCCCTGGTACCTGCCTCCCCCCAAAAAAGCATGATGCTAGCACAAATATATAGATCAATAGAACAGATTTGGTGGTTCAGAAATAAATCTATTCACTGATGGTATATTGACTTCAACAATGGTGCCAATACTATTCAATGTGGAAATAATCATCTTTAACTAACATGCTGGAACTGTTGAATAGTCATATGCAAATGAGCCAAGTTAAACCCTTACCTCAAACCCTATACAAAAATTAACTAAGAATGGATCACAGATCTAAACCTAAGAGCAAAAACTGTAAGACTCTTATTAAAAAAAAACATAGGGATTAATTTTAGAGCTCTTTGACTTCACAGTGTTCTTAGATATGACATTCAAAGTTTGAGCACTAAAAAGTAGATTAGATTTCATCAAAATTCAACTTTTATGATTCAAAGAACATCAAGAAACTAAAAGACAACTTACACAATGAGAGACAATATTTGAAAATTACATATCTTATAAGGGGCTTGTGTCCAGAATATATAAAGAAACTTTAAGATTTGACACTGAAAGACAAATAATCTAGTTAAGAAATTGAATTTGAATAGAAATTTCTCCAAAGAAGATATGCAAATGGGTAATAAGCACATGAAAAGATACCCAGCATCATTAGTCTTTAAGGAAATGCAAATCAAAACCCTGATGTGATGCCACTTCACATCTACTATGATGGCTACAATAAAAAGAAACTGACAATAAGAATGAGTGGGATGAGGAAATAATGGAAATCTCATAGGTTGTTTTAAAGAAATGGACACTGGAGAGTTCAAGGTCAAAAAGCATTCACTCCAGCAATTACATGTCTAGGCAAATGTCCAAGAAAACTAAGAACATGTCAACAACAAATCTGTACAAGAGTGTTCATAGCAGCATTATTCATATTAGGACAAAGTGGAAATATCTTATCTATATAATGGAATGTTATTTGGCCCTAAAAAGGAATGCAGTACTGATACATGGTACAACATAGAGGGACCTTGAAAATCTAGACTATGTGAAAAAAAAGACATAAAAGGTTTGTATAATTTCATACATATGAAATGTTCAGAATGGGCAAATCCATAGAGACAGCAAGTGGTGGTTACCCGGGGCTGGAAAGAGGAGGAAATCGAGAATACTCACTAATGGATAAGGAATTTCTTTGGAGGTTACCAAGTGTACTGGAATTAGAAGCTAGTGATGATTACCAAGACTTGTGAATATCTAAAACAAAAACAAAACAAACCACTATTTGCACACCTTAAAATGCTGTGGTGTATAATCATCTCTACACAAATTTGCAAAGGATATTATTTCAAAGCATACATCATAACAGCTAACATTTATTAAGTCCTTACAATGTCTGACGATAAAACTGATGTTGGCTTAAACTCCGTAGAATGAAATTTGTTACTGGAAAAGAACTATTGGAAAAATCATATCTGTCAGACAAAATTTACAACTGCAAATTTGACATAAGGAAGAAGCCACCAAAGTGGGAAAGAATTTTTAAAAAATGGAAAACTTTGGAATCGTTTAATAATACTTGTAGCAAATCGTCTTTATACAGTTTACAATGGAAAATACTTTCCTAAAAAATATTCGTCAATGTTGGCGTAATATTTACTTTGTACAATTCAAATTTGTTTTGTCAAAGAATTGAGACCTGAAGACATGGACAGCTCAAGGTCAAGCAACAGGATAAGAAGAATGTAGTTGTGGGTATTGTCCAATTGAAGCATTTGAGTAGGGAATTCTGAACAGCCAGAGGAAAACTCTAAAACTGGAGATCTCATTTGTGTATAGAAATATACAAATGGGATTGAATGTGGAAAGGCTTAAGAAGAAAATGAGAATAAATTAAAGGGAATTGAGAGACCCTAGAGAGAATCTTTGGCTACTACACATTTTGCCATTACAATCAACTCCATTCAATGTGTCTGAATTCTTGATTCTCTGACAAGCATTTTTCAATACTAAGTAGTGTAGCAGTATTTACTGTCTTCATTTTATTCACTCTCATCTTTGTTTATTCTTAGATTTCCTGTACCAACCAATCCATAAGTCACTCTCAGACAAAAACCATGTCCTCTGATGCTACCACATAGGCATTCATTGACTTGCTCAGGCAACAAAGATTTGTTGAGTACCTGCTCTGTGTCAGACACAGTATCAATCAACAAATGACTATATGCTAAGTACCAGATGATTGAAACGTGCACTTAAAAAAGACATGGTACAGTGGAGGAGACAGGCGTATAAACTGTTAATTGTAGAAGAAGATGATCAGTGCAGTGATAGAGATAAACATAGGGTATTGTGGATATGCCAAGAGGAGGCACTGACTTGACCTAGGACAGAACATCTAAGCAGTAAGCCACTGTTGTCTTTTAGATACTTCCAATAAACAGCTGTTGAAGTCCTAAGATTTCAAGATTTTTAAAATAAAGTTTTTATTTTGAGATGATTTTAGATTAGAATACAGTTGTAATCCATAATACAGACTATACCCAGTTTTTCCCAAGGATGACCTTCTTGGAAAACTATACCATAGTATCACAACCAAGGTATTGACACAGACATGGTCAAGATACACAACATTTCTGTCACCACAAGGGTCCCTCAGGCTATCCTTCTATAGTTGCACTCATTTCTCTCCAACCTCTGCCTTCTCCAGAACCCCTGAAACCATTCATTGTTCTTTATTACTATGATTTTGTCATTTTAATAATGTTACATGAATGCAATCACATGGTAGATCGCTTTTAAGTTTTGGCATTTTTGTATTCAGCAAAGTTTTCTGGAGATTCATCCAGTGTGTTCCATGTATCAATAATCTATTGCTTCCTTATTGCTCATTCCATGGTACTGATGTATCACAGTTTGTTTTACCAGTAACTTGTTGGAAGATATTCAAGTTGTTTCTAGTTTTT
Organism: Marmota marmota marmota; assembly: GCF_001458135.2. Lineage (NCBI taxonomy): Eukaryota > Metazoa > Chordata > Mammalia > Rodentia > Sciuridae > Marmota > Marmota marmota. The sequence goes on from NW_026000077.1 coordinate 3,805,160, forward strand.
GGTGTTTTGAGTAAAGTTTCTATGAAGATTTGCATAAAAGGCCTTGTGTAAAAATAATTTCTTTTTTTATGGGGTAAATGTTCAGAATTTAACTGTTGGATTATATGATAGCTGCATGTTCAGTTAAAAAAAACTGTCAACTGTTTTCTAGAGTGACTGTACCATTTTGTTTCACCTATGTCTAAGAGATCCAGTTTCTCCCTATCTTTGCCATCATTTGATGTGTCATACTATTTTTTATTTTAGTCATTTTGATAGGTATGTAAAGACAACTCATCATGGTTTTAATTTGCACTTTTCTAATGACTAATGATGTTGAAGAACATTTAATGTTCTTATTTGTCATCTGCATATCCTCTTCAATGAAGTATCTCTTCATATCTCTTGTTCTTTATCTAACTGGGATTGGGTTTTTGTTTTGTTTTGTTTTATAACTGTTGAGCTTTGAAAGATTCTTTTGGGCCAGATACTAGTCTTTTGTTTTGGTTTGCAAACTTTCCTCCCAGTCTATAGCTCATCTCAAATTCTCTGAATGGTGTATTTTGCAGAGCAAACCTTTTTCATTTGATGAAATCCATTTTCTCAATTTTTCCTTTTATGGATGATGCTTTGGATGTCAAATCTAAGGACATGATCTAGCCCCAGATCTCAAAGATTTTTTTTTCATTCTAAAAATTTCATAGTTTTACATTTTACGTTTATGTCCTTGATCCATTTTGAGTTTATTTTTGTACAAATTTTGTGTATTAGGTCAACTTTCATTGTTTTGTCCATTGATGACCAATTGCTCTAGCATTGTTTGTTAGAACAACATTGTCAAAAATTAATTGAGTATATTTGTGTGGACCTCTTTACTTTTCCATTGATCTATGTGTCTAAGCCTTTACCAACACCACACAGTCTTGGACAGATGGATTCCTCACATTTTATTCTTTTTAAAAATTGTTTTAGCTATCCCTGTTTCTTTGAATTTCAATATAAATTTTAAAATAATCTTGTATATATCTACAAAAATTTAGGCAGAGAGTATGAAATGAATTGTATTCTACCCGTGTAACAATTTTGGGAGAATTGACTACGAAGCCAAGTCTTCCAATTCATGAACATAGTATGCCTCTCAGTTTATTTAGATCTTTGATTTCTTTCATAAACGTTTTATAGATTTTCAGCAAGTCCTGTACATTCTTATTAGATTAATACATAAGTACCCAATTTTTAATTTTTGAGTGGATATAAATGGCATCATGCCTTATGATTCAGTATTCATATATTCATTACTAGTATATGAAAAGTTAATTTTTAATGTATACTTTATAAACTGCAACCTTGCTGGAAACACTACTGAACAACAAAATACTTTTGTTGATTCCTTAGGTTTTCCACATGGACAATCATGTCATAGGCAAATGGAAACAATTTTCTTTCTTTCTTTCTAATCTTCAAGTCTTCTCTTTCTTGCCTATTACACTGGCTAGAACTTCCAGCAATATGTGGTATGATGTGGTAAGGGAGAAAAATATTGCCTTGATTTTAAAGAGAAAACATTCAGTCTTTCATTATTAGATAAATGTTAACTATAGACTTTTTGGGTAGATAGTCTTTACAAAGATGAGGAAGTCCCTCCCTTTTCTGCATTTTCTCATGAATAGGTACTAAATATTGTTGAATGCTTTTTTTTTTTTCTCATCAATTAAGATGGCTATGTCATTGCTCTTCTTTAGCCTATTAGGCGGATTATGTGATTGGTTTTGCCTGCAAGGTGATTGACACCTGCAAGGAATGTCAATTAATAAACTAAGGGAATAAAGTTTTGAGGAAATTGAGAACCCTGAACTGTATGATTAAGCACTGGATGTGGCAAACTTGCAGCTGCCATGAGGGTTTCTGAGATCCCATTCCTTTGCTCTTTCCTCTAGCTGAGGCAGAATACTCATTTAGAATGAGGAGAGTGCCTCTGAGGTTTAGCTCATATGCAACATGTAGGTCAAGTAAGGAAATCAATGGACTCTCACACCATAGCTTGGCATTGCCATTCATTTTCCCCTCAAAAAACTAAACTCCATCTGGAGAGAAGATGAATGTAAGAGACATCCCCTTCCGTTCAGTGACCACTGGAAAACAAGCCAAAAGAAGATGCTCAAAGCTTTAGAATATTATGGTTTTCAACTGGGACATTCATTTTCCCTGGCCCATCATTTTTCAATATGTGACATCTGAAAGGAGGTATCTCATGCTGCCTGCTCGGAGGGCACCCTGTTTGGAAATCTCTCCAGGAAGGCACAGAGCAGAGCCTGTTTTATGGTCCCACCACAGACATCACAGTGAGCACTGTGGGCTGGAATGCTGCTGCTAACCCCATGTGCCTGGACTGCCGGCCATGCAGAAACCTCTGACAGCACTTTCCTGTGAGAGACCTGGGCTCTGGGGAGGCCCTGCTTCCTGCTGTGTCACCGTGATGTGACCATGAGGGTGGGAACCCAGCCCAGGAAAACTTCCTTCTGGACTCGGCCGACCCTTGTGCAGAATACTGGCTCAGTGCTACATGCTTTTCCCTGAGATATCGGGGGCCTCTGTCACCCTGTCCAGAGGGCCCCTCTGATTACTGCTCTGCCAGGATCTATCTTATTGCACCCCTGGGACTTGAGGGCTAAAAATTAACCAATAGCAGGCTCTCCCTGCGTCCCAAGCTAAAGGGACTAGATTTAGAAATTTTGATGACTCAGGTACATGGGAATTTGAAGGTCTCTCATGCTATCAAAAAAGCAAACAAATAAAAATATGAATAAAATCTCAATTAGAAGACAAAAATGTCAATGGGATGTCTGGGCAGAAAAGTGATGTTGATTTTTCCTCTTTTTAATTTACTGCTTTTTCCAAGTTTTATATTACTTTCATATTGGAAAAATAAGCTTTGTTAAGGAAAATATTATCAGAATAGAAACAAAATGATTCAATTTAATGTTGATTTCCAAGGGATTGCTATAAATATTACTAGTAATACCTTACAACTTAACGTGCTGGGAGATTTACTGCTGGGATATTTTATTTCTCTGTGCCAGGTGCCCCAGATATTGTCTATTCACCAAGACTTTGGATGTTACCATGTCACAAAATCCCTGAAATTTCCTAATGGACCACCTTTGCATAGTTTTCTCATAGTCACACAAGATGCAAGACAGCCTACCCAGTATAAGGCTGATTTTGCAATCTTAAAAGAAAATTACATGATATTCACCTGTTATGAAGGAACAGTGTATTTATGGGTACTAGCCAGGTGCTTGGCTTTGGTTGCGATACTTGGATCTTTAATCCTTACAATAACGATTTATGGGAGGAGATCTAGCATAGGTGTTACTTACATTGGCTCAGGAGTCAGATTGCTGGTCTTGGAACCTGGCTGGATGGTTTTTGACCTTGGTTACTTGGGTGGCTACTAAGCTGAGTTTAATCATCTGTAAAATCATGACATTACTATTATCTACCTCATAAAGTTTTTATGAGGATTAAATGAGATATCCCTGGTAAATACAGCATGAGTGCTGGCTTTGAATAAGAACTCCATCTATGCTTTAACTTCATGTTACAGAGTACAGCAGGGGTGAGGGAAACATACATACCTGTCCTTGTGGAAATTTGTGGCGTTGTAAATCAATAGGGCTCTCGTAAACTAGTGCTTATATTTCAAGTTTCCAAACTAAGCCACGGTGGAGTGCTTCCTTTGTTTGGCCATTGTGATTGGGAGTTTTTAGGGGCGGGTGTTGGATGATACCCTTAACCATGAAGGAGGATGTCTGGCTGTCGACCCATGACTATTTATGTCACAGAGCCCTGAGACCCACAGGCTGTGTGTCAACTCACATCCTCAGAACCGCCAGTATGTACTCCATAGAATGACAAAGTTATCAGGAAAGACTGTAACCTAATGGGGTTCCCCCACTCCCTTTTAAGAAAATTCAAATCCTAAGCTAAGTTCCTGGTGGAGGCAAGTTCCAATGAACGCTTTTATTGTGGCTTTACAAAGTCAAACCCAGAAAAGTCAGTCTCCAAAACTGAAGCCTCAGCTGGGAGAATAGGGAAGAGAATAAAGAATAGACCGCTCTTGGACTATTTCCCACAGTAAGTTATTTCAGGATCTGGGTTGCTAGGTGTCCACATAAAATACCTTCACCAGGACAGGATGTTGAACACATTTTGCTCAAGACTATTTTTCAGCTGTTTGTTAAAGTTAATGCCTTATAGGAAGAAAACAGAGACAAAGACAGTCTTATTTGTATTTTACATCCAGAAGCCCCCTCAAAAAAATATTTGGGTAATTATGATCTACAGACTTGTTCTTATATCTGAGTTGTGGGCTTACTCGTCTTACAGAAGTTCTCCTAGGCCACGAGGATGCCTGAAATTTTATTTTCACAAACAGTAAGGAGGAACCTTCTGGCTTAAATGGATCAGTGAACAATTTGAAGGGCTCTATTTCTTTGTCTGTTCTTATTCTCTACATTAGTTAGGTGATACCAACTACTTTCATGGCTCATCCACTACCTACCATGTGCAATATGCTTTGAAAAATAAATGTGCTATTGTCAAAGAAAAACTCTATAATCAACCAAAATTTGCCCTCTGATCTCCAGACCTATTGGATTAGTGAAGAATTTAGTTGCATGTAGCAGGAACATAAAAGTCCGTTTATAGTTGTGTGGCTGTCCACCCAAATCCGTCCTTTCACAGAAGCTGGACTGTGGTTTCCTGGTTACCCTACAAGATTCAGCTTGCTTTGCAGTTGGATGTGGTCAGTTCTCTCCAATGCAATGTAAATGGAAGTGATGTGTTTGGCCCATAAAGCTTCCCCAAAGAGCATCTCTATCCTCTTCTCCTTTCTAGAACTGTGATTTCAGGCCCAGAGTGACCTTGGAAGTCATGTATAACAAATAGGACAGCCTCCATTGGCTGTGTCCCTAATCTTTCCATCATAGTGACCCTTAAATCCAGCCTTGATTACTTAAGAACAAGAGATACATGTCTATTTTGTCTGAGTCATTGCTTTCAGAGACTGTTACCTTAATATATACCACTCCAAAGAAAACAAATGCCTTAAACTGATATCTTCTAGATAGTAGAGGCTAACATCTATTCAGATGCATAAAGATGCTAGCAGGGACCAGACTGTCAAGTTCTGTTCCACCCCTTAGTGTCCTGGATTTCTTCTCCTCAGGGTCATAAGTAGGCTGCTGCAAGGGAACATGTTAGATACGGGGGTTGTGTCCACATTGTACCTTTTGCACATTTCCCAAGGTAAGTTATCTCTTTATCAAGGGAAGCAGCTCCTTTTGTTTCATTAGAACAAATAAGTCATTTGCCCAATTGCTAAGAAGAATGAGATCAGCACAACTTATTTAGACCAATCAAAATTCTTTCATGGGGTCTACACGCTCCTCATGTCAAAGCATCTCTGCTTATGATTAAATAAACTGGGGTTCTAGTGGGAGGAATGTGGTGCACGGGGAATGGTTGTTGTCCCAGCCCATCTAGGCTACTATAACAAAATACCATGAATGGAGTGGCTTATAAAGAACAGAAAATTATTTCTCATAGTTTAAGAGGCTGGGAAGTCCAACATCAAATGCCTCCAGATTTGGTGTCTGGTGAGGACCTGCTTCCTTCGTAGATTGACATCTTCTCACTACAATCTTACATGGTGGAAGGGGCTAGCTCGGTCTCTGGAATCTTTTTCTACAAAGGCATTAATTCCATTAAGGAATGCTCAGCCCTCAAGACCTCATCACCTCCCAAAGGCTGCACCTCTGAATGCCATTTCTTGGGGTTCGAATGTCAACATATGTGTGTGGGGGACACAGGCATCCAGACCACAGCAATTGTTAGGTAAGTGAAGACCAGTTGTGTGCCACACTCACATGCCCACCTGCTGGCTGAGCTCTGGCTCATCAGGAATCAGCCTCAATCCTTTACTTCCTCTCACCTCCACATTCATCAACAATCACCAAAGCTTATTGAATTTAATCTTCGAACTACCCCTCATTTGGGCCCTTTTCCCCTTTCTCTATTCTCTGCTATAGATTTCCAGGCTGCCCCTCCACTGCATTTCTCGCACAGTCGAGAAATGCAGGAACTCAAATCTGACTTGGCACCCCACCGCTTCAATTTGCCAGTAACCACCCACTGACAACCGAAAAAACTGTGTGTGGAATCTAAAGCCCTTCATGATGTGACCTATGCCTTTCATCCACTAGTCAGCAAGACCACATTACTGTAAGTCACACACACACACACACACACACACACACTCAAGCCTCTGTTCTCTCTGCCCAAACTTTCAACTCCTTTCATCGCACCAACCTTAAAACTTCAGCAGTCTTCAACAACCCCTTTCCCTTCCCCCTAGCTCAAGGTACTAATTTAGGCCCCCTTCCTGCTACTATTTCTGGGCCTGCAACCTGTCTTACCTTAACTAGTGCTTATGTTCTGAGCTACTCCAGGTCTTTGCCTACGGACTGGTCTCCACCATTCCCTTGTGTTCTGCCTGAATACAGGGATCGCTGTGTCACCCTTGCAAGCCCAGTACCTCCCCTGGTGACTGGCACAAATGAGTTCATTATTTTTTTTTTTAACTAGGGATTGAACCCAGGGGCACTGAGCCATATCCCTGGCCCTTGTTATTTTTTATTTTGAGACAGAGTGTCCCTAAGTTGGTTTTGGCCTCACTAAGTTGCTGTGGCTGGCTTTGAACTTGTGATTCTCTTGTCTCAGCTTCCCAAGCTGCTGGGATGAGAGGCGTGCGCCACCACCACATCTGGCAAGGAGTGTGTTTTTAGAAACCTTTTGACATTTGGGACTGCCATACAATTTCATTAGTGCATTTCAACCAGTCAGTCAGTAAATGTCTCTTAATCATGTCCATTGTTAGAAGATTAATTTATTGTTAAGTAGGGTTGGTAGGGTTGCCAGATAGTCACGGTGAGTCACCAACAGGGTGCTAAAGTAAGACGTGTTCCCAGGGTGAATGAACAAGGAGGCAGCATCAAAGAGCCGCGTGATCTTAACAGCGGCAATAATAGAAGCCAATTGTTGGACAATTATCTTGGACAGCGCTTTGTACATCTTTTCTTTTTATATTTTTAATAACTTTTTAATTTATATATGACAGTGGACTGCATTATTTGTGCATCTTTTAAATTTAATGTTTACTATAGCCCCATGAGGTAAGTGTGTCACACAGGGTCATGTGAGCACTGGAGAGTTCTTGGCTCACGTACCAGAAGAATGAAGGACACAGTCTTGGAGGGTGAGAATTAATAGCAGATTCATTAGAAGCAAGCAAGGAAAGCTTTCGTAGGATGGGAGGGGTCGCAAAGAGGGGGCCATGGGTGGCTCTCTGTCTAGGATTTATTAATACTGTTTTAATGAGGAACTAACCTTTCATCGAAGAGCCCCCCTTGATTGTTCTCTATACTTGTTCCTTAAAAGAACTGCTTGAGTTCAAGACAGCTCTTTGAGGTTGACTAATGGTGGGGTAGTCCAAGAAGCACCATGACTATTCTTGATATGGGTTTCCTGTAGAGGTGGCCAAGTATGAGAGGAACTTTCCAGTCAGGCAGCCAAAAACAACAAACAAGCAAACCAACAAAAAACCAAGCTGTATCCTAACATTTTAATCTGGGGTAGTGGGACCCCCATGCTCCGAGGTCCCCATTTCTATCTCCTGCCTCAAGAGCTTTCACAAGCTTTATTCCACCGAAAGGAAAGCTGAGGCCAGAGAGCAGAACAGGATCTTTACATTCATACAGTAATCATGGAACAGAGTCAAGTCCAAGGTCTAGTTTTTCTGATTCTAAAGCCTGCACTACAGATGTCCCTCTGTGTCTGCAAGGGGGATCTATTCCAGGATCTCCCATGGATACCAAAATCCTAGGATGCTCAAGTCCCTTCTAAAAAGTGGCATATTTTCACCCAGAACCTACACACACGCCCCCTCCTCCATGTGTCAAATCATCTCTTCATTATTGATATCATCAAATATAAGTAAATGTTTTTGAAAAGTTTTTGTTTTTTCTAATTAGGTATACATGATAGCAGAATACATTTTGATTCATTTTACACAAATGGAGCACAACTTTTCATTTCTCTGGTTGTACATGATGTAGAGCCACACTATATGAGCTGTCATACCTAGGGTAATGATGTTCATCTCATTCTACCATCTTTCCTGCCCCCCTCCCCTCTTCCCACCTCTCTCTCCCCTTTGCCCAATTAGAGTTCCTCCAGTCACCCTGCCTCTCATTATGGGTCAGCATCCACTTATCAGAGAGATCATGACTGACTGAACATTTTAACCAGTGACTGACTGGTTTTTGGGATTGGCTTACTTCACTTAGCATGATATTCTCCAACTCCATTCATTTACCTGAAAATGTCATAATTTTATCCTCTTTTAATGTTAAGTAATATACCATTGTGTATATATACCATAGTTTCTTTATCCATTCATCTGTTGAAGGGCATCTAAGTTGGTTCTACAGGTTAGCTATTGAGAACTGAGCTGCTAAGAACATTGATGAGGCTGTGTCACTATAGTATGCTGATTTTAAGTCTTTTGGGTATAGACTGAGGACTGGGGTAGCTAGGACAAATGGTGGTTCCATTCCACGTTTTCTTAGGAATCTCCATATTGCGTTCCATAGTGGTTGCACAAATTTTCAGTGCCACCAGCAATGTATGAATGTACTTTTTCCCCCACATCCTCGCCAACACTTATTGTTGCTTGATAATTGACGTTCTGATGTGTGAGATGAAATCTTAGAGTAGTTTTGATTTGCATTTCTCTAATTACTAGAGATGTTGAACATTTTTTCATATATTTGTTGATCAATTGCATGTCGTCTTCTGAGAAGTGTCTGTTCAGTTACTTAGCCTATTTATTGATTGGGTTATTTGTTTTTTAGGTGTTAAGATTTTTGAGTTCTTTATTTATCCTGGAGATTAGGGCTCTATCTGATGTGCATGTAATAAAGATGTTCTCCCACTCTGTGGGCACTTTGTTCATGTTATTGATTGTTTCCTTTGCTGAGAAGAAGCTTTTTAGTTTAGATCCATCCCATTTATTATTTCTTGATTTTATTTTTTTGCACTTTAGGATATGGTTAAGGAAGTCAAGACCTAATCTGACATAATGAAGATTTGGGCCTACTTTTTCTTCTGTTAGGTACAGGGTCTCTGGTCTAATTCCAGGTCCTTGATCCACTTTGAGTTGAGCTTTGTGCATGGTGAGAGATAGGGGTTTAATTTCATTTTGCTGCATATGGATTTTCAGTTTTCCCAGCTATCTTTTCACCAATGTATGTTTTCAGTGCCTTTGTCTAGTATGAGATAAGTATATTTATGAGGGTTTGTCTCTGTGTCTTCTATTTTGTACCACTGGTCTACGTGTCTGTTTTGGTGCCAATACCATTTTTGTTACTACAGTTCTGTAGTATAGTTTAAGGTCTGGTATTGTGATGCCTCCTGTTTCACTCTTCTTACTCTGGGTGTCTTATTTTTGCAAATGAATTTCATGATTCCTTTTTCTGTTTCTATGAGGAATATTGTTGGGATTTTAATTGGAATTGAATTAAATCTGTATAACACTTTTGGTAGTATGGCCATTTTGACAATAATAATTCTTCTTATCCAAGAACATGGGAGACCTTTCCGTCTTCTAAAGTCTTCCTTGATGTCTTTCTTTAGTGTTCTGTAGTTTTCATTGCAGAGGTCTTTTACCTCTTTTGTTAGATTGATTCCCAAGTTTTTTTTTTTTTTTTTTTTAGGCTGTTGTGCATGGGGTAGTTTTCCTAATTTCTCTTTCTGAGGTTTCATCACTGATATATAGAAATGCATTTGGTTTATGGGTGTTGACTTTGTATCCTGCTACTTTGGCTGAATTCAATGATTAGTTCTAGAAGTTTTCTGGTGGAGTTTTTTGGATCCTGTAAGTATAGAATCATGTCGTTGGCAAATAGTGATAGTTTGGGTTATTCTTTTCCTATTCATATTCCTTTAATTTCTTTCCTCTGACTAATTGCTCTGGCTAGAATTTCAAGGACTAATGTTGAATAGGAGTGGTGAGAGAAGGCATCCCTGTCTTGTTCCAATTCTTAGAGGGCATATCTCCAATTTTTCTCCATTTAGAATAATGTTGGCCTTGGGCTTAGCATAGATAGCTTTTACAACGTTGTGGTATGTTCCTACTATCCCCAGTTTTTCTAGTGTTCTGAACATGAAAGGGTGTTGTATTTTAGCAAATACTTTTTCTGCAGCTATTGAAATGATCATATGATTTTTATCTTTAATTCTGTTAATATGATGAATTACGTTTATTGATTTCTGTATGTTGAACCAACCTTGCATCCCTGGGATGAACCCCATTTGACGCTGGTATACTATCTTTCTAATATGTTTTTGTATGTGATTTTCCAGAATTTTATTGAGAATTTTTGCATCTATGTTTATCAGGGATGTTGGTCTGAAGTTTTCTTTCCTTGATGTGTCTTTGTCTGGTTTAGGTATCAGGGTGACACTAGCCTTATAGGATGAGTTTGGAAGGATTCCCTCCTTTTCTGTTTCATGGAATAATTTTAGGAGCATTGGTATTAATTCTTCTTTGTAGGTTTCTAGAACTTGGCTGAGAAACCATCTGGTCCTGAGCTTTCTTGGTTGGTAGGCTTTTGACAGCATTTTCTATTTCATTGCCCAAAATAGATCTGTTTAAATTGTGTATGTCCTCCTGATTCAGTTTGGGCAGCTCATATTTCTCTAGAAATTTGTCAGTATCTTTGATATTTTCTATTTTACTGGAGTATAAATTTTCAAAACAATTTCTAATTATCTTCTATATTTCAGTGATATCTGTCACGATACTTCCTTTTTCATCAGGAATTTTAGTAATTTGAGTTTTCTCTCTCCTTTTCATTAGGGTGGCTAAGGGTTTATATATTTTATTTAGTTTTTCCAAGAACCAGTTTTTTGTTTTTTAATTGTTTCTTTTATTTCAATTTCATTGACTTTAGCCCTGATTTTAATTATTTCCTGTCTTCTACTGCTTTTGGTGTTGATTTTTTTTCTTTTTCTAGGGCTTTGAGATGTAATGTCAGATCATTTGCACAAATATTTTTGCACACATATTTCAATATTTACACAAATATTTTTCAGGATATTTTCAATCCCCAGTTGGTTAAATTGCATACACACAACTCAAGGATAAGGAGGGATGACTGTATCTAACCTGATAAACCTTCCTTTAACTTAATTAGAATTGAGAAATCCTGTTGTGAGAGAGTCTTCAACATGTGAAAAAGAAAGGTAGAAACAGAAATGGAAAGGGAGACAGATTTTTTTGGGAAACATTTTGCCTTCCATAATGAGAAACCTGAGGGTGATTGGTGGTCATCAGAATGCTCAAGAGTCACTCTGAATCCCTGGAGTTGCAGGAATGCTTCAGAGAAGAGGCAACATTTTAGCTCAGTTTGACTTGGGGATGTGTGGATCTTGTTAAAATGCAGACTGAAGACCGCTGCAGCAGGGCCTCCTGGTCACTAGTGACCTCCTCGCTGCCCACCCTTTGAGGCCACTGCCTGGGCGGAACCTCCACAGTTTTGAGTATTCTGTGCATGAGGGGAAGAGGGCTCAGGCTCTGAGGTGATGCTGGACTTCACACAAATTCTCCTCCTTATAGAAAATACGAATCTACTCAACACTGAGTGAAATGTCCATCTACATGTTTGCCAAGCTCTGTGAAATTAGAAAACCCTTAAAGCTGATGTCCCCATCAGCCTCTGATGTCACCTTTTCACTTTATATGTTCATGACCCAAGGAAGCCTCCTGAAATTGAAGGCTGAGGTGTTGTGCAGGGGAATGGGGATGGTGCTCCTCCTGGCCAGGGGCCTCAGTAGTGTTCTCACTCCCACCCAGCGTTGGGCCTAGGTCAGGACTCTCCTGCCAGGTGAGGCTGGGCCACTGCCCTGCAGAGCCAAGCATCTGCTCCAAAGTATCCATCCCAGAACGAGAGCCTACAGGCTGGTGGGTTGGCAGCTAGCTGAGGGGCTTACTTCTCAGGCACCCCCATCTCCAAAAGAGCAAAGGGAACATGGTGTCCTCAGTGACTGACTGTTGACAAACACCATATTTTGCCTCAGCTGAGGCTTTTCCTGCCGTGTGCTTCTTGCAATATCTTCTCCTCCCACGTACTTTGTCCCTTGTCAAAAAAATTTCTATTTTCTTCCTTGAAATCTTGTTCCTGGTCTGTCCTGTGTTTTGTTTTGTTTTTCTTACTTTCCAGCCATACTTTTTCTAATGAGGTCAAAGAATGAGCCATCTGGCCATAGGTGACCTGTAAACTTTTTGGCTTAATTTGAGGACATGGAATTCAAATATTCAGAGGCCACAAGACCTTCTGAGGGGGTAAATACTGGATAACTTGCAAAAGAGGAATGGAGAAGGGGAAGGCGTATTTGTTGAGGGATAATTACACATTAGTCCTGGGTGCCAGTTGCTTTCATATACCTCACTTATTCCCTGTAGCATCTCTGAAGATCAGGAAAATTTAAAAAAACCCACTATTATCCTATTTCACAGATGTAACAACTGAGGCTCAATGAAATCAAAAGACTTGTAAGTGACAAAGTCAGAATTCAAAGCCAAGCATCCCTAAAGCCAGTGCCTGGGTCCTGTCCACTTCATCAGGCTGCAGTTCTATATCCTGACACTTCTTAATTGTGGTGCTCCAACTTTCTCTCTTAAACTGAGAAGTGCAGTTCCCAGGAGAATTAGGGACTCTCCGTGGTGGGCACAGTGACCCGCTACATCCTTTGCCTCAATAACAGTAAATGCATGTTTTTTTGGCTTCAGGTATATAAATGTGTTCTTGAGAGTTGCTCTATCTGCTGATGACAAAACTCAGATCATAAGCTTCAGCTTCCTCTTCTGTGAAATGGGAACAAAAATAGCATCTGCCTCAGAGGAATCAGACAAGAAGCATAGCATGAAGTCCAGTTCGTAAGAAGCCACAGTGATTACCTTAGGGACTACTGCTGCTGTTGCTGGGTGGTCACTACCGTAACTGGTGTGCAACACCATCTTCAATACTAGAATGAAGATTCAGCAAGTTGAATTATTGAGTGCTTAGTTCAGTGGCAGGGACTGTTTTGTGTAGAAGAGAAACAGCAATGATTGAGATGAAGCCTCGTGGCATGGAGCTTATACTCTAGTTAGGGGAACTATAAAGAGAGGGGGCAATTTGGGGCAGTGGAAAGCACTCTGAAGGAACTCAAATGAGAAATGGGATGGAGCAACTGGGGCAGGAAAAGGGTTTCCAAGAAGCACATCAGAGCCGAGACCTGATTGATACGGAGCCAAACAAGCAAAGTCCCAGGGAAGGGCACTGCAGGCTGAGGGAATGGCCACAGGAAGGTCCTGAGATGGGCATGAGCTGGGCTCATCAAATATGCTTTTCTGATTCTGGGGGCTGTCTTAATGGAGTAGGAAGGAGAAGTATTGGACAGAGCTTACGAGTCCAGAAGAACTCTGGAGCCAATACTGCCTGGTCTCTCATCTCCTTGGATAAGTTACCCAAGCCCTCTATGCCTCAGTTTCCTAATCTGTGAATTTAAGAAGACAATAGTGAACATGAAATGGTTTAGACAGGGAAGCACTTAGGAAAGCTCTTGGCATATCAGAATCAGGGAAAGCTACTGCTATTCTCATTGTTGTAAGTGCTTAATTAATACATGCAAAACACTCAGATGGTTCCTGGAAGTAAGCAGTCTACACATGTAAGCTGCCGTCTTGGGTGCCTCGCCCCTCAGGAGTTTTCGATAATGTGCCCCTGAAAGAGCAGATCAGTTTAAGATTTCTTCATGTTCTTCTCTTATTGAAACATAGAAGGAAGACTCAGCACACAATTTCCCCATTTAATTTTCAAATGCTTCAATACAATCTCTGTGGTCAGAATGACTTTTATCTACACAAACTCTTTACTGAATGGAAAACGATGCTGAAAAAAAATAAAGAAAGAAAAGAAAAGAAAGAAAAACCAGAATTACAAAACTTAGGGCATTCTCTTTGAAACCAATCACTTTCTTGCCAGATGAGTTAACTACTATTTCCTCCGCACTGACTTGCAAAGGGTGGTACATGATCTCTCTATTTCCTTCATCATTTCCTGAAGACACTCATTCCTTTCAGGAGGTGAGGCGCTTAAGGGTCAGTTCAAACCCAGTCACCATGGAGTCTGGGCTGGTTTCAACTGTTTCCCATCAATGTTTTTCTGGCTTCTGTAAGTTATTACCTATGGGCCATTGGCCCCAGAGACACCAGAGTTCATGGCTGACATGGTTTTTTCCTATGCCAGCCAGAAAGTTCAAATTCTCCCACATTACCACCAAGAACTCATACCAAGAGGGCTCCAGCAGGTCTATTTTAGCAGGAAACCTGGTCAAATTCATTTGCTTAGAGGGACCTTCCCCAGAGGTGAAGCCACCAGGTCCTGGCAGTAGAAAGGAGGCTACTCACTGGGCAGCCTATTTCAACTGCTTGGCCCTTCATAGGGAAACTGATTTTACAGTTTCTCTATTTAGGACATCAAGATAGGTTGCCATGGAAAAATGACATCTTCTAATTAAAAACACAGAGAGGTCACAAGTTTCCCAGAACGACCAGGGCACGGATCCTAAAAGGAAAGAAATGAAACATTAGAAAAAAAAAAAAAGCCAAACAAAACTTCCAAAGCCATTTCAGCCTGTAACTTTCCAAACCTGAATGAGATGCCCTGAGTGGACTGCAGACACTGAATGGGCAGTGTAAATCCACGGCTCCTCCACATTGGTGTTGGCTGGCGAAGGCTCAGCCCTGTCACAGGTCAGGGATGCTCAGAGAATGTTCACGGCTGTGTTCAGATTGCAGATTTCTGCATTTGCCTCCTGAAGACTAGGAAGATTCACGGGAGGGCAGAGAGGAGGAATCAGAAGGCTTCTTTGATCTGTTCCTTTGACATGTCTGAGAATAACACTCTCGACCTGTGTCATGCTCCACCGCCATGACCCACACTGGATGCAGACTTCTCAAAGACAGGCACAAGGTCATACTCATCTCTGTTTCACAGGGGCCTAAATTATTGTTTGGTATATAGCACATGGACAATACATCCTTGTTAAATTGATAATAATAATAATCATGGTCATTTACTGAATGCAATGGGCATTCGAGTATCATTAATCCTCTTTGACAATAAAGAAACTGCAATTTGAGGAGACAAACAACTCAGTGGTGTATACTACTAGTAAATGATGGAAACTGGATTTAAATCTAATACTGTTTGACTCCAGATTTCAGCAATAAATGAATCCCTGGAGGGCTCATTTTTTCTCTCAGAGGCTGAGCAGCCAGTGTGTGGTTTGAGGAGCACTCTGCCCTGGCTCCTTCTGTCTTTACTATTTGTTGGCACCGTCACGTCTCCCAGGGAGCCCTCTACTAAAGGAAGCAAGAAGAGAAACATCTATACTCCAGTAAACCTGGCGTGGAAAGGGAAGCCCGTGACGGCAGTGGGTGAGAATGGGGACTCAGGTGCCTTTCTTTCCCGCTTTGTGCCGGTGCCCTGGTGGGGCTCCCCATGTAGGACGTGTAATGACAATCTTAGGAAGGTGAAGCTGCCACAGCAGGGAGGCCAGCTGTGCTGATGCACCACTGTCACTGGGGAGGAGGCTTCCTTAGGCTGGACTGAATTTAGAGTGGAACCCAGTCTAGAAATTCCCAAGTCAGTTGGATGGATTTCTCATTTAGCCAATATTGCAGCGTTGCACAAATCCACGGGCCCCAAGGACATGGAATATTATATGAATAGCACCCCTGAGAGCTGTATAAGAGTTTTGGACATAATCTTTCAACTTGTAAGTGTATTTTACATTCTACATTACCAGGAATGGATAGCAGCCTCTGATAGTTATACACATTATTTCACACACATTATTTAATTATCACCCTGTGAGGTAGGTAAAACTATTAACCCCTTCAGAGATGATGAAACTAGGGCTTTGAGTGATCTGTCCCTCTCTATTGGTGATACTCAAGATGGTGTCCACAGACTGGAAATGACAACCGGAACTACAGCTTGTGAGAAATGCAAGTCTCAGGCCCCACCCCAGAACCACTGAATCTGGATGGTTGGCCACAGGAACCTGAGTTTTCACAGCTCTCCAAGTGTGGAAAAAGTTACAGAAGCTCTAAAGATTCAAAAGCACTGCCATAAAACACAGAGCAAATGACAGGAGGCTGAATTCACTCTTAGTTGGCTCACTCCAACCCCAGCTCTACCTTGCTGACAGTACTAGGAAAGGAATAGAACAAGGCCAAGATCATGAATGCAAATCACAGGGCGACTTCCATTGGCAGAGGGAATGTGGACCAGACCAATCTCTCTGAGGCTCAGTGACTTATTTTATAAAACAGGCATACTATCTACTTCACTTGTGAATATCAGATGAATTAATATGAAAGTACTTAGCAAAGCCGGGTGCAGTGGGGCATGCCTGTAATCTCAGTGTCTTGGGAGGCTGATGTGGAAGGGTTGTGTGTTCAAAGCCAGCCTCAGCAACTCAGCAAGGCCCTAAGCAACTTAGTAAGACCCTGTCTCAAAATTTTATGTGTGTATGTGTGTGTGTGTGTGTGTGTGTGTGTGTATGGCTAGGAATGTTGCTCAGTGGTTAAATGCCCCTGGTTCAATCCCCAGTACCAAATAAATAAATAAATAAACAAACAAATAAAATAACTAGTAAATAGTTAAGCACTAAATTATATAAGCTTTTATTGTTTGTTGTTTTCTATTAGTATAGCTATTGTAATTATAATGTTATTATGGTTACATTTTAAACATAAAAAATAGGAGCTCATGGGTAAACTGAGGTTTAAAATGTATAATTATTCCCAGTGGGCTCCCATTACACAATCCTATTCTTTGAATACAAATTACTTTCAGGAAAAAGAAAATGAAGGCACATTGAGTGAACCCAAGCTGGTGAATAATGACAACAATCATCGCGATAATTACTTGTGTATGAAGAAGAGGTGCCGCGCTGTCTACCCACAGGAGCACAGCTTGATGGGTGGAAGGGAGGTGGGAGTCAGCCTTGGAATATCTGTGTTTGTGTCTAGGGTCCTCCACTCACAGGCTGTTTGATCTGAGATGAGGTCCTTCATCTCTAAGGGCCTTGTTGCTCTTATGTCAATTTTAATCATAATAATAACTACATCAGAATAATAGTGATGTATTTGACATGAGGCTCATAAGACAATGTCTTGAAAGTGCTCTGCAAACTGCAATTTACTGTGCAAATGTTAATTGTTCTGATTGTGGATGCTGTTTACAATAAGAGAGACCAAACGGCGCTGGACAGAGAAAACAATGGTTCCTGCAGGAACTCTTGAGACCTGGTAGGAGGAGGATGGAGAGGAGAGAAAACCCAGGGGGAAAGGCTTTTGTGCTCCCTACACACTGGACAGCCAAGGAGGAAAGATCTCTTAGTGGAGGAGGGGGGGGGCTGTTGGGCAGACAAGGAAATGCAGAATCTGAAGGGTGACAGGTCCTGACCTGTGGGGACCACACAGCCACCCAGGGCCAGAGGATCAGAGCACTAGAACTGGGGACACAAGACCAGGGGTCCAAATCAGGGTTATCACAGGCCAGTCCTACTGGACAGCACTCATATTCACAGCAGCCTGAAATTTAGACTTTTGATATCATTTCCAGATGGGTTTACGTAGTCACAGAGAAACTGATGGAATACCATAATGTTACTCAGACATCCTCAAATGTGAGTCCCATTATCAGTCTGTGTCATCTGGGGCATTGCCAAGAATTTATTTCTTCTAAATTCTTGCATTATATTGTGGATTACTCAATTATATTTCAAAATAGAAGTATTAATTTTTATTATAAAAGTTTTAAATTATACCATAACTTGTATGAATCTGGTCTGGCCTTTTTTCATCTTTTTAAAAATTATATCAGGAACCTCTGAGAAGACCTGATCAAGGTCAGAAGATCCAGTTATCAAGCTCCTTTGTGTCTGATGTGTACATATGATTTTGTCTTGCCCAAGTCCTCCTAGAATAACTAATGTATCTGTATAACGTGTTAACATTTACAGAGCATTTTCATATACATCCTCTTACTGCTTCACAACCTAAATAGAGCAGGTATTTTCATCCTCTGTTCTTATTATCTATTGCTATAGTACAAAACACCTCCAAAGCCAGTAGGTTAAAACAATAACAAAATCATGTTGTTTGTGAATCTGCCACGCAATCTTGGAAGACACAGCTCACCTCTGCTTCTGGACATTTGTGGCTCAAAGCTAGAAGACTAGAATCACCTGAGGCTTGCTCATGTACCCACATGGCCAGTGCCTGGGCCAGGAAAACCCAAACAACTGAGGGCTGGAACAGCCAGGGCTCCTCTATCTACCTCTATGGTCAGTTGCAGAATGGATCACTAAAAGCACAGCATCTATGGTTATGTTGTTCTTGCCACAGATTCTCAGCAAATGATAAATACTTGTTTTCTGAAGGTCCCTCTTCAGAAATTTGTCACGAGGTTATTGTTACTGATGCAACTTGGTAGAAATTCAAGAAGCAGATTGGTGGTATGCTGAGATATGTAAAAGTTTGGGTGTTTGACTTTAGGGGATTTTAGCAAAGTAAGTCATTCATTTTCTATTCTGAATATGGACACTTGTCACAATTTTATTGCAGAAAACACAAATGGACAGGAACAACAAATAGGTCATCTCAAACGCCGTATCAAGAACTTCTAATTCCCCAAACACATCTTTGGAAGTTCAGTCCTGAGTAGGTGCATGTGCCTAAATCTCTGTGAGTTTTGTTTTCAAACTCAAGCTGGGGTTTTAAGCCTCCTTGTAGGTCAGCCACCACCATGACCCTCGACTTAACCTCTAGAAGTGAGATGGCATAAAGTCAAGTGTTTGGGTAAAAAGCATAAAATGAGGAAGCTGCTTCCAGAGGCCTAATCCCCTCTCTACTTTCTAAAAGGCCAGATACACTTTAATTGGATTTATATATTTCAAAGCTGATACAGTTGTAGCCAACTCTAAGAGAAAGAGCTACAATGTGAAAGTTCACAAAGGGTGTTTGTGTCTCTCCAATTTTTAGTTGCTGTGACTAATCAGGATGAGGGCTGGCTGCGGGCAAGGTCTTTCAAAAAGCTGATCTACACTTTCACAAATGCAGAAAATGCCATTCATCTTCACTTAATAAGAAGGGATCCTTTTTGATGTCTGAAACCTCAACTTTCTGTCCAGAAGGAAGTCCGTCTAATGATGCTTAACCATGCAGCAGTGATAAATTCTTTATGGATTTACTGGTAAAAGTGGCTCCAGTATGTTTTCTCTGAGAAAGACACATTCAAAGGCTTGTATACTCGCATTCTGCTTTTTTCTTTCAGGTTATCTTTCAAATACATAGTTTAAGTTCTTGGCTAAGTTTTACTGGCCCCAGGGTAAGATGATCATAAAAATAATTATGATGGTTAACTCTTATAAAGCTCTTACTATGTGCCAAACACTAAGTGTTTTATATCTATTACTTCAGTTAATCTTCACAGTAATATTAGGAGGTAGGTACCATTAGTAACACAGTTTTGCCGATGAGAAAATCAAGGCCCAGAGTAATTGGCTTAAGTAATGCTCATGCATCCATAAAGTGGTAGAGCTGACATTTCAGTCAAAGCAATATGGATACAGAATCATGGATAACAGGAGCATTTAGTATGAGGACAAGACAGTGTGTGGTGAATCTCGGAAAGGGGCTGTCAATTGCATGGCACTACCAAGAGACAGTCGCATAATCCAGAAGAGCCAAATAGAGACCTTATTGCTGGATGCACTGACTGTTGAGGAGTGGGCATGTGATCCAAATAGAACTAGAGTTCAGAAAAATGCAGATTCTAGGGGAAATGGTCTCTCTCTTTGAGCTTTCTAGAGCTATTGTGTGTGTGTGTGTGTGTATGTGTGTGTGTCTTGCTGGGGATTGAATCCAGGGCCTCACATACACTATGCCAGTGCTTTACCTCTGAGCTGTATTCCCAGGCACTAGAACCATTTTTATTTTTTTTTTTTGCCACAAGAGGAGATCCTTTCTGAGAATGAAATCTACACAGAGAAAACTTGAACTGAGGGATGGGTGGGAAGGATTAGAACCAATGACATTTTTTATCCAGCTGGATCTGAGCGTCAGTCCCCTCCCACCTCTGCTCTCTGACCTTCCGATTACCTAAGCCAGTACTCTACATGCTCAGTTTTGCTTAAGCAAAATCAAACTAGCTCTCTGTCACTTTGCAGATTCAGGAATCTGACTAAAACAGGGATTTTTACCCAAAACTTGTAAGGGAGGCAGTAGTGGGCAGGGCAGAACTGGGACCACCATGTATAACTTACATAGAAGCAAATTTGATTCAGTATAAGTCAATATTCAGTGACTGATGTGTTATTAAAGTGTCTCTCAAGGCAGTAAACAGTGCCCCCTGGACCTGGCTGCTACTGCACTGGGCACTTCTCTCTGAAGTAATGGAGCCCTTTGGACCAGTGGGAAGAAGTCAGAGGTGAGGAGAAGACAGATGCTACCTTGGTAGTGGCACCGTGCCTGCTGTGCTGTTTCTGTTGCCAGGTCCAGAGCTTTATGGCAACTGCATGTTTGGGTTTTACTTTCAACTGCTCTGCTATTCCTAGAACTCAGATTATTTTGAGTTCCCCAAGCTGGACTTGGAGATCAGTCTTGAGTGACAGGCATTGAATGAACTATGTGCTCAGATGCCCTTCAATGCTGAGGTCAACAGGGTTTTGCTTGGTAAATGTTCACTGTGCCTCTTTCTTCCTTTCCTGGGCTTGGATGACCCCAGAGACTTCTAAGGCCTCTGCAAATGGACTTCTGGTAGTCATTTCACAGTCACTGAACATGCTCAGGCTTGTCTGACATCACATGCGTTGCTCATTAATTAAACATAATAAGGTTGAGAGACAAAGTGTAGTATAGAATATCTAGAGGGCTCTGCAAATGAGAGGTATACCTAGGACCCAACAGGGACTAGAAGTGACTTTGTACTAAGAGGAAAAAAGATTTCCAGATTAAGGGCAGGGGGTAGATTCCTTCCAGAGAAGAAGAGGTCAGTTCTGTCCTCTCTTCCATTTCTGGCAACAGCAGAACAGGTTTCTGTAGCCTTCCTGCTTCTTTAATAGTGGGATTGTCAAGCATCAGTCACTGCTTATTAAAGGATATTTGTATATATTAAAGCTAAAAGTGAGAATTCTCATAAAACTATAAAATTAACACATGCCAAGGTGTTTTTTTTTAACTCAGTAAACAGGGAACCAATAAGGTGCAGAGAGATGGATTATCTTGAGGCAGAGAGAAATGGGGACCTTGGAGATTGGGATCTTTCCACCCCAGATTAAAAATTCTAGGCTAAATCTTATGTGGTCAGTTGGTTTGGGGTGCCTGACTTGAAGGCCCCACTTACACTCGGACACCCATACATTCTCTTGCTGCCCAGGCTTCCCATGCTGTGGGAACTTTCCTTGCTTATTTCTAATAAGTCTGCTACTGAACTCTTAATCTCCATCATCTGTGTACTTTATTCTTCAGTGTAAGACAAGAACCTGCCAGTGCTCACATGACTCTGGGTTACACAGTGATCTGATTAAAGGAGAATTCAAAAAGGGTACACACACATATATACCACGAGGAACACTGAAACAAACTTACAAATACATTCTAAATTGGCTCATATTCAGGGGTCAGTAATAAAGTGCATGTCAAGGAGACATTTGAATTTCTATGGACAAGAATGATTTTCATCACTGTGAGTGTTCTATAACTTAACAGAGTCTCCAAAGAAGCTCAAAGACGTGGAAGATAATGATGTAATAGTTAGGAGTTTCCAGAGAAACAGAACCAAGAGAAGATGGATAGATAATAGGTAGATGAATGA
Source organism: Marmota marmota marmota (assembly GCF_001458135.2). Taxonomy (NCBI): domain Eukaryota; kingdom Metazoa; phylum Chordata; class Mammalia; order Rodentia; family Sciuridae; genus Marmota; species Marmota marmota. The sequence continues at coordinate 3,827,197 of NW_026000077.1, forward strand.
ATATATAAATATTTGTTTCTTATGAAGGACCGACTTACACAATTATGGAAGCTGAGAAAATCCACAATCTATTGATCTTCACACTGGAGGCCCATTGAAGCTGGTAGTGTATTTCTAATCCAAATCCAAAGCCCTGAGAACCAGGAGAGCCAACTGTGTAAGTCCCAGTCCAATCTAAATGCCCAAGAATCAGGACTTCTCCAGTCTGTGAGCAGGAGATGGATGTTCCTGTCTAAGAACAGAGTGAATTTTCCCCCTTCTCCAACTTTTGGTTTTATCTGGGGGCCCTGGATGGCTAGGAAGATGCTGGTCCACATGGTGAGGGCAACCTTTACCCAATCTACCTGATTCAAATGCTAGCCTCTCCCAGAAACACCCTCCCTCATGGATAGAAACCAAAATCAAGTTTTACCTGCCATCTGGGCATCCCTTAGCCCAATCAAGTTGACATATAGAATTAACCATCACAGGGGTTAACTTGGAAGAGTGCCCTAGATGGAACAAGCAGTTGTCACTTCTGCAGAGCTGTTGCACAATTCTTCCTGCCATGCCAATCTTTTGGGGATCTCCAGCAGATGAAGGCAAGAAAACTGTAATCAGAAAAATATAGATTGTTTTGGGGAAGAAGAAACAGTGTGCAAGTCTGGCCAAGTGGGAGTGAAAAAGAAATCCTAAAGATTGCCAGATCAAATAGATAAAGAGGTAACTTGGGGAATGTTGGGAGATTCCACAGAAGCCCATTTAAAAAAGGAATTAAGTTTTGGTGGTGGCAGGTGAGGTACATGAATTTTATACTCTGAATCACCCAGTAGCTTTGTAAAGTGGTGGAAGGGATCATTTAAATCAAATGTTATCAAATCGTGTTTGACAGAACCTTAGGTCTCCATGTTGGGGCCTCAGAGACAATGAAGAGGGCAAGGAGGTGGCCAGGGGATTGGGATTGGCACCCTTCCTTCAGTCCTTTATTAGATCAGCTCCACTTTTTATCTATTTATCATTATTGAGGATATCAGGAGATTTTACTTGAATAAAGGACTAAAAAGTTGAAAAACAGGGGCTGGGGATGTGCCTCAAGTGGTAGCGCACTCGCCTGGTATGCGTGTGGCTCGGGTTCGATCCTCAGCACCACATAAAAATAAAATAAAGATGTTGTGTCCGCCGAAAACTAAAAAATAAATATAAAAATCATCCTGAAAAAAAAAAGTTGAAAAACAGTTAAATGTATGTGTCCCTGTAGTGTGCTGTTTTTAAGTCCTTTGGGTATAAATCGAGGAGTGGGATAGCTGGATCAAATGGTGGTTCCACTCCGGTTTTCCAAGGAATCTCCATACTGCTTTCCATATTGGCTGCACCAATTTGCAGCCCCACCAGCAGTGTATGAGTTGACCTTTTTCCCCACATCCTCGCCAACACTAGTTGTTGTTTGTCTTCATAATAGCTGCCATTCTGACTGGAGTGAGATGGTATCTTAGAGTAGTTTTGATTTTCATTTCTCTAATTGATAGAGATGATGAACATTTTTTTCATATATTTGTTGATTGATTGTATATCCTCTTCTGAGAAGTGTTTGTTCAGGTCCTGGGCCCATTTGTTGATTGGGTTATTTGTTTTCTTGGTGCTTAGCTTTTTGAATTCTTTGTATACCCTAGAGATTAGTGCTCTATCTGATGTGTGAGGGGTAAAGATTTGCTCCCAGGATGTAGGCTCTCTGTTCACCACATATATTGTTTCTTTTGCTGAGAAGAATCTTTTTAGTTTGATTCCATCCCATTTATTGATTCTTGGTTTTAATTCTTGCGCTGTAGGATTCCTAGGTCCTTGATCCACTTTGAATTGAACTTTGTGCATTGTGAGAGGTAGGGGTTTAATTTCATTTTGTTGCATATGAATTTCCAGTTTTCCTAGAACCATTTGTTGAAGATGCTATCTTTTCTCAAGTGCATGTTTTTGGCACCTTTGTCTAATATAAGATAACTGTAATTTTTTTGGGTTACTCTCTGTGTCCTCTATTTTGTATCATTGGTCTACCAGTCTGTTTTGGTGTCAATACCATGCTGTTTTTGTTACTATTGCTCTGTAGTATAGTTTAAGATTGGGTGTAATGATGTCACCTGCTTCACTCTTCCTGCTAAGGATTGCTTTAGCTATTCTGGGTCTCTTATTTTTCCAGATGAATTTCATGATTGCTTTTCCTATTTCTATGAGGAATGCCATTGGGATTTTGATTGGAATTGCATTAAATCTGTATAGTGCTTTTGGTAGTATGGTCATTTTGGTAATATTAATTCTGCCTATTCAAGAGCAAGGTAGATCTTTCCATCTTCTAAGGTCTTCTTTGACTTCTTTCATTAGGGTTCTATAGTTTTCATTGTACAGATATTTCACCTCTTTCGTTGATTCCCAAGAATCTTATTTTTTTTGAAGTTATTGTAAATGGGGTAGTTTTCCTCATTTCCTTCTCAGAGAATTTGTCACTGATATATACAGAAATGCCTTTGATTTCTGGTTGTTGATTTTATATCCTACTACTTTGCTGAATTCATTTACTAGTTCTTTGAAGTTTTCTGGTAGAACTTTTAGGGTCTTCTAGGTATAGAATCATATCATCAGCAAATAGTGCTAATTTAAGTTCTTATTTTCCTATCTGTATCCCTTTAATTTTTTTTTTGTCTAATTGCTCTGGCCAGTGTTTTAAGAACTATGTTGAATAGAAGTGGTGAAAGAGGGCATCCCTGCCTTGTTCCAGTTTTTAGAGGGAATGCCTTTAATTTTTCTCCATTTAGAATGATGTTGGCCTGGGGCTTAGCATAGATAGCCTTTATGATGTTGAGATATGCTCCTGTTATCCCTAGTTTTTCTAGTGTTTTGAACATGTGAAAGTGCTGTATTTTGTCAAATGCTTTTTCTGTATCTATTGAGATGATCATATGATTCTTAAAAAAAGCACATCAATGTTTATAGCAGCACAATTCACAATGGCTAAACTGTGCAGCCAACCTAGATGCCCTTCAGTGGATGAATGGATAAAAAAAATGTGGCATACATACTAATGGAATTTTACTCAGCAATAAAAGAGAATAGAATCATGGCATTTGCAGGTAAATGGATGGCGTTGGAGAAGATAATGCTTAATGAAGTTAGCCAATCCCAAAAAAACAAATGCTGAATGTTTTCTCTGATATAAGGAGGCTGACTCATAGTGGAGTAGGGAGGGGGAGAATGGGAGGAATAGGTGAATTCTAGATAGGGCAGAGGGGTGGGAGGGAAAAGGAGGGGGCAGGGGATTAGCAAGGATGGTGGNCCCCCCACAAAAAATAAAAAAGAAAAATTACTCTGCTCTTAATTAAACTTGATTCTTATGAACAAGAAAAAGTTTTTAACAAGGCTAACAACCAGAGTAAATAACCATCTTCTCCCTGCCTTACAAATTTACAATTATCCCCCTTTTCCACTGGTACTTGTTCACCTTCTCATTCTCTAGCTGGTAGAGTAAGTCCTGGTGATCAGATGGCTTTCATCTCTAAAACATTGCCAGAAAGAGTCCTAGTTTCAGAGATAATGGAACTTTATTTGCTTTTTTGGGGATCACTTAGGTTTGACTCCTTAGTCGAAATGTTCTCCTCCTCATGGGTAGAAAAGAGATGAATTTATAAATCCTACACTTCAAGACAAAAATGAAACCAAGACTTGCATATCCACAACTTTCTCATCCTTCATTTCAATCCCAGAAGTTCATCATGACATCTGCCACTTTTTCTTTAACTCCTAGAATTTTGGTCCTCTGTGTCATGCTCATTCCAAATGATGTCTATTGCTTTAGAAAGAATGGTCTTCCATCCCTTTTTAAAAATATTAATCTTCATTCTTTAAATCTTAACTCAAGGACTTCTTCCCTGGCTTTGATTGGGTCAAAGTCCCTCTATTAAATGCTATCTTAAAATCAGGTACTTCAATTTAACACATTTTACAGATATAGTATTATATTTATTTTGTGATTATCTGATAATTTTTTACTCACCAACAGAGCTTGTGAAGGCAGAAAAAATAAATATGATTTCACTTGTATTTGTGTCCCTAGCACCCACCACAGCGGGCGCCCAATGCATATTTGTTAAATGAACACATGAATGGTGTTTTCTAAATGAGAAGTCAGGCTGTACCGTCTGACAAATCCATCCCCTCCTTCTGTTATTTCTTGAAAAAACATTCTTAGTGAGGCTTCCCTGGTGACTTATCTAAAATCTGTGTCTTCCTCAACACTTCACACACACAAACACACACATCCTAACCTCTTTCATTTTTCTCCTCAGCACATCCTGATTGGCTTATTTATTTATTCAGTCCACCTCTCTCTGTCTCCAAGACTAAGAACTCCATGGTAGCAAGGATTTTTGTTTTTATCTCTGCTGTTTATTGATATATTCCCAGCTCCTGGAGCATTGCTGTTCCATGGTCAGTGCCCAATAAATACTGGTTGAATCACTGAATACTCTCTTAAAGTGCTAAGAGGAAAGTAGAACAGAATATGCTGAACTTGAGTTGTCCTGAAGACCCAGTGCAGGCCACTGCAAAGGTCCCTTAGCTAGCTTCCCTGGTTCTCCCTGTGACCATCTTCAGGCTGTTTTCTACACAATAATGCACTTATTTCCAAGTGAGTCAGGACGATCACTGGGCTAGCAAAACCACACCTGAGACTTCTCATCACACTTGCAGCAAAAACTGCAGCATTTACCTAGGAGCCCAGGATGATTGGTCACTTCTTCCCTCTTTGACCTCATCTCTGTCCCGTCTCCCTCTTACTTACCCTGTCCCAAACCAGAGATCTCCTTGCTGTGTCTCTGGTTTGCCAAACCCCTTCACACCTCACAAAGACCCTGGGAATTTATTTGCTTTTTGTCTCCTGGATACTTGCCTCTCTCTCTCTCTCTCTGCCTCTGTCTCTCTGTCTGTCTCATTTCCTCTGGTCGTCTCCCTACCCCTTTCTAACAGGGTCACATCCTCCCCTTGAATCTTTATCTCCTTACCCTGACTTACTCTCTTCAGAGGACTCATAATTGTTTCTCATAATATTATGTATACATTTGTCAGTTATCTCTCTCTCATCGTTATAGTGTAAGCTCCATGAAGCAAGGACTTTATATTCTTTACCATCTAATCGCTAGTACCCAGAATAAGGCCTAGTAATGTGTACCACTTAGTAATTATCGAATTATTATGAAGTAATATTTGTTATTAAATAAATGAATGATAAGCTATCCTGTAAGGATTCCTTTTCTACCATAGCAAATAGTAAGTAGAAAAGGGAAATTTAGATTCAGTTTTCTGTACCAGATAAATTAATGAGCCATGTTCTTTAAATCCCCATAATTAATGCAAGAGTTTGTATACATGGGAGCAGGAAGACTCGGACGAGGAAGCTTTGTGATGGGTTTGAAGCCCCATAAATGGGAGGATTGGGCAATGGAGAGGACAGCATGATGCAGATAGGAATGAAGGTCCTTCACAGAGACTCTGTAACCTATAGCACAAGGAGAGCCACTAAGGACTGTGAAAACTGAGTAGATAAGACATGAGTTCCCTCTCTCTGCAGAGAACACAGCACAGCTTTGGTGCCCCAATGACAAAGGCAGCAAAGCCTTTGGGTAACTCAAGGGAGCAGTGGGCAGGCAGCCCAGGGATGCGGCAGGCACACAGGACTCCTCTCATGGCAATGAGGGGGTGCCGCTCAAGGGGCAGTGGAAAAACCCAAGGTGGCTGTGAAGGAAGAGCCCTGCTCCTCACAAGGTACCTGGTGACCCGCCCTCCCATATAACTGGGGAGTTTGACACAGAACTAACTAGCATGAAGGTATAGTTGATAGACTAGGAAATGAGTTGGTAGACTAGGTTACATGGTGACTGGTAAGGTACGGCAGCATTTGGTTATACATGTACCTCTGGTACATTTCAATATCACTTTATGATATGCTCGGAATTATGCAAACTGAAAACAAAGCTGACGGTTTGTCTGACTCAGAATTTATTGTGGGTTAAACCTGCTTAAACATCTTAAGACTGATTTTCACTCTTCGATACAGAAATCCCACTATAGGCATTTATACCAAGGAAATAATCTGAAACATGGGGTTAAAAAAAAACTTTAGGAACAAAGATGTTGGTAAGTATATTATTTATGATAGTGAACATTTTCCAGCAATAAGTTACCAGTCAAACTCTTTGTAAGTATGAATGGTAAAGAAGTAAGTATGAGTTCCTAGAATCTAACAATGAGCAAAATCTTTCTAACTATGGCTTAAGTTCAGAATCAATAAAAGGAAATATTGATAAATTTGACAACACCAAAAGAAAAAAAAATATCTTCCATGTTGGAACAATACTCCAAGATATTGGAAAAAGAACAAGGTCAACGGTCCAGTAGAAATACAAGCCAAAGGGTTGGGGATGTGGCTCAAGCGGTAGCTCACTCACCTGGCATGCGCGGGACGCTGGGTTCGATCCTCAGCACCACATAAAAATAAAATAAAGATGTTGTAAAAAATAAATAAATAAATAAATAAATAAACAAATAAATAAATAAATGTTAAAAAAATAAATAAATAAATAAATTCAAAAAAATAAAATAAAATAAAGATGTTGTGTCCACTGAAAACTAAAAAATAAATATTAAAAAATTCTCTCTCTCTCTCTCTGTCTCTTAAAAAAAAGAAATATAAGCCAAAGACATGAAGAGACAGGATTCACAAAAGGAAATCAAAATGGCCTTTACATAATTTGAAGTTGCACAAACACATGCACAATTAGAAAAATACATAATGATTGTACACCAGATACCATGTCCCACCTATCAGACTGACAGAAGTTCCAAAAGATTGATAACCTGTTTGGATGACAAGACTGTGGGGAATCAGCATGTCCTTATTGCTCCTAAGACTTCAACAACAGGGGCTCTCAGGAGGGGAACCAGCAACATCAACATGAAGCAAAATTACTCACACATTGATTGTTGGGTTTGACAATCCCAGTTCTACGAATCTATCCCAAAGACACAGCAGTACAAATACAAAATAACATTTGTAATAAAAAGATTGAGATAAATGTGAATCCCCATCATCAGGAGACTGATTAAATGAACTATGGTAAATCTACAAAATGGAGTACTTGCAATCATGAGATAGGTAAGAATAAATTCTAGAAGTTTTGTGGAACAATCTTCAGGATACAATCTTTTAAAAAAATATTTCTTTAATTTTTTTTTTTTTAGTTGGTGATGGACCTTTATTTTATTCACTTATTTATATGCAGTGCTGAGAATTGAACCCAGTGCCTCACACATACTAGGCAAGTGCTCTACCATGGAGCCACAACCCCAGCCCAGGATATACTCTTAATTGAAAAAATAAAAATGCAGAAAACTACAAATAATGTTACTTTTGTGAAAGGAGAGATAAAAGCATAAGTATAAACACACACTGTTTTATATTGGTACATAGTTGTTTATATTTGCATAAAGAAATACTGTGACCGTAAGTCAAAATATAATGAGAAGGAGTGGGAGAAGGGGATTGAAAGAAGCAAGATTCCCTAGCTTTTCTTTTCTTTTTCTTTTTTTTGCAACCAGGGATTGAACTCATGAGTGCTTAATCACTGAGCCACATCCCCTTTTTATTTTTTATTTTTAGTTGGGGCTTCCCTAAGTGGCTTAGGGTCTCACTAAATTGCTGAGGCTGGTTTTGAACTTGTGATTCTCTTTTCTCAGTTTCCTGAGCCTCTAAAATTATTGGTGTGCAACACTGGGCCTGGCAGATTCCCTATCCTTTGAACATGGTTCATACAAGCTGAGTGTGATACTTTCTAGGGACAAAAATAAGAGAAATAATTAACAAGATGAGCAACACCAACAAAAAATTAAAGTAATATTAAACTACATTTTATTGGTATAACATTATTAGAAGTAATATTAGCATTATCATTTTGAACCTTTTTTGTCGGTGATAGTTTTATAGCACAGGATTTGTAATTAATGTAAAAAGCATAAAAGACATGAAGATATTAGGTAAAAATTCTAGAATATTTATATTTAAGTTATAAATATAATTATAAAGTTAGAATGTTAAAGACATACACACACACACACACACACACACACAAATATCATTTTAAAGAGAATTTAAAGATCCGTCTTTGCCCTGTCCACTGACAATCCCTGGAAGCAATGCCAACCCTGTAGTAGTGAACATCCTTTGTGTTTTGGTTTGGCTTCTAAATATTATTCTCTAAATATTAAATATTTATTTCTAAATGTTAAAAGGATTAGGAGTTCTTTGGAGAGATGGCTAATTCTAGGAACAACAGGGAATGTGTGAGGGTGACATACCTTGTTAGGCCAGAGAGCAATGCAGCCATCAAAGGCTGTTGAACAACTATCCAAAAAAAACAAAAAACAAAAAACAAAACAAAACAAAAAACCCTAAGAGCCAGCTGGCAATAGCTCCCATGGGCCAAAATTGGGATAATTTGTGTATCAAAAAGAATGAATTGAAGCACACTGAATATATGTTAAAAATCCATATGTTAATAATGTTAGAAATGAGAAAGCCCCTCACCTACCTCCCAGAAGAGCACCCTAGTTTGTCACAGGTCAAGATATCTACTTCCTTGGCTTCTTACTTGTGAGTGTTAATAATAGAAAGAATTAGACATCTATTCTCCTTTCCCATAGAAATGGTGATGACTTCCCACAGATGGCCACAGTATCTCCATTCTATATGTTCTCCGACAGTGCAACTGTTCCACCCTCTCAGCAAAGGTGGCTCTGTCACCTCTCTTGAATCTGGGGAGGCTTGTGACTCTTGACCTATTCACTACTGTAAGAGTAATGCTTTGTCATTTCTGAGGGTAGGTTATAAAAGGCAACTTCTGCCGTGTGTGATGGAGTATTCCCCTCTGGGACCACCATGCTGTGAGGAAGCCCAAGCTACTTGTATAGTCAACATGTAGGAGCTCTGCTTGACAGTCCCATCTGAACTCAGTCTTCAAGTCATTCAGGCTCTGGAAAGACTTATGAGTGAAGGAGCCTCCAGATTTTTTAAACATCCAGTTGTTGAGTCATTGTAGCCTCCAAGTATTTCCAGTTGAAGCCCCAGACATTGCAGACCAGAGACGTGTCATCCCCAGTGCTCCCTGTCTGAATTGCTCACCCACAGAATCCACAGGCATAATAAAATTCTTATTCTACACCACTGAGTCTGAGAAGGTTTGCTACAATGGCAATATTACCTGAAACACAGGGTCACCACCTAGCCCTCATTAATATGGGGAAGCCCTTTTTTACTGAAGTCTCATTAAAAAATAAAAGGGGGATATCAATAAAAAAATCAGCTAATAGATATAGACAAAGTGGTAGAAATAGAAATTAACGTTTTGCAACCTCTAAAGAGATATTTTATCTAGGAAAAATAAGTACAAAATGGTAAATGATAATGAGCTAGGGGGATTATTATCATACTTTTCTACATATTTGAAATTTTCCAGATACAAAGTAAAAGATTATATTAATTAATTTAATTCATTTTTGATAACCTGAGCTTCATAAAATTAATTTTAATAATAAAAATATTTTAGATAGCCCAAGTGTTCAATCATAAAGAAATATCTAATATCTAATATGTATCTTCTAGATAGAATAGTCATTTAAAATGACTGCTGTGAAGATTATAAAAAGACAAGTTTGCCATTTATAGTAAGTTAAATATCAGGACACAGAATTATAGCTTCATAATGACTTCAATTTTATGGTACAGAGACAGGGAGAGTGTCTGTGTACAAGAGTACCATCTTTAAAAACAAATCAGCTCCACATCATTTCTCACTTTCTTCATTGGCCTGGGGAACAGTTAGTTTGAAGGAGTCCAGGCCAATGCCTGCCAGGTGCCAGTCACTCTGAGGCCGTGGAGACCTCAAGCACAGCCTTTGGTGTCACCTTGGAGGAGCTTCTTATCTTTCCCAAGGGTTCCACATCACTCCTATGCACCCGGCATAGGAAAACACAGCATTCTTATTGGCTGCACATTCTAGATATTTTAAAACCAAGGGGGAGAGACGGTCAAGGTTAGGACAAAAGCCATGTTGAGATTCTAGGTCATGTGAAAGTTGACAGTGGCTGGCTCTTTTTTTCTGCTCTCAAGACCTTAATAAAGGCAATGCTGGGCTCAGTCACTGGAAGAATGCCTGAAATGTAGAAATCATTCAAGAAATATCAGCCTTCAGAAATAGGAGGAGGAAGACACATTTGCCATTAAGCAAGTAAGAACATTCTCATTACAGGGAACAGCATAGGCAAAACAGGTCACGGGAGGTCATGGCAAGCTAAGAGAACAGAAAGCCGCTCAGAGCAGCCAGAGCATATGGTGTTTAGAGAGGAAGTAAGTTTGGGGCCAAAGGAGGAGGAACCTCCCCTGCAGAATTGATTCAGCTGATTTGCATGGGCACTGCCCCACCTGTTGGTTGGTTGGTACCCAGGCCGCATCCTTTGTTTAAAAACAAAACTAAACAAAGCAAAAAAATCCTTGGCCATCCGCTGGCCTCTTTTGTACTAATTGTAAAGGGGAGAGGGAACAGGTGGGAGTTGATTTTAAGTAAGAAACAGGGACAAAATCAGGCTTTTTAAAAAAGGAACATAAGTCTGGAGCAGGGAGGAGAATGTGTTAAAATGGGATGGAAAAGGGACAGCAGGCTTCAGTGGTCTGTGTGCCCCCCCCCAGTTAGGGGGTGTTTTGTTTCTGTCTCCCCTGTCATGCTGAGCTATTGAAGGGCAAGGATTCTCTTCTTTTTTTTTTTATCCCTAGCATCTGCATTATTTCTTGCTGCAGAGTAGGTGTCCAGTAATTATTTATTGCATAAATAAAGGGATAAAGTGAAACTTGGACACCCCGAACTTGGATGGTGGTAGTAACAGCCCGAGAAAAAGAAGCAGGGTGTGGAAGATATTTCTGAAGGAGAGGAAATAGGACATGGTGGCCAATTTGGGTGTGAGAAAGGAAAGTGATAATGCATCGGTCAGATGCCCCTGGGTCTGAATTAGGCAACTGAGTGCAGGCTGGGAGCACTGATAGAGATGCCCCACAGGGGCACAGAGGTGTTTGGAGGTGAGGGGGAAATTCTTTATAACGATATAACACTGGCCCTGCTCAGGATGGATAGTCACTTGAGGAGTTGGGTTAAGGGAACAGAGAGGCAGAGGCCACAAGTCGTCATTCAACATCTGCTCTTCTTGTTCTGAATGTTGCCTGGACACATGCTGCCTGAATGATGATGGCATTTCCCAGACTCTTGTGAATAGCTATGGCCCTTTGATGAGGTTCTAGAAATAAAATATGAGAAAAAGGCCACTTCCGGTTTGGGCCACTGGAATGCAGAGGGCCATCCTTTTCTTCCCTTCTTCTCCTTCTCCTTCCCCTTCCCCTGGCTGCAGGTTGTCCAGGAGGCTGGAGCTGAGGCAGGCCTCTTGGACCACAGGTGGAAGCCATATTTTGAGGAAGGCAAAGCAGCAAGATAAAGAGATGCTGAGGATTTGGCAGATAATTCTCATGGAAGCCCCGGCTGGCCGTGCTCGAACCTCAGGTGAGGAAGAGATAAATGTTTGCCCTGATGAAGCCACTGCCATCTTAGCCTTGGTAACAGTGACCAAACCAGGTTCTAACTAACGTACCTCCCAGCTAAAACAATTCAGAATGAAAAGGGACCTATAACATTTAAGACAAAATGCTAGTTGCTCTGAGAAAAGTGATCAATAGGTCATTTGATTCAAGAGTTGGAAGGAGACTGAGAACAGTACCTGGTGAAAGGGAGAGATGGAGAGGTCTGAACCCAGACATCTCCATCTTCTTGCTCTAATCCTACTAGGATGTCCCCTGGTAGGGACAGAAGGTTCAGTGGGATTTCAAGATAGAACTCAAGGCTGACTAGACCATCAGGAAAGACTGTGGAGGAGACGGTGGGGAGTGGGGAGAGCGCTAAAAAGAGACAGGCCTGACCCAAACTGACATTCTTCACTAATGGAAGCAGGAAAAGTTTTGGAATGATTTTTAAACTGTAGAGAAAGCCAAAAGTGTTCTCTCTCTCTCTCTCTGTCTTCCCTTTTTCTTTAGCTATATTTGGGTGCCAATTATACACAGAAAAGCCAAACTCCGTTTCTCAATGTCAGACTGTAGATACTTGTGATCTGGCAAAGGGCATTTTCTTTTTTCAATTTTCTAACTTGTCATCAGGATTAATGGGTCTAGAGAAAAATGTCTAGAGTCATGTTTAGACCTCCAAAGATCCTGAGGTCTAGATCTGGCAAGGCTGGGCACCCTCCCAGAGTTGGTCAGGCACATCCCACGAGTCCATGTCCCTTGGAGGGTAGCCAGGCCTGCTGCTTCCTCTCCCTTCCCCAACTCCACAGAAAAGTTCAGAAAGTGCAGGTTGCTCCCACGGGTTACCTGGCAGATGCCCAATTGCTCTAGTAGAAGAGGCTGACCATGAATCAGGGATTGGAATATTCCCAGAAGTGACTTACAAGTCTTCTCTTTGCAATCTGAGGAGCCACCTACTGGGTGCGAGCCCCATGCAGAGATATCACCTATCCTGGAGCAATAGTAGCACACTTTTTTTCTTGGACCACTCTCTTGCTGGGGATCTTGAACTGACCTTGGTGCAGCAGGCATCATGGAGATCAAACTAGTCATGGTGTGAAAAGGTCCAGACTCCCTGAGAACCTTGCACATACATTGGTAGTTAAGTGAGTAGTATCTCTTTCACCATCAGAGAAGTCCAAGTCACAGGTAATATAATCACAGTCAACTTCAGCTTTCTCAAGAGATGTTATCCAACTTTGTTCTCTCTCCATCCTAACAGCTAGTCTTCCCCCTTTTAGCATTTTTTAAATCGATTTTATTATTTTTTAAATGCACAACAGTGGGATGCATTACAATCCTTATTACACATATAGAGCACAATTTTTTTTGTATCTCTGTATATAAAGTATGTTCACATCAATTTATGCCATTATACACATACTTTTTTTTGCATTACAATTCTTAATACACATATATACCAAAATTTAGCATTTTTGTTTTTACTAATTCTCAGTCTTTGGTGTATCTCTGAATTATCTTTGAAGCTTTTAAAAATATATATGTCCATCCTCCACACAGAGAAGGTCATGACATAGGTATAGAAGGGGCACTGTGCTATGAACAGCTGTTCAACATTCACTACCAGTTCAGATGAAATCATCTCATTTTCACCAGGGAAACAACACCCCACTCCCATGCTGTGTGGAGAGGGGCAGGCTTTAGTGAAGATGTCCCCCACTTCCCCTACCAAAGTGAGAGCATGAGACCAAGCAAGGCCAGTGTCTTGGTTCAGGCTGTTATAACAAAGTCCCATAGACTGAGTGGAAACAACAGAAATTTATCTCTCACCATTTTGGGGCCTGGGAGTCTGAGATCAAGGCAGCAGCCTACTGGGGTTCTGGTGAGGACTTCCTTTGTTTTTAAATTTTTTATTTGTTCTTTTTAGTTATACGTGACAGTAAAATATATTTTGACATGTTATATATACAAGGAGTATAACTTCCCATTCTTGTGGTTGTATTTGGTGAGGACCTCTACTGGGTTTCAAACTACTGAATTCTTGTGGTATCTTCATTCACATGGTAGGAAGAGAGAAAGCCATTCATAAAGTTCCGCCCGCATACCTTCATCACTTTCCAAAGGCCTTACCTCCAAATACCATCATACTGGGGATTAGATTTCAACATTCAAATTTCAGGGAGGACACAAACATTCAGTACCTAACAACCACCCAGTCTCTCCCAGGATGAGAATCTAAGTGGAGAGAACCAAGATGAACATTCACTGGAGCTGACCCCTCTGGGGCAGACTCTGAGGTAACTGTCCATCATGCCCACAGTGAGGTACCCCAGAGCCATGCTGCCTTGGCTGTCCCAAGGCCTGGCTCTTTGGCTTTCCTATCCTCTGTGTATTCCCAATAAATTTCTTGCTGCTTAATGTGAGCCAAAGTAAGTTTCGTGTTTACAAACAAGTAACCCTGGTTGCCACACCTGGGGACATGGGATTTTTAAAAGCTCTGCGGGTACATTGGCCTGTGGCTTTGAGCTGAGAAACACTGACCGTTAGTGTGTCAGACTCTGTGCAAAGAGTTCTACCACACATTTTTGTAATTGGGCCTTCACAAAAATCCAACAAGTGAAGAAATGGAGGCCTGGAGTCAATAAATGATAATTCTGTGACTTGAAATTCTGTATTTCCAAAGCCTCTCAGCACTAATATACTGCCTTTGGATAGCAATGACATCCCATCCTCTGGGTGTCTCAAGGTCCTTTTTGGGTAACTTTAAAAAATTTTCTCTTTTATTATGCCTATTATGGGTATACATAACAAACTGCATTACCAGAGAATAAACTCCTTGGGTATATGTTTAAAGTAGGATACACTTCATGTACCCTAAGATGGTGCCTTTTTGGTTTCTTTACTACATATACAAATTCCCCTGAATTGAATGAATGAATGAATGAATAATGTTATCTGGTGAATCAGTGAATGACCAGCCACGATACATTCATCCTGAAGTAGAGGAAGAAGGAAGTGTTGACGTGGACTGTCATATACCTGTGGTCATGACAGCATTTCTGTCTCTGGAGAATCATCAATGAATAACTTCCTCTGACTTTGGATATTCTTCCTTCTGCTCCTTGATTCAACATCCAACCTGGGCTAACCTTTCCCAAACATCTTACTGTCCTCCTGATTTCAGGTCTAACTGTGGAGGGAGGGGGGCAGGATGAATTGATCTTCACAAGCTTTGAGAACATCACAATTTCTGTCACCCAAATGTAGAATCTTGATGCACCAGGTCAATGAGCTAGGGAGAATAAAGCTAACACACAGGCCCACAATTCTCTGGATTTTATAAGTTTATTCACTTAAACGAATGTGACTAGCTCTTCTAGGACAGTAATTTGTAGCATAGTGAATAAATATTCTTAGTTTGCCTCCTATCTATCACTTAAGTGAACTGAAAGAGAATCCAGATATTGGTTTCTGGCTATAGCTCTGGTTCACATTTGAACATTCTCACTCCATTTATAGGTCTGTTGGTCCATCCGTCCATCCATCTATCCATCCATCCACAAAGTATTATTAATCCCCAACTTCATGCTTAATGCTTCTCAGGCTTGCCACTGAATTAATAAGATACAGTCCCAATTCCAAAGGGACTTACAGTCAGGCAGTGGAGGACAAGCTGTATGCTGGCTATATTAACACTGTGTGGCAAGACAGGAAAGACACATGTCTGGTCCTATCACATGGAGTAGGGCTGCTGGTGGAGAGTGATGTTGACAATAACTTTTCTCAGGCAGATTAGCTCTCTCTAGACTTTTACTTAACCCCAAGAAAAGTCTTCTGTCCCAACTGTTCCCTACCCAAAATGCTTGGCTTCAACCACATATAGCTAAGATTTCAGGAGGTCATTTCTATTGTAGCCGACATCAATTGAGCACTAACCACAGGCTCAATAGTACACTGGGGTATTTTGACTACCATTTTCTAGATGAGAAAATTGAGGGTTAAGGAGTTCTGGAACTTGCCTAAGATCTCACGGAGTGTGCCCCGGCTGCAAACCCAGGTCTCTGTGACTCTGTGGCACTTACAATCCCTATATATACCTGCTTTCCAGCATCAGGCCTGTGGCTTATACTTTATTGATGGAGACTTCACTCACACACATCAAAGACTTCCCAAATCCTTTCTAGAAGAAACCAATACAATTTTAGAGTTTTGCTGTAAATCTCTCCCTGACTCAATTCAATTCTTCATGCCACAAAAAATAAATAAATAAATAAATAAAATAAAGTTCAATGACAATCCTAATTGATGTTGATGATCAGTTAGGGCAATTTCCAAAGTTCAAGGTGAAGCCCATGGGCCTGAACAAGCTGATGGAGTTGGAAAACTCCTTCTCCAAGACTCACTGTACCAGACAGTTGCACGAGCAGAATCCAGCTCTAAGGCCCCTGCTTCTGGAAGCCTTCCCAGGTCCCCCCATGCTGCAAAGTCTCCTATCCACTGAGCCTCACCTGTGCCTTCTCTCCTGGAAATTTGCAAGTATGGGAATTAGGACAATTTTTATTATTTCTTTCATATCTACTCTGTGGCCAGATCAGTGCTATACACATAACACGTCCCCAAGAAATGTTCCTTAAGAGTAATTTGTGTTGAAGATTGTGGTAACAATAAGCCCATTCTCAATAAATAATTACATTCCTCACTGCTCTGTCTTTTTAAACAGTTGGCTACAATATGAACTAAAACCTCCCCTTCCCAGGACCTTCTGTGTTTTTCACAAAACACTTTGTAACATGTCTTTATAGACCATTTTTTTCTGAGAACAGATGAGTGGCACTCGAAAAGACTTCTAGTTATAATTTGAGACATGCGTTTTTATCAGGCACAAACATGGCTATTTTGAAATTGGAAAATTAAGTTGCGGCATTGTGTGCCTGAGCACACCCCATCCCCCCTTTTTTTTTTTTTTCAAAGGGCTTGTTTATTTCCTGAGTCTCACAAAGATGTTATTCTGTAAAATAATCTGAAAAATCACCTATGGCAAATTCTTGCTAGACTTGGATCTCAGAAGTGCTGTCGCCCTCAAAAGCCAGTTAGAAAAATCTGTGGTAGGTAATTCAATCAAATCGTTTGTTATGATTGCCCCGCAGACTCTGTTCAAAGCTTTGAACCTCAATGCATAGGGAGCCTCTCCAGCCAAACCATCTCACCAGCCACTTCGTTTGTTTACTGTTGCTGCCCCTGGGAGCTCCCTCCGGCCTCCCAAGCTGCCTGTAGGCTGCTGCTCTCACCTCTGTTGTTCTAAGTATGTCCAGATGGCTCCAGATTGCTGGGTTTCACAGCCTCCTAGAGAAAGCCTGGGACATTTAGGAGCACAGTTGTACATTGCTCACTATGAAACACAATTTGGGATCTTCAGAATTGTGCTGTATCTTCTTATTGGAAACCAAAGGCAGTTGGTTGGAATAGATCCTGGGAGAGAAGCCATATTGGAAATGGTTGGAGTTTCACTTGTGAGGTAGTATTCTACCACACAGGGCTCAAAGTTCCACAGGGGGAAGAGCCACGTGTGTCTCATCAATGTTGTATCTATCCCCAGTGTCTAGACATGGAGCTGAGACACAGCAGGTACCCCACAAATGTTTGTAAAATGACTGAGTTGCTGCAAAGGGAATCTTTTCATAAACTAGCAATGTCACCACTGTACAAATGATGTTTACTCGTCAGTTTAATCTCTTTCCCCCACTGAACTGACTAACCAGATGAACTGGCTGTCCAGGTATCTGAGACCCACCTAGAGCTTTGTCATTCGGGGCTGACCATTTGTCCCATTTTTCCCAGCATACACAGGAGACCCAATGTCACATTTCTGATGAATGCATGTAAGAATAGAAGGTGTTTTCTCTTGAGCCTTATTCAGTAGAACTTTCTGTGACAATGGAAATGTTCGACTTCAGTAACCACATGCAAGCTAGCGGCTATCATATCGAACCGCTGGACATTTCATGACTCTAGACATTCTGCATCAACTTGACAAATTTTCTAAGGAAATTTTTCTGGAAATAATTGACGGATGACTTGTTCATTACAGACTTTCAGATAATCAGGCCTCTGATTAAAAGGGTTTCTGTTTCTCACTGTGCCTCATCCAGTGGTCTAAGGAAAGAGTCCTAGAGTCCTGTTCCCAGCTCCTGTGGTCTGAGCATATCTGCCATCTGATCTATAACAGCGCAGTCCTGGGTATGTCGTAATGACAAGGAACCCTGCTTTGTGCAGCTACAGGCATTTCTCAGACCCACAGCCCAATCTGCCACCTTGCCCCTGACCAGTCAGGGATGAGGCTGGGAATAGGAGTAAACCTGTGGTGGTGGTCTTAACTTCCAGAACCATCTCAAATCTAGACATGGTGCTGAGACATAGCAGGTACCCCACAAATGTTTGATTCTAGTATTATCCATCTTCAGACCACACTGAGTGAAAAAAGAACCTGTCTGTCTTCAACTGTCTTACCTTTGCCTGCAGTGGATGGGTCACTACTCAGCATCTGTGACAGAAAAGTGACCCTCAGCAGGTCACCATCCCCTGGGAAACCACATACGTCTCACCAGTTCCACACACACACACCCTCCCACACGTCCATCTTTCCTCTCCACCTGGCAGAATCCTCCACAACCTTCAGAATTCTACCTCCTCAGTGAGGCCTCACCCCCATGTCACCATTGGTCACTTGGTTATACAGCATGAGTTGGATGGTGAGGCACCCAAAGGAGGGAATGTGGACTTACTCATCCTGCCATCCCCGGTGCCAAGCCCCAACACTTGGCCCAACACAGGCATTTATTATTCCATACCTTCCATTCAAATTTCTCCATGTTCTCCTTCCACATCGACTCAGCCCTCGGAGCTCACGGGGCAAATGAGATCAGATGGGAGAAGTAAAAGCGGTTTAGACATGGGTGAAAGGCTATTTAGATTTCTCATGCTAGGGGTTTGTTCCAGCTGAAATCCGACTGCAGATCATAATCAAAAGCCCAAGGCAGGGGAGGGGGTAGGAGGAGCCTCCCAGGTGGCTTTTTATAAGCTCTGGGCCAGGCCCACATGCCTCTTCTCCAAAGTATGCCAGAGCATCAAGGAGCCAGCAGGTATTTACTGAGGCCCTACTATTCACAAGACACTGTTGCCAACACTCCGAGAGAGACATGAGTGGACATGGCCCCACCTGCCCCCAGGAACTCTCAGTGCAGTGGGGGAATGTGACACAGGGACAGGACAGAGGAGGTATGCAGTGAGTCAAGGGAGAAGAGGGGCAAGGCTGGGTAACATACTTGCCTTTATTTCTAAGCTCTGACCTGTTGATTTCCTACAAGGAAGTAATTTAATATAAAAGAGATTTTAGATAACTCTGGTAAATAGTTTAAATCAGAGTCATGTCGAAGGAGGTCTAAGCACTTGAGCTGAGATAGTCCCACTGGCCCTGAGTATCCTAGAACTAAAAGACAAACAAGGCATAAGATGGGGACATGGATACACGGTCCAAGCCATATTTTCCACCCTTCTGGGCTCATTTGTGCCCCCGTCTAACTGCATACTCTCCCTGTGGCTCTCTGTCCTAGGCCGGCAACTTGGACCACTGATCTTCCTGGCTCTCAGCCCAGGGAGAAAGAGGCTTATTATATCCTAGCCGAGCTCTGGTGTAGAGGAGGAGGCAAGGAGAGAGAGCAGGGGGCAGCAAGGTCTCACTATGCATGGGACCCCCAACCCCTCCTAACAGCTACCTGATCACCTGGCTGAGTGGTGGTGCAGCAAGGAAAAAAGAACCTGTCTGTCTCCAACTGGTTACCTTTGCCTGCTCTGGGGTAGACCACAGCTGACACACCAGGAGAGACAGAGCACTGATTCCCAACTATAAACTTGGAACTTAGGGCCTGGCTTCACAGCACCCAGGGCATGGGGCTGGGGAAACAGGCAAGTGGAAAGAGATTCAGAGTGTCTGTCTTTAGGTAATAAAGGAAATGTTGCCAACTCATCAGCGTGTGATTTGTGGCTAATTTTTGCAACTATCCTGTTAAGGTCGGTCCTCTTCTTTCTCTAATTGGATCTGTAGTTGGCTTTCAACAGTGCTTCTCAAACAATAAGTGGCAAAGGACCAGGGTTTTTTTTTTCTTTTTCCTTTCCCCAATCCATTCCAGGTCAATGATCAATAAGAATGAGTCATTATAAAACTGAAATTTAAAAATGAAATAAAAGAGAAGCCCATATTGGAAATCATATAAATATTTCAGCAATGTCAAAGTTCTAAAATACTCGTTTTTAACTTCTACACTTACATCAGTGCCACTGGGAAACAAACATTTTGAGAAGAGCATGGGCCATTGTCACTTTCTGAGTAAATCTGATCTAAGTCAGAGAAAGGCAAAGTACTTTTGTATCTACCCCTTTCCCAGGGAATTTACCAGCCAGTCGAATGGCTCACTTGCTTCCGAAGCAGTCCTGTCCCTGAAGTCATCCTCAGTCAGACCTCTGCTGGGGTACCAGGGGGCTGAAACCTACTCCACATGCACAAGAACCACCTCCCATCTGTGTGGAAGCCCAGGACGGGTCCAATACTTTGCACAGGTGGCTTTATTTCATCCTCAGAACCATCCAAGAAGAGGGGCAATGTGTCATCCCCATTTTTACACTTGAAAAATCCTGAGCTTCAAAAAGACAAACCATTCAAGGCACACACTGATGACTAGCAAGCCTAATTAATATGGGGCCCAGGGCTCCTGACACCAGAGCCTCTCCCTGCATTGTGCTGGGACACCTCTCTGAGACTGCAGGATTTCTTTCCATTAGAGTCAGCCTCGGAAGAGATGAAGCAAGGGCACTTAGCCTTTGTGGCCCAGGGAGTGCTGAGTAGATGTTCTGAAGAATTCAAGGGCTGGAATTGCTATAGGAAAGGGTAGAATTTGTCAGTAGGGAAAGCCCAGTAAATCTGCACCCCTATGCGACACACACACACACACACACACACACAGAGTTTTAGTCAACTTTCTTGCTGCTGTGACACACACACACACACAAAACCTGACAAGAACAATTTTAAGCAGGATTAGTGTTTTTAAGTTTATTTTGAGGCTCATGGTTTCAGAGGTCTCAGTCTATAGATGGCTGACTCCATTCCTTAGGGCCTGATGTGAGGCAGAACATCATGGCAGAAGTGTGTGGCAGAAGAAAGAAGCTAGACGTGATGATCAGGAAGCAGAGGGACAGATTATGCTCAGCTAACCAAATATATCCCCTAAGGCATGCCCCAGTGACCCACCTCCTCCAGCACACCCTACCAGCCCAGGCACCACTCAGTTAATCCCTGTCAGTGGGTGAACACACTGATTAGGTTAAGGGTCTCATAACCCAATCATTTCAACACTGAGCTTTCTTGCATTGTCTCACACGTGAGCTTTTGGAGGACACCACATATCTAAACCACAATACGTACACATCTACTGTGGGGGTTTGGATCTAAGAGGTCTCCCAAAGGTTCCTGTATTTAAGGCTTGGCTCCCAATGCAGCAGTGTTCAGGGGTGGAGGTTTTGAGAAGTAATTGGACCAAGGGCTCTGATCGCATCAACAGGTTAATCTGAGGATGGATTCATAACTGAATGGACTACGGGGAGGTGGTAGAGAAGTATAGGAGATGGGGGACCTCGCTGGAGGAAGTAGATCACTGGTGTCAAGCCCTGGAAGGGTGTAGCTTTCCCAAATCAACCCCTTCCTTGCACTCTGCTTCCTGACCTCCATGAGGTGAGCAACTTTGTTGTCATGCCTTTCTGTCATGATGTTCTGCCTTGTCACAGGCCCCTAGGTATAAAGCCAAATGACCATGGACTGAAACTTCTGAAACCATGAGTCAAAACAAATCTTTCCTCCTATACGTTAATTTACTCAGGTATTTTGTCACAGCAATGGAAAGCTGACTAACACACACACACACACACACACACACACAGCCCTACTTGACAATCTCAAGCCACTTCTATCCTGCTTGGTCAAGATGAAGTCCCTCTGCAGAAGGACTGTGGGGCCCACCACTATACCATGAAGTCTCTCAGCATTCCACCCATGACAGAAATCAGAACTCCACAGAATGGAGGCAGAGCTACCCTTGAAGCCATCTTCTAGAATCTTTCAAATCATCCACATGGCTGTGCACTTGGGAGAGAGCACAGCATGACAAGGTTGATGGGACTGATATTTGGAGAAAGGATTTCATCCCCAAACAGCCTGGGGTGTGTTCACAGTGTGGGTGAGGAATCGAAAACTCCACATCTATAAAGCAAGCCATTCTTGCAATAAAGTAGCCCCTGGACAACTCTTTTCTCTCTTGATGACTGGTTAAGACTAGTGGTCTCTTATCTCCACTCTTAGCCAGCCTCACTTTACAAAGTATCCCAGGATCCCCTCCTCTCTTTCCTCATAGACTTCGGGTTAAGCACCTAGGAGGATGGTGTGTGTGTGTGTTTCAGGGCCAGGGGAGTGAAGCATGTCTTTTAGTATAAGAAGCAGGCCTGCCCAGGTGGGAGAGGGCTTGTGTGTAGGAGGATAAAGTGTGAGAAGCCACATGCATGTTCTTGTGCTTTGTGGCCCTGGAACCTAGGGACCCCTGGAGCCACATTTCAGGCCTTTTCATCTCCCACTACAACCCAAGGGTTCTGTCTAGCTTGTGGAGGCAGACTTCAGCAGGCTACCAGCACGGAACAGGCCCACCCTTCCTCTGCCTCTTGCCCAAGACTACTGCCTGAGGGGCTCCGGACTACTCAGCCCTGCCTCATGCCTTGGAAATCAATGGGAATCTTTACAGGGCAAAAGGGATCTTTCTGTCTCAGGCGGTTCCAGCCGGACCCTGCTGCCTGGGCTCCAGGGTACAGAGAAGATTGCAGGCTGTGGGGGACAGAGAGAGTATTTGTCCCATGGCCTCCATCTCCCTCTCCATCCTTTCTGGTGGGCTCAGAAAACTGGGCACCTAGGGATCCTTAAGTCCACTTCCTGGGATCTCTGGACAGTACAGTATAAGAAACCAGGAGGGCCACTGGGACATCTCTGATAGGGTGGGGAAAGGGATGGGGAACGACAGCCCTACCTTATTTGGGCCACCTCCTCCCATTTTTAAAGACATCAAAGTCCAGCATGGTTGGTTCCCTGCTTGGCTTGGGGCAGGGCTTGCTTTAGGTTATCGGACAATCAGGACATAACTAAAAGGCCAGGTGCTGCCCTCTTGGTGAGTGTGTGAAGTAGTAGACTGCTTCACGGTCTAATGTCCACTCTGGAAAGGAAAATGAGCAGGGTAGGAATGCGGGATTCAGGGAGACTTCTGACTCCTGTCACTCTGAATATTTTAACAGGCAAATGTTTCAATCAGGTTTATCTCATTTCATCTACATGTCAACTGTCTGTGGTGCACACATTATCCCTGTTGTAGAGAAGAGAGATTGAGGCTCAGAGAGTTTAAGTGGTGTGCCCAAGGTCACACAGCAGAAGAGTTAGAATCAAGAACTGAACCTCCACATTCCAGCTCCAAACACCAGCCTTTCTACACTACACCTTCTTCCTGGCCTCCACCCTTTTAGGCACCACTGATGGCCGAGCTATTTCCCTCAGTGACTTGTCTTGGGCAGCAGGTGTGAGAGCCATGGTAACTCTATGCTGGTTCTCTCTAGATTCCATCCCAGGTGAAGGCACCCATCTTGTGCCAATGGCCAGGATCCCGTCTTACCTGCCAAGCCTTTTTCCTCCCCTGTTCGTAGCTCCTCCAGGGCCAGGCATGGTAGTGGGTGGTGAGAAACTTCAAGTTAGAGCAGAGCTGCTAAGGAGCCCTTCCTTGTTCTGAGCATCTCCTCCCATTTTTAAAGACATCAAAATGGTTCCCTGCATGGCTCTGAGCAGGGCTTGCTTTACGTTACTGGGCATCCAGGGCATAACTAACAGCCTCATTTTTATGACCTCTTTAGGTTCTGTTTTCCTACAGTTTCTTTAGTGTCTGTCTAATATGGTCTTAACAACTGTCCCTTTTTGCCTTCAAAAATGTTAAAAAAAACAAAAAACAACTACCTACCACTTTGGACACATCATGTCTATTCTCTCCTGCAATCCCTTAAAAGACAGCGGAGGAATAAGAAGACATAAACTCTCATGGGCAAAGAGAAGGGAGAGGAAACCCGTGCAGTAGACGAGGAATGACAGCACTCTATTGAAGATGGAGATTAGAAGGGGAGTTTGGCAGAGCAGGGCAGACAAACAGACAAACGTTACAGGGAAAGGATGTGGTGATTCACCCCCAGGACACGCATTTGAGGGGTTTTAAAAAGTTTTCCCTGTCCTCAGACCAATCTCCCACTGCCAACCATAGTGCCTGAGAATTCACCACTGGGGTTCATTGCTTGCGGATGGTGTCATCATCTCTGAAATCGAAACCACTTGCTCAGCTCACACATTTAGCAAGAAGGATCAGCTCCTCCCATGGACCTCACCGTCCACAGCTACAGAACTGAGAATTCTGGAGTATCAGAACCAGAACCAGATCAGATCTTAGGGGCCACCCAGCCATTTGCTTTACTGCGCAGATTCAGAAACTGAGGTCCATAGAGGGGACCCGATGACACACAGCAAGATCATGGTAGAATGAAGATTCGAATCTAAGTCCCTGACAACCTGCCCAGGGCTCTCTGCTTTGCCCACTGTAGGCCACTAGTTCATTCATTTAACAAATATTAAGCCCCCTGTGAGCAAGAGGCAAATAGCTCTGCTGCAAGAGCAAGCAAGACTGTGCCCAGGGAAGGGCTCCTAGTGGTCAGGCCATGGGATCTCACAACACAGAGTTTCCATTCCAGGACTGAGCAGGGTCTGCTTCTTGGAGAAAGTGGTGAAATTTTAAGTGGGACCTGAAAAATGATCAGGGAGAAGGCAGGAGAGAGTATCCTGGGCTAAATAAATATCAGCCCTTCAGGGATTTGGGGGCCAGGTGACTGTTAGCAGAGCTGCTCCGGATTGCTTGTGAAGCTATGGGAAAGGGGAAGAAATATGGGGCCCCAAAGGGAGTTAGGAACAAACAGAAAGAGGAGGAAAAGTTGGAACGCCAGCCACCCTACCTTTCTGCAGAAGCCTCCCCAGACCTGAGGGCTACCCTTCCCTCCCACCATTCCTTGGTCAAATGAGGATAGACAGTCCCCTGGATCCTGGCTTTCAGCGGGTTAGACCAGGTACCTCTTCTTCTGCCAGGGAATGAACCAAGAAGATTCACTCATGTTCCAGGTGAGAAAACTGGGAGGTGGCCTGGGAGGAGTTAGTCATGGGCAGAGCCAAGTTAATACAGGAATGGAGCTTCAAGGGCATAGAGGGCAGGGTCTGGGGCTGGGGGTTGGAAAGCAGGGTTTATGATTGCCCCAGCCCTGACATTGACCCTGATCAGTGTATTCCTCATCGGTCTCTGTCACCACAGGGGCATGTGGCCAGGCCAGGCAGGGCCTGCTGGGTGAGGCATAACTTTCCTCAGTTCCCCTTCATCTAGCTCCTCTGCACAGTGTTTGGAAACTTAGCTCCATCTCCTGGGTGAGCTTTATTCCTCAGAGTAATAAATCAGGGAGAGCAGAAATACAACCATCCATGTGTGCCGGGTATAAAAGCAGAAAGGCTCAGCTTCAAGGCTTCAGAGGATATTGCAGGAATGGAACATGACCAGTGGAGCACAGTACCTCCCTGGGGACCCCTGCTGGTGCCAGGTCTCCCACACCTTTGGCAAATACCAATGCCTTTGGAAAGTAACACGGGCAGGGAGCAGGGGATCCTACCTTCCTACCAATCTAGGCTTTCAGATATGTAGTGCCATCTAGTCCTCATCAGCCAGGCAGGAGACATAAATAAATAAGTGGCCTGGGAGCGGTGTCTATTGATTCTGGCCCAGAGCACCATGCGAGGCTCTTAGGAAACTCAGAGATAATTAAGACATACCTCTTGACCCCAAGGAGCTCACAGCCTAATTATTGCCAACAACATGGTACAGTTAACTCTACCAAGCAGCATGATATAGGGGGTAAACACAAGTTTTACATAGGTGGATGGTCTTGGTTTGACTTTTGTTCTGCTAATAGAATGCATTGGCTCTGGAACCATGGGCTAGTTGCTTATCCTTCTCCAAGTCTCAGTTTACCATTTTTAAAACAGGGTTAATTGTTAGAGTCTGTAAACAAGTCAAGATGGTGCCTGGCATTTTGCAGAGGGAGTGGTTTGTGAAGTAACGCCAGCAAGCCATTAAGTGTGGAGATTCCTTATTGGTTGACTGCTGTATCTAGTTTACGTTAATTAGATAAGCTGTGTGGAATGTATATATACCCCTCCTGTCCTACAATAAACGGCTCTCACTCCTGCTGTATCAATCTACACAAGTTGTTTGTCACCCCCCTCCCCCCCGGTTATTTTGCTGCAGCCGGACTGCGGCAGTTAATAATGGAACCTACTTTTATAGGGCTGCTTTAAAGATTTAATGAGATGATATAGTTAAAGTCTTGAACATCATGCTGGGCACGTTGTAAGAACCAGCTGCTGTGGGTACCACAGGGTGGATATCATGAATATTAAAGGAAAGGCTAGTGGCAGCCTCTGCAGGGATTAAAAAAAAAAAAAAAAAAACCTAACAACCACTGGATGCCAGGTTCTGCCAGCACAAGACTCCTCAAGACTGGAGAAGGAGAGGAACCCGGGCTAGGAGAAAGCCTTGGAGACAAAGGGTGTGTGCAGTTCGGGGACTGCAGATGGGATCAAAGCGTCTGGAGGTAAGATGGTAGGTTTTATAGTAGTTCTTTTCACACGTGTTATCTCAAACTGTTCCTCAATGAGTCAATATTCCTATTTTACATAAATAAATAAATAATAACATGGAAGCCATGTCTATTGATTCCGGCCCAGAGCGCCATTCCTACGGAAACACTGAGGCTCAGGGAGGTCACATTAAGAGACCAAGCCTCAACACACACTCAGCCATTCATTTTCAAAGCCCTCTCTCTCTCCCTGTAGAAACATCCTCCCTGTCTCTTCTAAAGGAAAGGAATGGAATTGGGTAGGGATGGAGAGGGGGGTCAGGCTTTTGGAACAATTATGGGAATTTTCCACCTGCTGTGTGCAGAGCATCTTGCAGGGCAATTGGGATGGATGAGCTGTATTCTCAAGGTGCTGTTACTGCCTCACACGCACATGAGGTCCGTTTATTGAGCAGTGGGCAGCTAACTGAGTCTGTACAGTGACTCTGGCGGATGTACATCCATTATGTCCATTTTTATAGAGGAACTGAGACTTCCAAGAGGCCCAGAGAGGCTAGGTAACTTGCTCAGAATCACACAATTCGTAACGAATTCAAACATGTCCCCCACAACCATGTCACACAATCTCCGTAGACTGTGCAGCATGACTTAGAACATCCAGAGGGAAAAGGAACAGGAGCTCAAGGAAGAGGGACACCTGGGTGGACTGGAATCCTTGGTGCAGCCTTCCAGACTGGGGTGCATGCTGGACCTTGAAGGACTGAAGGACTGGGGAGAAAGAAAGGAAGACTGAAGAGATTCTCTGAAAACTTCCTGCCCATGTTACTTTCCAAAGGGATGATCAAATAAAGGTCCAAAGCAGAGGTTGTTTGGAAAAAATAGTGGGAAGTGTGCCCTCCTTGGGGTCAAACATTCTCTGACCCTCCATTTCCCTGTCTGTAAAATGGGAATAATAAAATCACCCATCTCACTCATGGACTGGCTTAGAGTCATCTGAATTAATAATTCTGAAGTAGTAAGCTGGGAAAGGGATATGACAACTCATTTCTGTTATGATCTCACGCTGGTGGGCATGCGAGCTGCATTCATGTGGTCAAAATGAGAAAAGGTCAGTGGAGGGTAGGGGCTATGGGAGGGAAAGGAGGATCAGCAGCTGAAAGAAAGAGGCAGCCTTTCTATGTCTGGGAAAGTCCACTGCAACATTGAGTTGGGATTAATTCTGGAATTCCCTGGCCAACAGCTAGAGACGTCTTCCCCCCCCCCACCCCAGCAAAGAGCCTCTGTGTCAGAGCCCAGGGGACCCATAGGGGAAAGAGGACCAGATACATGTTTTGAATCCCTTTCCATCATTTCCACATCACCTCCACTGCTGTGTCTTCATTTCCTGGTTTATAAAATTGGATGACAGCTGGTGTTTGGGTGGTTGTGAGGTTTTCCCAGAGTGTGTGCACAATGCTTGGCACACGTGTGGTAGCAGCTCAGTCTACTTTGAGCTTCCTAGGTCTCTTTTAATTCTGACTCCCAAAGGTAATGGAAAGGCATCTGTACAACAGCCAAAGGGTTGAGACATAGGACCAAGACACTTCTTTCCAAGGATGGAGTACATAGGCACTTTGGAAATGTCGGCCTCTCTTTCCACCCAGCTCAGTTCCACCAGTCCACTCTATCACAGTCTTGGCTGGGTGGCTGCCCCCCAGGTGCCCTGCACCCCCTCAGGTTGCTGTGAGCTTCTGCTGCCACCTACAGGCCCTACATGGCACTGCTTCCCCCTGTTGAGCAGGGAAGGGGCATTCCCCAGCCTTCCTCTCCACAGAGGGGATGTCCTTTTGTATTTCCTGTCTGTCCCCCAACAGGACGGGATTTTTTAAAGGCAGCAATGATCTTTGTATCTTCAGTATCCAGCATGGAGTAGGTGTTCAACACATGATCACAGAATGAATGAATGAACCAATGAACAAAGGACCTTACCCAATCAAAACAAGACAACAGGAGGAAGTTAGTTGAGGATTATTTAATCCAGTGCAGGGGACTCAGAGACACTGGTAAACTCTCCTTCAGAAACCAGAGGGCACAAAAGTGATTCTTGGGTGCTTGGGCTAAGGTTAGGGGTAGATGTGCTAAAAGAAGGGTGTGGCCTCAAGGACTCTACCATTACTTTGGGGAAGTATAAGCTCTTCTATCTTTTCTTCCTCTTCCCTGGGCCTTCTTCCTCAAGAAAATGCCTCCATCAGGAAAGCCCGGAGGAATGAGGGGTGGATAGGGCCAGGCTTGGTGCTGAGTGGGGCCAGTCTACCTGCCCTGTGATCTTCACCATCCACCAGGGTGTGAGTGCTCAGTGCAGCCTCTCCCTCCCCCTCTCTCTCCCTGTCTCCTTTCACACACACTCTCTCTCTCTCTCTTTTATTTGTTCTAATTGTTTATACTTGACAGTAGAATGCATGTTGACACATCATACATAAATAGAGTATAACTTCTCATTCCTCTGGTTGTACATGATGTAGAATCACACTGGTCTTATGCTGGGTGTGGTGGTGCATGCCTGTAATCCCAGCAGCTCAGGAGGCTGAGGCAGGAGGGTCAAGAGTTCAAAGCCAGCCTCAGCAATGGTGAGATGCTTAGCAACTCAGTGAGACCCTGCCTCTAAATAAAATATAAAATAGGGCTGGGGATGTGGCTCAGTGGTTGAGTGCCCCTGAGCTCAATACCCAGTACCCCCCCCCCAAAAAAAAAAAAGAATCACACTGGTCTTGTAGTTCTATATGCACATAGGGTAATAATGTCCAATCCAATTCATTCTACTGTCCTTCTTACTCCCATACCTCCTGCTCTCCCTTCACTCCCCTCTGTCTAATCCAACGTACCTCTATTCTTCCCTAACCCCCACCAATGTATTGTGAATTAGCATCCACATATCAGATAAAACATTTAGACTTTGTTTTGGGGGGGATTGGCTTGTTTCACTTAGCATGATATTTATTCCCTGGCTTTATCCATTTACCTGCAAATGCCATAATTTCATTCTTCTTTAAGGTTAATTTTCCATTATGTATACATACCACATTTTCTTTATCTATTCATCTGTTGAAGGGCACCTAGGTTGGTTTCATAGCTTAGCTGTTGTGAATTGAGCTGCTATGAACATGGATGATATGACTGTGTCACTGTAGGATGCTGATTTTAAGTCCTTTGGGTATAAACAGAGGAGTAGGATAATTGCATCAAGTGGTGGTTCCACTCCAAGTTTTCTGAGGAATCTTCATACTGTTTTCTATAGTAGTTGCACCAATTTGCAGTCCCACCAGCAATGTATGAGTATACCTTTCTCCCACATCCTCACCAACATTTATTGTTGCTTGTATTCTTGATAATTGACATTCTGACTAGAGTGAGATGAAATCTCAGTGTAGTTTTGATTTGCATTTCTCTAATTGCTAGAGATGTTGAATATTTTTTTCACATGTATGTTTATTGATTGTATTTCTTCTTCTGTGAAGTGTCTGTTAAGTTCCATAGCCCATTTATTTTTATTATTATTATTTTTTGGTTCTTTATATATCCTAGAGGGTAATGCTGTATCTGAGGTGCATGTGGTAAAGATTTTCTCCCATTCTGTAGGCTCTCTCTTCAGGTTCTTGATGTTTCCTCTGCTGTGAAATAACTGTTTAGTTTGATTCCATCCCATTTATTAATTTTGCTCTTTCCACATCCTGTTTGACTAAGGAGCATATGAGCACCCTAGAAGACTCCATTTCATAGCTCGGAAGCCTGAGGCACCAAGGCCAGGGAGGAACATAGGAGCTGATCAGCAGCACAGTTAGGCTGGAACTGAGCACAGGCCTCAAGCTCTTGCTCATGGTGATTGGAAGGCACGTGCCCCCTCAGGCAGAGTTTCTGAGAGAGACCGCCCAGCACAGCCTGCCTGCTTACTACAACCCCCTGTGGTTCCTCGGTGCGGGGCTCCTTCCAGCTTTGTTTTGAATGTTCTCATTTTGGCGCCTTATTCCAATGGACCTCCTACATCCTTGGATGCCATAGGTCAGTGCTGAGTCCCTGCAGGAAAATGGAAACCCAGAGAGGCTGTAGGACCTGCCTGATCTTGCCCTGAAAGTCAAGGGCAGAGTCAGGCAAGACCCCAAATCCCAAAGTCCCCTGAGCCCCTCCCCTTTGGCTCCAACAAGCAAGATCACCCCGTCCACACCCGCAAAGTTGCATCTGACATGGGTTCCGCAAATCTCCAGATGTCTTCCACTGAATGCAGTCCTCTGCACTGCCAGTGGGGAGACCCAGGCTGTGTGGCCCTTGCCCCCAACCCCCTGCCCTGCCACACTTGGGCAGTCCTGTTGCATATCCAGCTAAATCTCCCCTGCCACCAGTGAACTGCTTCCTCTCTGCTTCTGTGCCCACTGGCACATTTTTCTCAATTAGTCTAGATAAAGTGTTGACAGGATTTTTATCTTAAAAACAAAACAAGAAACCCTGGCTCCTTGTTTTGTTCATTTTGTTATTTTCCCCAAGTCTATATTTCACTCTGATTTTTTTTTTTTTTTTTTTTTTGGCGGGGGTGGGGGTATTTTTCTTCTACTAATTTCAGGTTTGGTCCATTCTTGATCTTCTAGTTCCTCAAGTTGCATTGTTAGGTTGTTTATTTGAATTTTTCTTTTTTCTTTTTTTAAATTCCAGTTGCTTATTGTATAAACATACCTTTTAGTGCCGCTTTTTCTATATCTCATTTCTGGTCATGTTGACTTCATTTTCATTGATTTCAAGAATTTTTTTTCATTTCCCTTTTTTCTTTCTTTATTGGCCCATGAATTGTGCAAGAGCATGTGGTTCAATTTTCATGTATTTGTACAATTTCTAGAATCCTCCTGGTTGATTTTTAGTTTTATTCCACTGTGGTCAGAGAAGATAAAAGATGCCCACCATACCCTTCATGCTTGATGGGGTTCTGAATACATTTCCCTGAAACAGGCTGTTGGCAAGGCTACCCCTGCTTTTGACTGCACCCACTCCCAGAGAGTATTATACAGAGGACATCGGAACCCTGCGAGAACTCAATGGGAACTCCAAAGTAGGGGGCACCCCATGCAGCAAGAGCCATCCTATTACCGGACAGTAAAGGTCTAATACACAATTGAATGAATCCAGCATCATCTTAATGGCTCGCCTCTCAACCATTACTTCTGGAAAATGCCAGGGGCCATTCCGACTCGGCTGTGGCTCTCAACAAAGTAGGGTCAGGGAGGTGAAGAAGTCAACGGAAAGCAAGAGACTGAAAATTCTTGGAAGAAAGAGAAGGTAAGTTGGGGCACAAGAGCCTGGGGATAGTGAGGATCCAACAAACAGGGCTTGTTGAAGAGGTCCTCCTCATCCTTTACCTTGGGATGGGAAAAATGGGACACCCAAGGAGATCCTGATACATTGGGAAGGCTCAGAGAAGTCAGATAACTTGTCTAAGGTCTGAACCATATTGTAAGGTCTAGAAGGTAGCACAGTGTTGGACATATTGTTAGCTTAGTATCCAAGAGGAATACAATCCATGATGGGTTAAAATAAAGTTCAATGGAGGAGATAAGGGAGAAAGCTGCTAAACACAGATGCTGGGCTCAGGCAAGGTGAAGGGAGAGTGGTGATGTGCTGGGCCTTCCTGCTTCCTGCCTCTGCAGCAGTAACGACCCTGACCCTCCATGGCCCAGACATCCCACAATGCACTTGGCCCCTCTGAATCTCAAGCACCAACTTCACTTGAAAGTTCTACATAAAGTGTGACTGCATAACATTCACGGTAATTTCACCCCGGGCATCAAAGGCCCTCTTGCTGTCTGGGCAGGTATTGCCCTCAACCAAGCCCAGACCTGGATCACTCTCTGGGAGGTCTCTTACCTGGTCTGTGCCCTCACACAGAGAGAGACACTGAATGTGCAGCTCCTGGGGCACTCTTGCCCTGCCCCTCATCTGGGTTCTTCCCTGCCTTGAGGACAAACAGAATAAAGAGTTCGTATTCACAGATCATCACATTGAGATTTACTGAGGTTTGGAACAGAGAAAAGGGCAAGTGCGGGATCATGTGTAGACAGGTATGTGACACAGAATGACAAACTCCACATTCACCCTGTCGCACAGGTTCCTGTGTGCAGGGACAGTGCCATCCATCTGCAGTCAGCAGAGCTCCAGGGGGGTTGATTATATACCCTCATGTAGGTGGTTTGCAGAAAGCCAGCCCTGGGTCACCTCTAGCCACTCAGAGACCTACATTGACTCTGTAGCTGTAGGGTTAGGGTCAGAAAGATACTACTAACTCACAGAAGCCAGCTCCAACCTTGGGCTCTCTACTGCTCAGCTAGCCAGCCCACCTCTTGTGCCCTGTAAAATTGCCCCCAGCCTTGCTTCTCCTCTGTAGATGCCCTGCCCCTGCCCCACGTGGCCCATTTATACCAGTAGTCTAAGGATCACACTTAACGTGAGGAAACTGAGGGTCAGGATCACTCAGCTGTGCAGCAAAGAATCAAGCCAAGAACCTAGACTGTTACTCAGGCTGTCCACCTTATCACATAAGTTGCTTCTGTCACAGGCACAGAATCTCACCACCCTGGAAGGGCCACAGGCACAAGCACACAGAGGCATACATGCCACTGCCCTCACCCTGGAGCTGTCTGCAGGGCATGTGTAACTTGGGGGACAATAAACCAACATCTACCTAAAGCCACTGAAGCTGTCCCTTCCCCTAGCCTTTCATTCGCTTTTGAGGCATGAGGACTTTGGAGG
Organism: Marmota marmota marmota; assembly: GCF_001458135.2. Classification (NCBI taxonomy): domain Eukaryota; kingdom Metazoa; phylum Chordata; class Mammalia; order Rodentia; family Sciuridae; genus Marmota; species Marmota marmota. The sequence goes on from NW_026000077.1 coordinate 3,860,384, forward strand.
GACCCCAGCACTTTATAAGGGCAGTATACCTAAGCAGGAGCTGTCTGCTGTGTCCCTGTGCAGAACCAAGAGCATGAGTTTGGGCTTCAGGACCCTGAACTCCCACTGATTCTCCACATTCTCTTGCTCTGCATGACCTTATTTCCTCACTGCAAAAGGATTGGAGGTAACATCCTCGCCAGCTGTGACATCCTGGGGCTCTATGACTTTTAATGAGTGGCCTTCTTATCATCTTTACACTTTCCCTTGCAGTAGCCACATATGGCTACTTACAGTTAAAGTTAATGAGAATTAAATAAAATGCCACAATAGCCACATTTCAAGTTCTGGGTGGCCACATGTGTCTAGTGACCACTGCATCGGACAGCACAGATATAGAAAACTTCCATCGTCACAGAATTCTGCCAGACGGAACTGGATTCTGGATAGCCATAATCACAGGGGCCTTGTGGCTGAGGTTCCTGACTAGGCCATAGACAACTTGGGGAGAGAGAAAGGAGCACTCTCTGCAGACTGTTTTCTGAATTGCACAGTGAGAAATGGTGGTTAGTGAGGTCCCTGAGACAGAACAGGACAGTGGGCCACCCAGGCCTCACTAAGGCAAACAGGGTCCTTCTCAGGAAGTGACAGAATACGAGCTGAGCCCAAGCTGACATTTTAGGAGCAGTCGGAGCTCCATACTTCAGAGTCAGATCTCCATATTTCAGAGTCTTTTCCCTGCCCTGACCAAGGCCACCAGGATGCAGGGTCCAGCCCAGCTGTTTCTCAGAATCAGAGAATCAAGCCATAGGTTGTCCCTAGGACTTGGGAGGCATCACCACCTCCCATCCCCACGGCATCACCTCTGCTCCATGCTCCAGGGGGCAGTGGCCACAGTTGTATGTGGTGGCAGGCAGAGAGGTCACAATAGTGTTGGGCCTGGACATTCCCAACTGGGCTCCTGGACAGCCGAGACCATGGTGGGAGCCGACAGGTTGCTCCTGAGCCCAGACTAACCCTGGTCCTGCTCTCCCTCTCAGGAAAAGGCAAGTGCTGGCACAGCGGCTCCAGCGGGCGCAGCAGCTGGGAACAGCAGAGTCCCCACTGGCTCTTCAGCCTGTCCTGACTGGGCAGGGCTTCTGGGGCAGAAGAGAAGGTCTGGGTCTCTAAAGGAGGTCATCAATCCCCTCTACTCACCTCCTCCCCCAAACCGTCGTGGTCTGGTGCTTCTGCATATGCATGGACCCTTAGCCCTGAGGTTTACTCCTGCCAGCAGAGACAGCAACACAGGGCCCTACCTAGAATCTTTGGGATCTGTCTTGTCTGACCCAAGGGGAGGCACTATGCCTACTGAGGCCCACCTAGGATCTAGAACATGAAACTTCTTGGCTTTTGAGGATTCTGAACAAAGCATGAACTGAGCATTTTCTTGACTATCCATATGGCCATTGTCTGGAATAACAATGAAAATAACCTCAATACTCAGCATTTGATCTTGCAAAGCTTGAACAGGCAGAGGTTGGGGTACAGTTCAGGGGACTATGTCGAGAATGACTCCCAGAGGCCTGCACACCTTTTGCCTTGCCTTCAGATAGCCACCTTCCCTCCATAGATGATTATCTATCCTGAGAAAATCATCAACAACTCTCTCAAAATGCAAAGGAGCTTGGATCATGTCCATAAGACAGCGTGAAGATAGAATGGTGGAACTCCAGTCCATCATATGAAGAATTTGCCACTTCTGCTCACACAAGAAAAAAAAAAAAAGCTAAACAAACTGAAAATCAACAACTGAGATCTACAGAGAACTGAGGTCATAGGGCAAACCACTGCCTTCAAAATTAGAAAAATAGAAAGAAAGAATTACAACTGGCCAGAGTAGAAGCCTCCATGGGAACAAGTATGGGAAGAGGAAAATCTAAACTGTAAATGGCAAATTGCTGAAGGCCCAGTGTAGACAAATTGTAGTCATCAACTCCAGAAGGACCCGTCATGGTACGGCTGGGGGCATACTTTGTGAGTTTTATTTCCTGGAGTCCTACTAAATGCTCACAGTAAAAATAAAAAATGGTCCCTTGTGCTTCTGGTGTGGTGAAGAAAGTAGTCATTCTGAAACACTCCCAGAGCACCTTGTTCTTATTAAAACCTGTCCTCAAAAGAAACCATTTCACCAGAACATAACTAACTGAGGTCTTATCAGCGCCTAATGGACTCAAAGAAAGGAAAATACTGAAATTCTAGCTCCTTCTAATTTACTGTATTACCTAAAGAATGGGAGTAGATAAAGATGGTGGGACTGAGAAACATGTGTGAAGGTCACATCCCGGGGGTGCAGGCTCACAGACCTATTCATATGGCTACAGGATGCCTCCTTTCCCCCACTGTCACCAACACATCGCTAACCGCCTTGGCTCCTTTCCTTAAGAAATCATATCCAGCTTTCAGCAGAAAATAATGTAGCATGTTATAAGACCAAACCCAACAAAAACATAGTTTTTGCTGAGGGATGCAATGGAGAAAGTAGACCAAATGCAAGAACAGATGGGTAATGTAAGCAGAGATGGAAATTGTAACAGAAAACACCCCGCTGCCCCACCAAAAAAAAAGTGCTAAAAATAAAAACCACTGTAACAGAAATTAAGAATACCTTTAGATGGGATCATTAGTAGACCCAACATGGCCCAGTAAAGAATCAGTGAGCTTAAAACAATGTCAATGGGAACTTCTAAAACTGAACTATAAAGGTTAAAAATATTTTTATATGAAAAATATCCAGAATTTTAGTATGCTCGCAAAAGTTGTAACATATACATAATAGGAATGCCAGAACTAAGGAAGAAAGAAATGGGAGAAATATATGAACCAAAAATGGCCAAGAATTTCTCAAGATTAATGTCAGATACCAAACCACAAATAGCAAGTTCAGAGAAAATCAAGCAATACTATACCCAGGCATATTGAATTCAAATTGCAGAAAAATCAGACAAAGAAAAAAAATATCTTGAAAGATGCCAGAGGGAAAAAGCACTTCATCTTCAGAAGAGCAAGAATAAGAATGATACTGGTCTCCTCTTCAGAAACTATGCAATCAAAAAAAGAGTTGTTATTATTTGAGTCTATCCCCTTCCAAACTCACTTTGAGGCTTCTTTTCTGATGTAATGGTATTGAAAAGCGGTGGGACCTTCAAGAAATGGAGCATAATGGGGCGTAATTAGGTCGTGATTGTTCTCATGAAGGGATTAATGCTGATCTCACAGGAGTAGAATAGTTCTACCTGTTTTTACAAAAGGGTGATCCTGGCCCCTCTCCACTCTCTGGCTTTCTTGCTCACACACATAATCCTACTGCCCACAGTCAGTTCCTTTCCTGCTTCTCCACCATGTTGTGACACAGCCAGCGGTCCCACCAAACACCAGCGCCACGTTGTGTGGACTTTCCAGCCACTTGACTCTTGCGCTAAATAAACTGTTCTTTATAAAATACCATCAGGTTTTTTGTTATAGCAGTATAAAATGGTCCTAGGATAATATTTAAAGGGTTGAAGGGGGGAAAAATAACTTTTCATGGCTGTGACCAAAGTACCTGCCAAGAACAACTTCGAGGAGGAAAAGTTTATTTTGGCTCCTAGTTTCGGAAGTTCAGTTCATGGTCCTGACACCTTAGCTCTGGGCCTAAGGTGAGGCGGAACATCATGGTGGAAGGGCAAGATGGAGGAAAGCAGCTCAGGACCCGACAGTCAGAAAGTAGAGGGAGAGTGCTGCACTCACCAGAGACAAAATAAAAACCCCAAAGGCCCCAGTGACTTCCTTCCTCCAGCTCACCTGCCTGCCTACAATTACCACCCTGTTAGTTAATCCCTATCAGTGGATTAACCTGCCCTTTAGGTTACAGTTCTTGTAACCTAATCAATTTACCTCTGGACACTCTTGCATTTCCTCATATATGAGCTTATGCGGACACCTCATAGCTACACCTTAGGAGTATCCAGAGAAATTATCTCTCAAAAGTTAATAGAAATAAAGACTTCATTAGATAAACAAAAATTGAGATGAATTGTCACCATAGATTGTATCACTCACATCGCATGCAGGCAAGGAAATGGGTCTCCCTTTGGTGAGATGGGCTGGCTGAGAAATAAAAGCTAAGAAATGTAGAACAGCGAAATGACCACAAAACACAGAAAGTTAGTCTCAAAGAGCAGGCAGAGATGGGCAAAGCTGACAGACAGGTCCAGCTTCTAACAAGAAAGGAGTCCACTTTGGTTTATTTATATTGGAAAACATCAAAGTCTTTTGATAGAAAGTTCTTTTCATCAAAAAAGAATCGAGGTGGGGGCAGGTAGGCTGCTCAGTTCCTAATGGGTTACACCCATCTCTGGTGCTGCTCGGACCTTTTTGGTGGAGTGGAGGGGGAGTTCTCTTGCATCAGGTGGTCTATCCTGGTGGGACTGCCAAGGGAAGTTCCTAATGCCAGATCTACCCCCTCACTGGCTGCGATGCTGAAAAAGGTCCTCATGCATTTCACGGATGGCTACTTGCAGAACTGCCTTGCAAAAAATGTTAGTCTTTAAGGTAGTATGAAAATTATAGGGATCAGAAATTCATACCTTTAGAAAAGAAGAACATTAGAGAAGGAATAAATCAAGGTAAAATAATAAGAAATTTACTTGATATGCTTTGAGAGAAGAGAAAATAAATAATATATAATAATATAATAAATAAATAATATAAAGTATATAAAGTACTCAATTAAAAACAGAGAAGGTTAAAAAAAGAATGAAGACAATAAAATAAACAAAAGAATAAAAATGAAGAATAAGGGCAATAACAGTAAGAAAAATGGTGAATATTATTTTAATTGTTTAATAATAATTTTAAACATAAATGGTACGAATACACTAATTAAAAGAGACTTACAGAGTAAATAAAAACATAAGACTCTATTATGTGTCTATAAGAAAGTCACCATGAATATATAAGAAAGTCAACTTGAATATAAAGGCAAATCAGAAGTAAAGGGATGAAGAAAAATATAACATGTTCAAAGCAAAAAGAAAGCTATAGTTTTAATTTGCATTTTTATAATTGCTAGAGATGTTGAACAATTTTTCATATATTTGTTGACAATTTGTATTTCTTATTCTGTGAGGTTTCATCTTACTCCAGTCAGAATAGCAATTATCAAGAATGCAAGGAATAGTTAACATTGGCCAGCATTATACATTGCTGGTGGGACTGCAAATTGGTGCAACCACTATGGAAAATGGTCTGGAGATTCCTCAGAAAACTAGGAATGGAATCACTATTTGACCCAGTTATCCCACTCCTCAGTATATATCCAAAGGACTTAAAATCATCCTACTGCCATGATGCAGCCATATCAATGTTTTTAGCAGCTCAACTCACAGTAGCTAAACTATGAAACCCACCTAGGTGTCCTTCAACAGATGAATGGATAAAGAAAATGTGACTTAAAGAAGACAAATTTATTTTCTCACAGTTCTGGAGGCTGAAAAGTCTAAGATTAAGAAAAGTTCTGGCCAATTTGGTTCCTGAGGGCTTTCTTCCTGACTTACAGATAGCCACCTTCTTGCTATGTGCCACAGTCCGGCTGCAGCAAAATAACCAGGGGGTGACAAGCAACTTGTGTAGATTGATACAGCAGGAGAGGGAGCCATTTATTGTAGGACAACAGAGGTATTTATACATTCCACACAGCTTATCTTAATTAACATAAACTAGATACAGCAGTCAACCAATAAGAAATCTCCACACTTAATGGCTCGCTGGCATTACTTCACAAACCACTCCCTCTGGCAAAATGCCAGGCGCCATCCTGACTTGTTTACAGACTCTAACAGCTATGTCCTCACATGTTCTTTCTTCTTGTGTGAGTGTGGGAGAGTATGACAAGAGGGGGAGTGGCAGAGACCAGAATATATCCATCTGTAGTGTCTCTACTTATACTATTGGATCAGGCCCCTACCTTATATTCATTTAACCATAAATTACCTTCTAAAGAGCTTATTTCCAAATACAATCACTTTGGGGAGTTAAATCTTGAAATATAAATTAGTGAGGGGGCAATGATTCAGTCCATAGCAGTGGTTGATTTTCCAAGAAGACATGACCATCCTTAATTTGTATGCATTTAAAAGCAGACCATTTAAATACATGTGATAAAAACTGATAGGAACTGCAAGGAGAAACATATAAATCCACTACTATATTTGGAAATTTTAATATCCATATATCAGTAATTGACAGAAAGAGCAAGAAAAAAATATCAATAAGAACATAGTTGAACTAAACCACTCAGTTAATCAACTGGGTCTAATCAATATTCATAGAATGCATTATCCAACAGCTCTAAAGTACACATTCTTCTCAAGTTCACATGGAACATTCACTAAGATAAACCAAATTATGGGCCACAAGACACATAACTAATCTGAAAGAATAGAAAAAATAGAGAGTATTCTCTGAGATCACAATGCAACAAAACTAGAAATAAATAACAGAAGGATTGTTGGAAAAGCCACAAAATATTTGGAGATTAAAGAACACATCTATAAATAACACAAGGGTCAAAGACTAGGTCTTAAGAAAAATTTTTAAAATATTTCTAAATGAAAGTAAAAATTCAATATGTTATTAGTGGAATACAGCAAAAACGATGCTTAGAGGAATAGTTATAGCATTGAATGCATATAACAGAAGAGAAGAAAAATCTTAAATCAATAGTCTAAGCTAAGCTTCTGCTTTAGGAAGTAAGAAAAACAAGAGCAAATTACATCAAAGTAAATAGAAGAAATAAAACTACATCAGAAATCAATTAAATTGAAAATAAGAAATAGAGTAAATCAACAAAATCAAAAACTCATTCTTTGAAAAGATAAAAAAAATTATGAATCTGTAGTTTGTCTAAATAAGAATAAAAAAGAGAGAAATCACCAGATCCTAATATCAGAAATGAAAGAGAGATCATCAGTATAGGTCCCAATGACAACAAAGTAAATAAAGGAACATTATAAGCAATTTCATGCTCTGCTCACAAATTTGATAACCTAAGTGAACTTGACCAATATCTTTAAAAGCACACCCACTAAAACTCTCACAAGAAGTAGATTGTATCTGTTAAAGAAATTGAATCAATAATTAATAATGTTTCAAAAAGAAATGGCCCAAATGGTTCATTGGTGATATTTACCAATCATTAAGGAAGAAATTATACCAATTCCCAGTTTCTTCCAGAAAATAGAAGTTCAATTTCCTCCAGAAAATATAAGCAGAGAAAATACTTGCTAACTCATTATGTGGGGCTAGCATTACCCTAATACCAAAACAAACAAAGACGTGAAAAGAAAGGAAATCCACAATCCAATACTTATCATAGACATAGGTGCAAACATCCTCAAGAGGATATTAGCAATCAAATTCAGTAATGCATAAAAAGGATTTCACACCATAACCATGGGGTTTAATCCAGGTATTGAAGGCTTTTACAATATTTGATAATTGATGTAATGTTGGATTAATGTAATCCATCACATCAAAAAGGTCAAGAAGAGAGCTGAGCATACACCTAGCATGCATGAAGAAAAAAAGAAAGAAAATAAAAACCCATGTGATCAAAGCAATAGATACATTTAAAAAACCCCACAACAACATGTAACAAAACCCAATACCCATTCTCATAAAAACTCTCAGCAAAACAGAAACAGAGGGAAACGACCTCAACTTGATAAAGAACATCTACAAAATCCTACAGTTAACATCCTATGTAATGAGAAGAAAGTATATGCTTTCCCACCAATATCAGGGACAAAGAAAAGATGTCCTGTGTCACTAATTTTATTCAACATCATACAGGAAGTCCTAACTAATGCAAGAAAGACAAGGCAAGAAAGGACATAGAGATAGGAGAGAGAAGAAATAAAACTGTCTTTGCAGATTACATGATTATCTATGTAGAAAATCCCTAAGAATCAAAAACAAAACATAGCAAAACTTGTGGAACTAATAAATGATTATAATAAGTTTGCATAATACAAGGCTAAAGTTAAAAAGTCAACTGCCTCCTTATATATCAATAATGAACAAGTGCTATTTGAAATTAAAAACGCAATACCATGGACATTAACACACACAGAGAAAGACAGAGATAAATAGATAGAGAAATAGGTATAAATCTAGAAAAATATAACTAGGTATATATGAGAAAAACTATAAAATGTCCAAAACAAATAAAATAAGTCAAAGATCTAAATAAATGCAGAGATGATCTATGTTCATGGATGGGAAGACTCAATATTGTTAAGATGTCATTTATTCCCAACTCAATCTCTAGATTCATCACAATTCCAACCAGAATCCCAACAACTTACACTGTGGATATTAACAAACTGATTCAGAATTTTATGTGGAGAGGTAAAAGGCTAAGAATAGTTGATACAATATTGAAGAAGGATAAAGTCAGAGGACAGACACAAGCTGACTTCAGTATTTGGAACAGTGTGATATTGGTGAAATATAGAGGCCAGAAATAGATCCATATAAATGTGGCCAATTGATCATATTAGCCCAAGTTGGGCTGATGGAGAACATGCTGTCTGTCCTTTCAATATGGTTGTACAAGTACAACTGGATTTCCAAATGCAGAGGAAGGGAGGGAGGGAAAGAGAGGAGGGATATTTTGACACACACTTCATGTCTTTCACCAAAAAACAAGTAAAAATGGATCATTAACAAATATAAATTTTAAAAACCTATAAAATGCCTAGAAAACAACTTAGGAGAAAGTCTAGTTGGCCTTGGATTTGACAATGGCTTTTCAGATACAAACTAAAACTATCATAAACAAAATTAAAAAAACTGTTAAGTTCAACTTTATTAAAATTTCTTTGTGAAAGAAAGATTGGGAACTAAGGACTGGAAGAAAAATCTTTGCAAAATACATATCCAAAAATGACTGTTATGCAAAACATGCAAAAAACTCTTAAAACAACCAAGATATCCTTCAATGGGTGAATGAATAAACAAACTGTGGAATATCCTTACAATGGAATATTATTCAGGGCTAAAAATAAGTGAGCTGTCAAGCCATGGAAAGACATATTACCAAGTGAAAGGAGCCAAACTGAAAAGGCTACAAACTGTATGCTTCCAACTATATGACATTCAGGAAAGGCAAAAACATGGAGACAGTAAAAACATCAACAGCTGCTAGGTGTTTAGGGGGAGGAACAGATGAATAGGTGGACCACAACCACAGCACATGAAACTATTACTTACTATAATGATGAATACATGACCCTACACATTGGTCAAAACCCATAAAATGTACAACACAAAGAGTGAACCTACACTTCTGGGTGGAAATTATGTGTAACTAATTGTAACAAACATACCACACTGAGGTTAATTGTGGGGAAGGCTGGGAGGGGACATGGAAAGGCAGGGGTATTTGAGAATTTTGCTCTTTCCACTCAATTTTTCTGTGAACCTAAAACTGCTTTAAAAGTTTCTTAATCCTTTTTTTTTTAATCAGAAAGTTTTTGTTATGGTTTGGATCTTCAATGTCTTTCAAGAGCTCATGTTAAAGGCTTGATCCACAACTGATGGTGCTATTAGGAGCTGGTGGAAACTTTAGAAGGTAAGGCTTAGTGGAAGAAGTCAGGTCATTTAGGGCATGCCCTGGAAAGGCATACTGGGACCCAGACTCTTCCTCTCCCTCTTCCCTCCCACCTCTCTCTGCTTTCCATTTGCCATGGGCTGAGTAGCTTTGCTTAACCACACACTGACTGCCATGATGTTCTACTTCACCACATGCCCAAAGCAATAGAGCCAAGCAACCATAAACTAAAACCTCTGACACTGCAAGCCAAAATACATATTTCCTCCTTTTAAGTTGTTTGTCTCAGTTATTTCATCACAGCAACAGAATGCTGACTAACACAATTCTCTCTGGTCTTTTTTTTTTTTTTTAAATAGAGGTCTAGAAAAGATTCGGCTTGATATTTAGCACTTCAAACCTGTTGAAATATTTGGACTAGAGGACTGATGAGTCCACCTAAGGAGGCCAGATTGGATGTTTCTGAGATAATTGGATATTTCTGTGCTCAGCAGAACTCAAGGTTATACACAACTCATTCTTAGTATTTGCAGTTATTATGTTCACTGAAGTAGAGGTGAACACTGAATTAGTGAATACTGAATCATTTCTTCTAGGAGAAATGTGTATTTATGTGTGTGTTGGAGAAGTATCAGCTCTAGGCTCTGGACTTGAGTATCCCAGCTCTCCTCTCTAAGATCAGGAACCATGTGTGATGAACTGAATAAGAGGAGAAAGGAAATGAGGTGGGAGACCAGGAAGTATTATGCAGTCCCTGCATGGGTTGCTTCCCCTCTGCTGACTTTGTAAAGCAAGAATTATTGGAAGTCAACAGGGTAGAGTTTGAAAAAGTCCAGACTTTTAAGTCCAACCAGTCTAGGTTCAAATGCCTGCTAATTGACTTATGTGACTGTGAGCAAGTTAATAAACTTCTCTGAGCCTCGGTCTCCTCATCTCCATAAGAGCCACAATAATCTATATTTTGGAGGTGTTCATAAAGATGAAAAAATACAGAGTGAACATCTAATTGTTTGTTGCTCTATGAATCCCAGAAACTAAGGAGCAGCAGATCAGGGCAACTTGCATAGATAGGTAGATGACCCAGGAGCCTAAGTTCTGTGCTTTTAATTTGATGTTGATATTTTAATGTCCATGCCTTGTTTTTCTTGGGAGAGGCAGCCTTCCAGGGCTCCCTAGGATGGAGACACAATGGCTCACACTGCAGGGTGGTTTCCTATCTACTATTGTTCTCCATTTACAGCTATTATGGTTTGGATGTGAGGTGTCCCCCAAAAGCCCATGTGTGAGAAAGCAAAAAGGTTTAGAGGAGAAATGATTGGGTTATAAGAGCCTTAATTAGTGAAATAATCACCTGATGGGATTGAGAGGTAACTGGAGGTGAGTAGATGTGGCTGGAAAAGGTGGACTATTGGGGGTGTGCCTTTGGGGTATCCATTTGTGAGCTGAACTTAGTTTCTCTCTCTGCTTCTGATCATCATGTGAGCTGCTTCCCTCCACCACACTCTTCTGCCATGCTGTTCGGCTTCACCTTGAGTCCGGAGGAATGGAGCTGGCTGCCCATGGAATGAGACCTCTGAAATTGTGAGCCCCCAAATAACTTTTCCTCCTTGAAATTGTTCTTGTCAGGTCTTTTAGTCACAGCAGTGAAAAAGCTGATGGAAAGAGTAGGCATCCCTTTCACACCCCCAGAGCACAGCCTGAGGCCCCACATAAGGTCCCTACGGTCTACTCTCTTTTGAGGATCCACCTTTCCTTTTTTGGGGTTGTCTGATAGGACAGGTGGGCTCCCAAGTCTCTTGCTTGTACCCCTCATGTCACAGGCCCACATGCTGATGGCTCAGTCTCTTGCTCACAAACATGGACATGTGGAACCAATGGATGACCACCACATGATGAACATATGTGCATCTTTGTATGTGTGCACACCAACATTTGCAATTGCCTACAACACAGGTATCAGTAAACATCTGGAGGTGGGAGACACACGCCAGGGCCCTTTTACGCATGCACACTTGCTCCACATGTGCGGTCTGCCCTTAACAGACATGAACCAGCAAGTCCACAGACTGTCCACTTGGAGAACAGCCCAAGTGTTTCCAGTCCTGACTTTACTTGCAGCCTGGTGGAGCCAGAGCAAAAGACCCAGGCCCCTGCCAGAGCCTTGTAGGTATAGGAGGGACCGGCTGGGAGAAAGAGCTGAAAGTCTGAGAGAATGTGGAGAGCAGGCTTATAGATCTCCGCTCCAAGCCAAGAAAATAAAGTACCAAGACTTAGAAGCCTACAAATCATACCATGATGAAAGAGATCATCTCATTCTTGCCCTAACCTCTGTACTGGATCTTCCTAGAGTCAGGTATTGAGAGGAAAGCCATTGGGATGAGAAGACCTAAGAACGCTAGCTTTTCCCATTAATTTCTGTGCACTCTTGGGCAAATGACTTAACTTTTTGACCCTGACTATCTTCCTCAGTAAAATAGGAATAAGAAAACCTAATGTATGAAGGGGCCATCCTTCCTAACCTCCCAGAGTCTAGCAGATGTGCCTGTTTTATGTTCTCATGGCATTTTCACATTCTCACTTAAGTTGAAATGATCCATTTACATGCTTAATTTATTTCTGACTCACCTAGGGGCCTGAGAACCCAACCTACCCTGCCAGGGCACTGTGGAAATACCCTTATTGTAGCTCCAGCATCCTGGAGCACAGTAGGTACTCACAGGCTAGCAGAGTAACATATAATTTAGCAGCATAACACAAGGCACACCTGGATGCAGGAGAGGTCATCGCTACTGTTATGACCATCATTAGAGATGTTGGCCTCCCACCCCCAAGGCTCCTCAGCTGTCTCTGCCTTGCGTCTCAGCTCTTCCTATGAGTAACCCAGATCTCCTCAGCAGCAAAGTTTGTCCATTTCCTTTTTTTTTAACCTTAAAGACAGATGAACATTTCCCATACCTTTTGACCTGAAGACCCTGCTGAAGTCCTCCCTGAGTCTCTTTATTTTGTCCCCCAGAGACTAAAAACCTCCCAGACTCTTTTACCTTTGATTTCTCAGGAGCCATAACCTCCCCCCTCTCTGGATGCCCAGAAGCCAAGGCCCTCAGACCACAGGAAATGTGAATTATTGGGCTCCCCAGGCACCCCTTTCCCAGAGAAAGGCTGCTTAGGTTTGGAGGCTCACATTCAATCTTGTCAGGTTCTAAAAGTGGGAGTGGTCTCAGCCCTGCGTGTCTTTCCCCTTTCAGGCATCTGGTATGACTAAACTAAGGGACAAGTTGAATGTTGAATTTCCCTCATGACTCAATAAGCCCATTCCTTCCTTTACCCTCGGCTACTCCTATGTTCTCACCTTTGCGAGGGCCTAGGTTTGGCCACTGTGCTTCCATAGATTGCTGGCAGCAGTTCTAGTCCAGCAGTGGTTCACCCTGAGTCCACGAGCTCTGGGCTCAGAGGACCCCAGGGCACTCTCACTTCTGACCTGCTGGCTCCCAAGTACAGGCTTGGCTTCCCAGTGCCACCTCAGTTTGGATAATTCACTAGAGCAACTCATAGAACTCAGGATTTTTACCTACAACTGAGTTTTATTGTAGCTAAAGCAGACAAATCTGAACCAAAGGGACAGACATATTGGGCAAGGTCTGGGAGGATCCAAAATGCAAAACTTTTGTGTCCCCAGTAGGAAAAGCGTATCACATTTGACCCACTTTTTTGAGGCCCCTGAAGATACCCACAGCTGACTCAAAATGACCTGTGCCTGGTTCCTATGGCTTCTTGGTGTTCCTCCTTTCTGCCTCTCATGAGGCCCACTGTTCCCCTGAACCACCCGTGGCCAGGACCCAGGGCCCTTCAGGTATCTGCACAGCCCAACTTGGCCAGGCATGGACTCCTATGGTACTGCCAGCATCTGACCCTGACCTCCGCTGCTGGACTGTACCTGTGAAATCGCTTCTGCCCTCTGTTATGAGTAGGCTGTGAAACACAACCTACTCCTGTCACTTCTCCAGGCTCTGCTCAAGTCCCCGGGGGGACAGGCAGAGATGGCTGGAGGTCAGACCAAGACACACCCATGCTCCTCTCAGAATCACCCCACTCTGTCAGAGGCTTCTTGTCTTTGAGTCTGGAACAGCAGCATCTTCTTTCCTTGGGCTTCTTCTTCTGAGGCTCTGACTCAGCTCCTCCCAGAGATCCTCTCTCCTCCCCCAGCCCTCCATGCTCTGTCTGGGCATGCCTGGACATCTGAACCCCAGGAGTATGCAGTGTGGCCTTTCCTTCCTCTGGGCCAGTCGTCCAGAACCTTATACCAGGGACTTTGCCTTGTACATGCAGATTCCAAATAGGAGGAGGCTCACAACTTGCTTAGATGCCTGATGAATGCTCTTTTAACCCTTGAGGTTATATTTTCCATAAGATGCCCCAAAATATCTTTGCTTGTACAAATGGAAAAAATGTGAAGCCAACATATTATTATTCTTGGTTATTTTTGGTTGTACTTTGATGGAAAAATAAGTTATTCCTTACATTAGGCCTTAACCTATAGCTATTCTGATTACATTTCTGAGAAACAGTGGTTTTTTTAAAAAAAATTTATGGACTCATCTCATGTTTCCTCTTCTTTATCCTTGGATTAATATGATTATCATATACATTTTATGTGTAAAAGTTGTTTATGAGAACAGAAATTTTTCCAGGAAAAAATTACAAAATTCTTTATGATTTGACCCCACATTCACCAGCCCCTTCTGTTCACATACCTCCCTCCCCATCCCTCTAGTTACTTTCCCTGGGCTCACTACCAGTGATCTGGTGCAGTGCTTAAGAACATGGAATCAGAGTAGAATGGAGTCAGGCTTAAATTCTGGTTCTGCCATTTCTTGGTCACATGACCTTGGGTGTGTTCCTGAACTTAAGTTACCTCATAGGAAAAAGTGCAGATAATAACAGCACCTATCTCACTACAGTGAGATGCTACTTCACACCCATTATGATGGCTACTGCCAATAATAATAACAATAACAGAAAACATCAGGTATCTGTGAGGATGTGCAAAGGCAGAACTCTTTGCGTTGCTGGTGGGAAAGTCAAATGGTTTAGCTGCTGTGAAAACCAGTATGGCTATTCCCCAAAACAATTAGAAATCTTGTCCAGATTTTCCCAGGTAAACTCAGAATTGATGTATAGCCAGCTATTCCCCTTCTGGGTAACAATCTAGAAAAATTTAAAGCAGGAATTTGAACAGATAATTGTACATCCACCTCATGGCAACATCATCCATAATAGCTAAAAGGCAGAGGCAACCCAAACTGCCATCTATGGAGAAGGAGTGGATAAGCACAGTGTGGTTGGTAGGTACATGCAGGGGAGTATTATTTACCTATAAAACAATGATATTCTGACATTGTATTGCATGGATGAACCTTAAAGGTACAAAAGGACAAACATATGATTCCACTTCTGTGAGGTACCTAGAGGGATCAAATCAAGATCATAGAGATCGAAAGTGGAATGGTGATTTCCAAGGACAGATCGGGAGGAGGAATGGGAAGTTATTGTTTAACAGGAACAGTTTCAGTTGGGAAGATAAACAAATTCTTGATGCAGATGGCAGGATGGGCTGTAGAATGATGAGAAAGTACTTAATGCCACTGGACTGGCTTAAAATGGTAAATTTTACATTTGCTACAGTAAAATTATTTTAAGATAATAGTACCTGTCTTAGAAGATCAGAGTGAAGACATAAATGTATGGATTTGCCATGACCCTGTCATATAGCAGATGCTCACACAATGTCAGCCCCTCTTTCTAGAAAGCCTGTTTCAACTGGGGGCCTATTCCAAATCTTTCTATTCACTTTCCCATTTCACACTAAGCATCCACCTCCATTCTCCCATCCACTTGCTCCTAATACAGCACTGGCTCCTCTGCAGTACATCCTTGATTTTCTTATCTAGTTACCCTACTAGACTCTGAGCTCCTTGAGGAGAGTGTGTGTGTCTATACCTCTCTTGTCCTAGTGCCTAGAGAGTTTAGAATGTTCATCATGAAAATGAAGGAATGATTGGAAGACTCCATCCTTCCTAAAGGGACAATCATTATTCATTGTTCTAATACAGAAGGCTCACATAAGTATAAGGACCTCCTTTCTAATGTCAAACACTTTCATGGACCTCTATGTGAATAGTTTTTGAATTTTTAATATTTAAGGATAAAATTTTTATGTAACACTTTTTAAAAAAATGCTCTGAACCAACTCACAAAGCTTAATGCATATAAAATTTTGTAAGTCGTTGGCTACAACTTCTGGCCCACAGGGGGTCTGAGACCCTCATGTTGGCAACTGTGCCTCCAATGAATGTGACATTTTCAGGGCAGGTTGATGAATTAAGATTACTTTGAATTAAAAAGATGTCAAAACATTTGCCCCACAGGTTGGCATGGAAAGAAAGTTTATTCTGGAGTCTTGGTGGAGGTCAGAAGAATTCTTGGAAACACAATCCCAGATTTGAAGGTCAGGTGCTAGAAGCCTTGCCTGTCAAATTGGAGTTTTCTGAGAGTAAGAAAGCAAAAATTCATAGATTCCTGTGAGATCATGATGTCTGGGCTGAAGTATTCTTCCAGAATATAAGTGTCCTTATGGTAAAGAAGGTGGTCTTTTAGGAGATGATCAGTGCCCATGAAGAAAGTCCATATGAGAAGCATTGTGTGTGTGTGTGTGTGTGTGTGTGTGTGTATGTGTATGGGGGGGAGATAAAGAAAGAAAGATAGATAGATAGATATTAATTCCTAGAAATGCTCTAACAAAGAACTAGACACCAAGTGACTTAAAGAACAGAAATGTATTGCATCAGAGCCTCAAGTCTACAAGATCAACATGGCAGCAGAATTGATTCCTTATGGGGGCCAGGAGGGAGAAAGTCTGTTCTAGGCCTCTCTTGTACCTTCTGGCAGTTTCTCTGCTATTTTCAGCATCTCTTGACTTACACAGGCATCACCCATTTCTGCCTCCATCTTTGTGTGGGCTTCTCACTGTGTACCTACAGCCCTTGCTCTTTATTTTATTTAATGATCTACTCTGTATCTTTACTTTTCTAAGAGTAATCTGGCAAACTTCAAATCACATACAAAATAAACAAAAATAGACACCATGGAGAGTAGAATCAAACTTTGCCTTGACTACTAATAAATCCTGGTAGAAAGCAGTAGCGTTTCAGTGACATGGACCAGGAGTGGGGGTTGATGGTTTAGAAGTCTTAGTCAAAGTCAGGTTCAGCAAATTGTTTTTTATAAAAGGCCATATAGTAAATATTTCAGGCTTTTAGGTTTTTGTTTTCTATTATAACTAGTGCAACTTTGCCATTGCCGCATGCAAACAACCATAAACAATTAGTAAACAAACTGTTCTATTACTGTTCCAATAAAACTTTATTAGCAAAATCAGGCAGCAGGCCAGACACGATCCATAAGCATTGCTGGTCAAGACGATTCTCCACCCCACTGAATCCTTTCCCTTTATGCTGTTATTCTTTGTTTTATGTCATTCGCCACATCAAAGCTACCTCCTTTTACAGCTTCTCTCTCAAACTAACCCTCATGGCTTTCCTTCCCCTTTATGCAACTTATGAATGATCTTCTGCACCCATTACAACCTTCCCTCTTTGCAATATTTCACTTCCTTTCATCCCTTCCCAAGTATGCAGCCTCACCATCTTTTCTTCTCCATCCCAATTCTAACTCCGACACGAATTCATGCTCCCACCCTACCCCGTGTCTCCAAAGGAGGAAGCATCAGCATTAGTGCAGGGCACTTGGATGCTGAGCTCAAGCAGTGCAGCGTATCTATAACCATATGTATGTCGTAGAAAGTACTTTCAGGTCATCCATTTCAATTTATGAACCTCTTTTGGCAGCCTTTGTTCTACTCTCCAAGAAGCTCTGCCAAGTTTATAAATACTTCCTCTGAATGACAATAAATTTGTCCTCCCCTAATCTTTCACTCAATAGATAAAATCTCATTGAGGTTGCAATCTCACTGACACGTAAAGTTAACTGTTTTCTTGCTTGAGCTCAACACCCTAAGAGAATGTACTTTGAGGGCCTCCTATGCCTGGGTCACAGCTGCTTGACTCAAGGATTTCTGTCTATCCACGTCCTGGTGGTTGGAAGCCAGCGTGCTTGGATGACTGCCTCTCCCGCTGCTCTATTTCATGAAATCAAGTTGATGGGTAAAACCCAGACAGTTTACAGAGGGGCCTAGAGAAGGCCATTTCTCTGGACACTTGGCTGTACCTTCTCCGACAAGAGATGAATTCACCAGATGTGGCAGAAGATGAGGTCGCCCTTTGTTTGGATGAGCCCTGAAGAGCTTAGAGGTAAGGAAACATTGGCAATAGATCATTCCATGTCTGCTTTTACTCTTAACTCTTTCTTCCTCCTTGTCTTCTGGAACTGGTCAGTTGCGTAACACGGTACCAGATACACAGAGGACATATTTAAAGGGTTTTTCTTGTCATCGCGCGTGTCAACCTCACGGCACTGTCTCCTCTTCTCTGCTCAGCTGCACATGACTCACTTGTCTGCTTTGTATTTTTTTGTTTTTTTAGAAAGTAGTTAGTTCAGGCTACAATTCTGTTAATTTTATCTTGTTGCCTGAATTGATAATTCACTGATAGATAACTTTTTTCCCAATGCAATGAAAATTACCACGACGTTGAGAGGTTGACATTACACTGTGGAGGAAAAATATCACCTTTGAATTCCATTGTCTTTCCCTATTTATTGCCGAATATGTGTGTAGAGAGAATAGGTGTGACAAGACAAAAGAGAGATAGACAAGAACAGAGGCCAAGGGGCCAGGAGGAAAGATACAGAGCCCAGGTGGGAGCCCTGCGCAAATCTTTTTGTTCCTCCTTTTCCTTTTCTTTTCCATCTTCTGTTTCCTCTTTATCTGTCTTTTCACCCTCCCAATTTAAAATAAATTCGGAAATGTAATCATATGGTTATGCTTTCTTTTTAAAAGACTATCATTACCACCTAAGTAACTTTGGTCTTTTTTATTTTGAGGGTTGTACCATGAAGTTCCTAATTACTCATCATTTGAGAATAGGATTTGTTTCCTGGATCCTTAGCATCTAGCTTCCACACGCCTCAACAGGTACACGTCTAAAATGGAAAATAAAATAAAATATCTTCCTTGTCAGAACAGAAGACAGCAATGGTGATTTAGATTGTTTGGTTCTTCCTTTTCCCTCCCCCTCCCTCGCTCCCCTTACTCATGCTCAGCTGTGCCACTCTGATGACCCATGAGCCAGGCATTCACCATGGGTTCCTCCCAAGGGAAGTAATGACTCACACAGTCCACCTCCCTCCCTGGGAAGCCACCTGTGAGTTCCGCTGCTAAGAGATCAGGGCAGGGCTCTGTACCCGATAGAGTTGCCGCTCAAATACAGACTGCTGATTGACTGAAGGACCATCTGGCCTGTAGTCTGACCCTCGGGAATGGCACTGAGAAGATGACACCCACCAGGCCCAGAGACACACAGAGGAGGCTGAGTCAAGCCGGAGCTTCCCCACTGTCAGGCTAGTGGACTTTGTCGTCCCACAGAACTGAATTTAAACCTTGGCTCCAGCTGTTGAACTTCTGAGCTGAGAGACCTTGTGCTTCTCACTTCATATGTCTGAATCTCATTATTTGCATCTATAAATTGGAGAGAATGCTGCCTATCTCATAGGCTTCTTGTGAGCACCCATTAGATGGATATCCATAAGGCACCTACCATAGAAGATGAGAAAACATGGAAATGGAGGAGAGTGACAGACAATAGCACCTGGGCATATATGCA
Source organism: Marmota marmota marmota (assembly GCF_001458135.2). Taxonomy (NCBI): domain Eukaryota; kingdom Metazoa; phylum Chordata; class Mammalia; order Rodentia; family Sciuridae; genus Marmota; species Marmota marmota. The sequence continues at coordinate 3,879,833 of NW_026000077.1, forward strand.
AGTTAGTTAGGGGAGTGGAAGCCACGGGTGGTGGGGTTAAGGTGGGGATCCAAACTAGCCCAGATATCAAGGCACCAAAAGGAAAGCTGGGACTCTGTACTTGGGTGCTGGGTATGTTCTGAACGTGCTAACTACACAGCACCACCTAGGGGCAGAGCCTGCTTCAGTCAAGTGGTGGTCTCAGCAAAGACCTTGGACCCAAGAGAACTCCCGGTCCCTTTTCACTAGTGCCCCCCTTGTTCTTGTCTCTGCTCCCTTCTTTCCCATCCCATGTCCTTTCCCACCCTATGCTATTTCCCATTTTCCCTCTATCTCCTCTTCCATGCCGTGTCTTTTACACTGGGGTCCTCAGGGCTTTGGACAAAAGGAAGAATCTGTGGGAAGTCAGATAACAACCATTCCCAAGCAGTTCTGCCCCTCCTCCTGCCCTTCATGTCACTGACTTCCTCTGGATGGCATTAGAAACTCTTGCATCGCCACAGCCACACTGTCCCTGGACTGGAACAAGGGTGCATCATGGTGCTACTGACAAACAGCAAGGTTTCATGGTAGGTAGTGAGAAGACAGTGGTGAAGAGGGACACTCTCCCTCCACATCCCCGAGGTCCACTGTCTCTATCAGGAATCCTGCTGTGAAGTTTTTCTTGTTCTCTAACCAGAATAAGGACTGTACCCAAAGCACTCACAAGCTAAAGCCAGTATTAGAGTTCTCATTTATGATGGGAAAAAAAAAAAATTCTCAGAGAGTGAAGGACAATTTTGGCCAAGTCAGCTTCTTATGAGAATTGCCAATTTCTACTCTCTGTTCTAAAAATCATGATTTTAAAACAATGTTGAACTCTTTCTTTCAAAATACATCTACAAAGGGATTTTGGATTTGGTTTTCTCTCTGCACTTCCTTAAATCCTTCTTCTCAAGAAGTGATTTGCTTTCAAATCCCAACAAGTTGCTCTTGACGTGGCATTAAGTTTGTTCAATACAAAGTGTTTTTGAAAGCTTAATAGGAAACTTGTAACACAATAATGAACTTCCTGAAATTAAAAATTTCCAGAATTAGAATTCTAATTAGAATGCATCACTTCCATAAACTTACATGTTCCTGGATTTCTCAGCAAACTATTGAATACCAATGTAAGCAGGAAAGAACAACAACAACAAAAAATACAACTCATTTTATTTCTGTTTACTTATCTTTCCCCAAACCAAATGTTATTTAGTACACACTTCTGCTCTGATTGTGGCCATTAGTAAAATTTGTTTGAATTTTGCAAATTTCTAGTGCACATCAGGGGGTTAACTTCAGCAAATATTTTAAAATACCAAAAATTCGGATCAAGGCAAAGGTACATGGGGAAAAGAATTACCTGTGTCAACTGAAGAGAAGTTATAAACACAATGCATGCATTTCTTTCTCATTTTTCCCTTGCTGATAATCATCTACAGAATTCTCCCCTTATTTACAATTTCACTTTCCATGGTTTCAGATACTTGTGGCTAACCTCAATCTGAAAACAATAAATGGAAAATTCCAGAAACAAACAATGCATAAATTTTAAATTGTGCACCATTCTGAGTAATACAGTGAAATCTTTCACCACTCTATCCTACTTGGGATATGAACCATACTTTGTCCAACCTATCCACATAGTATGCACTACCCACCTCTTAATCTCTTAGCAACCATATTGCTTTTCAAATCAACTCCCCAGTATTGTAGTGCTCATGTTCAAGTATTCCTTATTTTATTAATTGCCTCAAAGTACAAGAATAGTGATGCTGGTTAATTCACATATGTCAAAGTGAAACCAGAAAGTGCTTCTTTTAAGTATCATCTCACATTTTCATGAGAAAAGGAAGGATGAGTACAACACAATAAAGATATTTTGGGAGAGACCACATTCACATTACCTTTATTGTAGTATATTGTTATGACTGCGCTATCTGGTTAGTAGTGACTGTTGCTGATCTCTTACTGTGCCTCGTTTATAAACAAAACTTCATCATAGGTATGAATGTGTGGGCAAAAACACAGTAGAAGACTCAAGACAGCGGATCAGAGGAAGTCTGCACTTGGAGTTGCTCTGTGACTCAGGATTCAAGCAGAGGAGTACTGCTTCTTAATAAGTTGTGAGAAAGAGGGAATTCACTGAAATCCAACACTGGACAGTCAGAGACTCTTAAGGATATAGAAATTTTGGTGCATTGAACAACAGACTAGATGAGTACATGGGAGCCAAACCAGTAGCGGCAGCAGCAGTGTCAGTAGTGCTGGTTCACAGCAGTGGGAGGGATATTATAAACACAGAGAGAAACACAACAAAATTATCATGGAAAAACTTGCAGGACAGCAAAGCTGTCCCAGAACTTAGCTGAACCAGTGAGCTGGTATTTGAAAAGTGCTCTGTATTTCTCAACTGGCATGTGGAGAGCCGAGGCAGCAGCCATCTCGAGGCAGCCATGATGCAGCTTGCTATGGAGACCCAGGAGACCACAGCAAATATTGCCATACTGTCTCAGCAAGTGCCTACCATGTGGCCTGTGGTATACCAAGTAGGTGATCTAAACAGGGGCAGAGAAGACTGCATACAGGGGAGTCAAGTCAGAGATATGGAGGGGAGCACAACTTACTTTCCCTTTAGTCTGACGCCTCATATGACCAGCTATAGCAGGTTGGGAAACTGAACGTGTGAGAGTAGAACACTCAGGAACTGAGCCTTGGAAGGTCGTATTCATGGACAGTGATGTGTACAAGACCTGTGAAGGGTTTACTCCTATGCCCTCTAATTCTTGGAGGCGGGGGTGACTACCAACATCATATACTTAGCAGAGATCAACATCTGCCTGGCCCTATGGATATGTTAATTTAATCTCCCCATAGCAGATATTACTTGACCAAGTCCCAAAGGCTTGATTAAAGCTAAATCCCAGCCACCAGAACTTCCTATTTAAAAGTTTGTAGCAGCCCCAACTGGGAATGCGTGCATCTGGTCTAACCAGACAAAGCTCCAATAGACAGTACTTCTCATTCTGTCCTACTACGTACAGAAGGGAAGCTGATCCCAGCAGCTAAGGAGGCTGCAGCGGGAGGACCATGAGTCAAAGCCCACTTCAGCAGCTTAGTGAGGCCCTAAACAACTCAGTGATACCCTGTCACTCTATAAAATACAAAAAAAGAGCTGGGGATGTGGCTCAGTGCTTAAGTGTCCCTGGGTTCAATCCCCTGTACCAAACCAAACCAACTTAATGATCAGAACAAAAAGAGGATGGACTTGACCACCTCCAGCCCTTGCTTTCTGCAAGCAGTACCTAATGAAGAAGAAATGGAAGGAAAGGCCATCTGGTGTAGGCCTTGAGTATCCACCCTTGCCAATAATTTTGCCCACCTCAGCAGAATCGATTTCTCATTTTTCATTAAGAGTTTTTATTTTGGGGGGTCAGACAGAAAGATGATGGCATAGAGGAGGTTGCTTTCCAGGCTGCCTCATGGAATGAAACCAAGAAACTGGGTAGGCAGCTTCTCAGTAAGGTGGGTGAAAAAAAATAGAAAGGATTTTACAGGAAATTAATACTGGACATTCAAAGCAGCTCAGGACTCGAGGACCAATTAGGAATCCTCAAAATTAAGGAACAAAATAAAGAAGAAATTCCATGTACCACCCACACTGGAGCAAAAGTGGAGGGAGAGAGGAATAAAGGGAACCCACATTTTGGGGAGGCTCATGGTATATCCTGGTACAGAGAGATTAGTGATCAAAGACGCTGCCAGACTGGCCCAGAAGGTGTGCTACACAATAGCCACATGAAAGAAAGATGCCAGGTCCCTCCCAGCATCCTGTGTAGAGTCAAGGAAGGAGCCATTTTGCAGTTTTACTGTGGAAGCAGCTGCTATGGGAGTTGAATCCTGGAAAATCCAAGCTAGGCCCAAAAAACAGGATGGCCAGATGCCCAACACACATCACAGAGTGTGCCGAGGAGACCAAGAGAAATTCAGATGTGGACAGGGTTTTACATAGAGCAATACAGGTCATGGAAACCCACTCAACTTCCTCCTCCCCTTTGAGTCCTGTGGCTCACAGGACAGGCAGAGGTTGGTGTGACCAAGCTTGGGGACAGAACCCAGGAGTCCAGGAAAGATGGGATTTGCAGGTGGTGAAGGGGGTGAAGGATTGGCTTCTTCACCATATGAATGGAACCCAGGAGAGAGTCCAGAATGGATTGGAGCTGCTGGACCCTGGAGGTGTGCTGATTTAAAGTCTTCAGACCAACTGCCACTCAATGAAACATTTGGGGCCCACCTAGACCTAAACCCTGCCTTCAGGAGCTCCACCTCTGGGAACCCCTCTACAGAACTCTACAGGAACACCACCCTGAGGATGGAGCAGTCATCAGTCTCTAGATCACTCTACCTCACACTACCAAGAAGGGAAGCCAAGAATTTGTGAACTCCAACTGGCAACTGGATGAGCAACACAAAATCAGGAAGAATTTGACAGCCTGTGGCCAATACTCTTGTACATAGTACACACCTCAAGAAGAAATGGAAAGAAAGACATTTAGGAATAGGAAACTAACATATATTCTCACTGACAACTTTTGACCACTGCAATGGGCACGATTCCTTAACTCATCATCAGAATTTTTTTTTTCTGCTTAATTGTGAGCTGATTGGTACATGGGCACTTGTACATATCGGTCTCTTTTTTCTCATTTCTAGCATGTTTTGAAGGTAATTATTTCCCATGGCCCAGTCTTTTCAGGGCTAGGATATTTGATTAGTATATTTTGGTTTTGTTTTAATGTTTTTTTACCTTTTTCACTTTTTTGTTTCCCAGGATTCTCTTTCTCTCTTTTGTTCTGCTAACAGCCAAACTCTGATGTTCTCTGTCTTCCTTTAATTTTTAACTTCTATTTTTTCTTTTCCTCCCTTGTAACCATCACATTCTGCATCTCTTCTGTATTCTCCCTGTTTACCTTTTGAAACTGCAAATCCATTTGCAAACTTACTGCTTTACTGTTGGCAATAGCTGATCTAATCATATTATATGTTTATTGTGACAACTAACACTGTGGGTGTCAGAGTAGCAACTACTTGGTTTAATGCTGTATATTTTTTGCATTTTGTGTTTTTATTATTTGTCTCTCCCTAAACTATGAGGTATTAGAAACTTTCAGGGACACTATAAGTCCACAGGGTATAAACTCTACTTCATCAGATCCACACTGTTAGATGGGTAGACACACAAACAACATGAAAAAGCAAGGGGAAAAAAAACCCATCCCAAACAAATCAATACCTCAAAACAAAACTGTTGACACCACACTGGAAGAAATGTCAGAGAGTGAATTTACAATGTTCATAGTTAAACTGATCCATGAGGTAAAAGACAATGTAAGGAGTGAAATCAGAGAAAAAAATACAAGAAGTGAAAGATCACTTCCAAACAAAATAGCAATTCTAAAGAAGAACCAATTAGAAATCCTCAAAATGAAGGAATCAATAAACCAAATTAAAATTTAATGGAAAGCATCACCAGCAGACTAGAACACTCAGAAGATAGAGATTCAGGCAATGAAGACAAAATATATAATCTTGAAAATAAAGTTGACCATGGAGAAAATATATGAAGAGATCATTCAAGAAATATGAGATAACATGAAAAGACCAGATTTAAGATATATCAGGATAGATGAAGCCTCAGAAATACAAACCAAAAGAATGCACATTTTTTTCTATGAAATAATATCAGAAAATTTCCCATACCTTAAGAATAAAATGTAAAAAATCAAATACAAGAGGCATACAGGACTCCAAACATACAAAACGACAAGACCCAAACCAAGGCACATTATTATGAAAATGCCTAAGGATTGAAGTTTAAACTCTGATAGAGAAAAATTACAGGTCAAATTTAGAGGTAAACCAATCTGGATTTCAGCTGATTTCTCAACCTAGCCCCTAAAATCTGGGATATCTTGGAATAATATATACCATGCTCTGAAAGAAAATAGATGCCAATCAAGAATATTTTACCCAGAAAAATTAAGCTTCAGACTTGAAGATAAAATAAAAACCTTCCACAATAAACAAATGTTAAAAGAACTTACACTTAGAAAGCCTGCATTACAGAACATAGTCAAATATTTCATGAAGAAGAAAGGAAGAATAGAATTAACAACCAGCAAAGAGAGGAACTACACTAGAAGAAACAGTCAATCAAAGGAGAAACTAATACAAATTAAAAACCAGAAATAAATCACAATGACAGGGAATAAAAATCAGTTCTCAATAATAACATTGAATGTAAATGGCCTAAACACATCAATCAAAAGACACGCAGATTGGCAGATTGAATTTAAAAATAAGCCTCCAAGAGACTCACCTCATAGGCAAAGACATCCACCGAACAAAGGTGAAAGTATGGGAAACACAAATCATTCACATAGATCTAATAAATAAGCAGAGGTTTCTTTTTAATGTACAATACATTTTATTTATTATATTTATCATTCAGGGCAATATATCTCAAAGAAAAAAATCCTCTTATCTAATTGAGGCTTTGTACCCACTGACTATATTCTACTCATTCCCTCCTGCTCCCAGTCTCTGTAACCACCATCCCATCTTCTCTTTCTTCTTATTTGATTGTTTTAGATTCCATATACAAGTGACAAAATGTATATTTATCTTTCTGTGCTGGAATATTTCACTTTTCCAATTCTATTCATCTTGTAATAAAGTGACAAAATCTCTTTCTTTTTAAAGCCTGAATAGTATTCTATTTCCTTTATATCTTCCTCTTTTGATAGACACATAGATGGATTCCATAGCTTAACTATTATTAATAGTGCTGCAAGGAACATGGAAGCATAGATATCTTTAGAATTCCAATTCTAATTCCTTTGTACATATTCCCATAAATGAAATTTCTGGATTATATGGTAATTCTATCTTTGAGGGATCTCTACAGGCTTTTCTATAATTGCTGTCCTAATTTACAAGCAGGAGTTTCTATCCTCATATAAGATAAAGTAGACTTCAAGCCAAAGTTAATTCAAAGGGACAAAGAAGGTCATTTCATAATGCTTAAGGGAATTATGCAACAACAAGAAATAACAATCATAAATATTTATGACCCAAACATTTAAGCATCTACATACATCAAACAAACCCTTCTCAATATGAATAATCAAATAGACTACAACACAGTAATACAGGGTGACTTTAAAATGCTTCTCTCATCACTGGATAGATTGTCCAAACAACAACTAAATAAAGAAGCTATAGAACTAAAAAATATAATTAATAATTTAGACTTAACAGCTATACATAGAATAATCATCCACCAATGACTGGATACATTTTCTTCTAAGCAACACATGGATCATTTTCTAAAATAGACCATATCTTTGGACACAAAACAACTCTTAGCAAATAAAAAAAATTAAAAATAGAGATAATGCCTTGCATTCTATCAGATCATAATGAGATAAAATTAGAAATAAATGAAAAAATAAAAATAGAAGCTAATCTAACACCTGGAGACTAAATAATATAATATTGAAGTATACTATAGGTAAATGAGAATACACTATAGGTAAATGAGAATAGTGATACTAAATATGAAAATCTCTGGAATACTATGAAAGTGGTTCTAAGAGGAAAACTCAAAGCATCTAAAGACCCTTGAAGAATAAGAGCAAATCAATATCAAAAGCAGAATACAGGAAATAAAATCAGAGTTAAAATCAATGAAATTGAAACAAAAACATGATTCTTTGAATAATAAATAAAATTGATAAAATCTTAGCCAAACTAACCAAGAGAAAGGGGAAAAAATCCAAATTATTAAAATTCATGATGAAAAAAGAAATATCACCATTGACACTACTGAAACACAGACAATAATCAGAAACTATTTTGAAAATGTATGCTCCAATAAAATAGAAAATCTTGAAGACATCAACAAATTTCTAGAGACACATGACCTACCAAAATTGAACCAAGAGGACATTGAAAATTTAAACAGACTGATTTTAAGATGATTGAAGATGACATCAAAAGCCTACCAACAAAGAAAAGCCAAGGACCAAATGGATTCTCAGCCAAGTTCTACCAGACTTTTAAAGAACTAATCCCAGTCCTCCTCAAATTATTCCATGAAATAGAAAAGGAGATAATTGTTCCAAATTCATTCTATGAAGCTAGTATCACCCTGATAACAAAAGCAGCCAGACACATCAAAGAAAGAGAACTTCAGACCAATATCCCTGATGAACATAGATGCAAAAATCATTAATAAAATGCTGACAAATTTCATAGAAAAAACGTATTTAAAAGATAGTGCACTATGATCAAGTGGGGCTCATTCCAGGGATGCAAGGTTGGTTCAACATATGGAAATCAATAAATGTAATTCATCACATCAATAGACTTAAAGACAAGAATCATGTGATTACCTCAATAGATGCAGAAAAAAAATTAATGAAACAAAACATCCATTTGTATTCAGAACACTAGAAAAACTACGAATACTAGAAACAAATCTCAACATTGTAAAAGCTATATCCATTAAACTCAAGGCCAACATTATTCTAAATTAAAACATTCCCTCTAAAAACTGGAACAAGACAGGAATTCCCTCTTTTACCACTTCCATACAAAATAGTCCTTGAAACCAGCCAGAGAAATTAGGCAAAGTAAAAAAATTAAAGGGATATGAATAGGAAAAGAAGAATTCAAACAATTCCTATTAATTTACTTACAACACACGATCCTATATTTAGAAGATCCCAAAAAACTTCACCAGAAAATTTGAACTCATAGGTGAATTTAACAAAGTAGCAAGATATAAAACTAACATCCATAAATCAATTGTGTTACAATACAACAATGATGAACCAGCTAAAAGAGAAATTAGTAGAACTATCTCATTTACAGTACACAATAAATAAGTAAATAAATACTTGGAAATCAATCTAACATAAGAGACGAAACACCTCTGCATGAAAACTTCAGAATACTAAAGAAAGAAGTTGAAGAAGAACTTTGAAGATGGAAATATCTCCCAGGTTCTTGGATAGCAGAATAAAATTTAATTCCTATCTCTCACCCTGCACAAAACTCAACTCAAAGGGGATCAAAGGCCTAGGCATTAGACCAGAAACCCTGTACTGACTAGAAGAACATGTAGGCCCAACACTTCATCATGTCATCTTAGGAACTGAATTCCTCATCAAGATTCCTAAAGTACCAAAAGTAAAATCAAGAATCAGTCCATGGGATGGAATCAAATTAAAAAGGTTCTCCACAGCAAAGGAAACAATCAAGAATGTGAAGAGAGAGCCTAAGGATGGGAGAAAATCTTTGCCACCTGCACCTCAGATACAGCGTTAACTCCAAGATATATAAAGAACTCCAAAAACTTAATACCAAAAAAAAAATAATAATAATAAAATAAAAGTAATCCAATCAAAATGGGCAAAGGATCTGAAGAGACACTTCACAGAAGAAGAAATACAAATGGTCAACAAATATATGAAAAAATGTTCAACATCTCTAGCAATTAAAGAAATGCAAATTAAAACTATACTGAGATTCCATCTTACTCCAGTCAGAATGGCAATTATCAAGAATATAAGCGGGGGATCCAACATGGCGGTGAGAGGGGAGGCAGCGCTTTCAGTACCTCCTCAACAACGGGGTCAGAGAGACGCATGGATACGCTTAGATTCGACCTGCTGAGAAACTCCTAGCAAAATTCCACTAAAGAGAGACCGGCCGGGAATCGGTAGGATTTTTGGAGGTGACAGTCTGCGCTAGACGAGTGAATCTCCGCCACGCAGCGCAGAGGTCCAGACCCGCCGGCCGGCCCCCGCGTCAGGGCGGATAGCCTCCGAGGCGCAGCGCAGCAGGAGCCGTGCAGGGACTCTAGGAAGAGGTCTCTCGCCAAGCCTTCATGAAATAGCGAACCGGGAGCTGAAACCAACCAGAGACAGACCAGTCCCACCCCTCCCTTCGGACACTCCGGCAAGGAGCCTGGGGCCCGCCATAGCAGAGTGGTGACATCACCAGAGTTCCACCGACAGAATTCTTTCCCAGCGGAATCCACGTTAGCAGGTGTGTGACTCCCACCCCCTCCAGATACAAGCAGCCAGGAAACCTCGGGAATCTCTCCGGGGGCGTGTCTGTAGGGAAGCAGAGGGGATTCCAGATCCCCACCTCCCCTTAACACCAGCGGCGACACCCAAGATCTTAGCTGCCAGTTTCTGGGGGCGTGCCCACCAAAGGGGTCC
>NW_026000077.1:3893108-3935671 GCF_001458135.2 Marmota marmota marmota
GGGGGGATAGTAGAAGATAGGAAAGGCAGCAGAATACAACAGACACTAGTATGGCAATATGTAGATCAATGGATGTGTAACCGATGTGATTCTGCAATCTGTATATGGGGTAAAAATGGGAGTTCATAACCCACTTGAATCAAAGTGTGAAATATGATATATCAAGAACTATGTAATGTTTTGAACAACCAACAATAAAAAATTTTAAAAAATTAATTAATTAATTAATTAATTAATTAACTTTTCCCATCTTTCTTCCAAAAAAAAAAAAAGGCGTAGGCTGTAAGAATTTATTAAAAACCAGACTCGAAAGGCAGCAGAACACAACAGACACTAGTATGGCAATATGTAAATCAATGGATGTGTAACTGATGTGATTCTGTAATCTGTATATGGGGTAAAAATGGGAGCTCATAACCCACTTGAATCAAAGTGTGAAATATGATATATCAAGAACTATGTAATGTTTTGAACAGCCAACAATAAAAAATTAAAAAAAAAGAAGTAGTTAGATAACATATTTTATGACTGACCAGTAAAAAAGCCTAAAGACAATGAGTAAACTAATAGTAGTTGAACTCCAATAGTTCCCAGATGGTAAGTTTTAAAATACCAGTGTTTACTCAAAAGAACAAGGCCCACCCGAAAATTGATTGACCCAAGTCTAGCAAGAAATTTACAAGCTAAGCCTTGAACATCTTGTCATACCAGATGGTGAAGAAGTCATTGAAGACAACTTGGATCAGCTCAAAAGGACTCAGGAACTAACCACTGATCAAAGATGTAATCATCTGAACATCAGTAATGGTAACCATGACAATGGATTGAGAGGTTGTTTCCAATCTGTTTAAATCACTCATTTATAGTTACACCAAAATGTGAAATCTAACCCCTCACAATTGCAGAGTGGTAATGAACTTTTAAAAGCATGCTAATAAAAAAAAAAAACAGACTCAATAATATATTATTTTCAAGAGACTTACCTTATAGGCAAAGGCAGTCATAGGCTGAAAGTAAAAAGATAGAAATTGATATATCATAAAAATGGAGCCTGAAAAACTGCAGGAATAGCTACTCTGAAATCCAATAAAGAAGACTTCAAGTCAAAATTAATCAGAAGAATGAAGAAGGTCATTAGTACTGTTAAAGGGAACAATTCAACAAGAAGATATAATGATAGTAAATATTTATGCTCCAAACATTGGTGCACTTAATTACTTTAAAGAAATACTACTTGACTTAAATACTATCCAGATACAGATACCTCGAGGAAAGAAAACTACAGACCAATATGCTTGATGAATTTAGATGCAAAAACCCTTAAAATATTAGCAAATTATATTCAACAACATATTAAGAAGAATGTGCATCACAACCTAGTTGGTTTCCATCCAGGATTGCAAGGATGTTTTAACATATATGCAAATCTAAAAATGTAACTTACCACATAAATTAATAGAACTAATGACAAAAATCACATAGTTATCTTAATAGATCTGGAGAAAACCTTTGACAAAATTCAACACCTGTTCATGATAAAAACATTGAAGAAACTAAAGATAGAAGGAACTTTACCTTAACATCATAAAGGCTATATATGACAAACCCAAAGTCAACATCACAGTAAATGAGGGAAAAATTAAAATCGTTTTCTTTAAAATATGGAATAAGAGAAGGATGTCTACTCACCACTCCTATTCAATATAGTCCCATTAATTCTAGCCCAATCAATTAGTCAAGAGAAGAAATAAAAGGGATAAAAACTAGAAAAGAATGAAGTCAAATTGTCACTATTTACAAATGATAAGATGGTATATCTAGAAGATCCAAAAAGCTGCACCAGAAGACTGCTAGAGCTAATAAACAAATTCAGCAACGTATCAGACTACAAAATCAACATACAAAAGCCAATAGCAGCTGAGTGTGGTGGCACATACTTGTATCCCCAGCCACTCGGGAGGATGAGGCAGGAGGATTACAAGTTCAAGGCTAGCCTCAGCAACTGAGAGAGATTCTGTCTGAAAATCAAAGAAAAATCAGTGACGCAGAGAAAAGGGACTGGTGGGACTGAGAAGGAGAGACAAAGGGAAATATAGGAGAATGTTAATGACCAAATTACATTGTTAAATTGTGTGTATGTATGAACAGGTAACAACAAATTCTATCAGTATGTATAATTATAATTCATAAATAAAAATATGAAAAAATATTAAAATGTTTAAAATATAAAAGAAACATGAGGGAACTTCAAAACAAATAAACAAAATCCTATTATTTTGATATAAAAGAGTAATCCAGAATATATAGGATTCTTTAGTATCTGAGGGTTTTAGCATCCACTAGGAACATTTGAATATATTGTGTGGTATGAGAAGCAAATGAAAGCAATACAGGAAGCAAATGCAAAGAAATATGATTCAGTCAGGTTCAAAGTTGTGAGTTAGACAAAAATACCTTTGTTGGTCTTAGAGCCCAGGAAATAAAATTTCTTTGAGTGGCTAGTGCTTATGGATTCTAATTCGACTTGAAATGAGGTAATGATATGACTCAAATCTGAGTTTGGAGCTATTGACCACTTTCTTCTTTAAATTATCAAGTGCTTGTTATAGATGTAAATCAGAGCTAGCACCTTATAGCAGCACAGAAAGCAGGAACTTAGTAGAAAACTTACCAATATTTTATCTGGCCTTTAGAGACCCAAGCAACCTAAGATATCAATTTCCAAAAATTTCATGAGAAAGTAGTCACCAAAATTTTGTAGAATAACAGAGCTGCTTCCTAGTGACAAGTATATTTCAACCCCAGAATGATTTAGCTTCAAGAATAGAATTCTTGAGAATTAGCAGGAGCAATACTTTGGGTTTATAAACTTGCTTATATTTGTTTTAAGTATTTTAGGAGAATTGGCCTTTAAAATTTAAGTGGTTGGGAGCTAGGGATAGAGCTCAGTGGTAGAGTACTTGCCTAGCATGCTTGAGACCCTGTATAAAATCTCCAGTAATGCAAAAAGAAAAAAAAAAGAAAAAAATCAGTCTGTGGTTTCAAAATAAAATGTATAATTAATTAGTTGTGATTTATGGCTGAAATTTTGTGGTTTTGTGGTTGGTATGGTTTTTAAACATTGGAAGGACCTAAGCAGTGCCATATTTATTGTTTTAATTTATTAGAATTATAAGGAGTTTTTTCAGACAGTTGATTTATTTTTAAAAAATCAAGTATATGGAATTCATAAGTGTGGTTTAAAATTTTTGAAGGTGTTTACCTTCTTAGCAGGACTTGCTTTGCCACCCTTTTAAAAATGCATCCCCCTCCACCTTTCCTGTTTCATTCATCTCATAGAAATTATCACCTTCCAACATAACATTTAATTCATTTATTTATTTTGTTCATTTTCTGCCTTCCCCCGATTAATACATAAGTTTCAGGGGGCAAGATAGTTCATGTCCTTTTTTTTTCCCCTAATATATCCTCAGGACCTGGACCTGAGGTTGGTAATATTTTTATTTTTTAGCGAATAAATGAATGAATAAAGTTCATAAAATGAACTTAAAAATTTAAGCATGAACACAGATTGTGAATGTGTATTTTTAATAGACTATTTTTTTTAAAACAAGCTTCTGTGATGTTGTCTTAGAACACATAAGAATCCCTCAAATATACCTCAAAATTCACATTTAATGTTTTGCAATTTCTCTGAGTTTGGCTTAGGAGGCCAGTGCTAATGCGAGCATGTGGGTGCTTTCTGACAATTTTGTCCTCTCTCAGTGGCTGCTGTTGTGCTCAACAGCTGCTTGTTAGTGAGGCCATCACTCTCTTGGGCAAGGAAAGCAGGAACAAACAAGATCCAGGAGTTCTACTCTTTCCATGTTGCTCCTTAATGTTGTAGCACCAGGTCCAAATGTGGGTCTTATAACTCTTTCTCTTGATTTAACAGAAACATAAAAAATTTTAAACTTTCCTTCTTATTTTTCTCTTTATACTTCAGTGCATGTGAGGTTATTACTTTCCTGACACAGGATCATGTTGACATGTTGGGTTTAGCTGAATGGTACATTTGTATTGCTTTTCTAAAGTCCAAACTCAAAGGGAGTTACCTGGTACAGCTATACTGGCTTTGTAAGTCCTCCCTGATCTGATTCAGCTCAACTGCAGCCTCAGCATAGATACCAGAGGAGCCAAACAGCTGATAGGCCAAGGGCACTGTGGTAGTCTTGAAAAACATTATTAACATATTATCTATCATCATAATGACATATTACAAACAACTTGGAAACTCGGTGTATCAAACAATAATCAATATTGTCATAAATCCTTGGTTGACTGGACAGTTCAAGTTTTGACTGAGTTTGGCGGGGCTCACTCAGTGGTCAGGTATGGGACAACTGTGTTGTTATTGATTCCAGCTAAACTCCCATATGTGGGCAGTCTGCTGGGACAAGTGGGCTAATTCAGCTCTGCTCCAGGTGGTCTCTCATCCTCCAGGAGCCTAGCACTGGCTTGTTCTCATGGTGGAAGCAGGGACCTAAGAGGGAGAAAAGTATGTAAGGACTCTGAAGGCTTAGCTCCCACACTGGTATTTTGCCACTTCCAAGGTGTTTTCTTGGTAAGAGAAGACAACAAAGTCAGCCCAGATTCAAAGGACGAAGCAGTAGACTCCATCCCTGATGGAAGGAGCTGCACAGAGGCCATTTCTGCAAAATAGATCTTCTAATAGCAAAACTGCTTATTTGGGTATTGACAACCACCACAGTCATCCAGAAAATCAGAGGAGACTCTAAGATCATTCCACAATATAAGCAGAAGGATTAATCTCTTGAGCACATGCAGTCAATACCCCCCAAAAAATCAGAACTACTTGAAAATTTGTAAACAGTGTTCATTTTCCTGAAAAATCAGAGACAACACAGCCTGGTTGTCAACGTTATTTTCACATCCTAGCTAGTGGACTTGAAAAAATGGGTGGCATGGGAGGGTCTATAGCCAAGTATAACCCAGGACTCAGGTTGCACCAAAGTCATTAAACACACATAGGTTGCTCTGTTCACATTTGGAACACTGGGCCACATCCTGGGACCTGACATGTTCTGGGGTTTTCTTTCATGTGGTTCCTATGTAACAGATTCTGATCTATTTCAATAAGCTATGTCTATTGTGTGTAGCATGATACTTAACCTCTGCAGGCTGAGCTGTCTAAGAAACTTCTGGTGAGTACAATGCATATTCAAGCTCCCCACCCTGAGCCTTGAACCTTCTCAGTCCTTGGCTCTCTGTCCCCTCCTGTTCTGTCTCATTTCCATCCCCGTTGCCTCTGTTCTTTTGTTTGAGTAAGCAAATAAACTCAGAAAGTAATGTTTAAGAGGCAGAATTCTAAAAACAACCAAACAAACAAAAATCCAGCTGCTACAGTTTAAAACTCATGAATGCTTCAGGGGGAAATTGCTGAGTATAAAATACATATCAGTAACAGTTTTGGAGGGAAATTTGGCAATATCCATCAACATTTAAAATTTGTATGCCCTTCCACTCCGAGGAATTGATTTTATAAGTCAACTTATACAGGTATGCAAGTATGCGTCTACTCATAGACACATCACTGTATCAACTTATAAGAAGTACTAATAGAAACATTATAATAGCAGGAATATGCAAGTGTCCAGCCAGAGGGCCTGTTTAAATAAACTAAGACAATCATATATTAGATGATCACAAAATCATTAAAAAGAATGAGGTAGGTCAATAAATACTGATTTAGAAAGATATCTATGATATATTGTTAATAAATTAAAATCAAGTTATAGAGGAGTATGATCATTCTGAGCTTAAAAAATGAGCAAGTATGTCTATTATTAGGGTTTAGAAAACGATGCCCTAAAATATGGCAACTTGACATGCTGATTATTTTAAATTGAAGGCATTTGGACACCAGCAGATGCTCCATGAGTGTTTTTTTTTTTTTAAGTAGATGAAATTCCCTTATAAAGACCAGATATACCAAAGAAGAGCACAAAGCCCTCAATCTTCTTACAGAAACTTCATTTACCAAGAAAGAACACTCATATCACAAATGAAGAGTAAAAATCAAACATCACACCTACAGTCCAAAGGAATTATGTTCCAGTCCACTGTCTGTCCATTCGGCCCATTCATCTCCCCTAAAAATCATGCATTACCCCTCTAAAATTGCCTACACTACCCATTCTCCTCTCCCGTATAAAGAGTATTTAACCTCAACCATCTGGTCCTGCTTTTAATTTCATATTTTGAATGGCTCCCATGCACCTGTGTGCATTAAGAAACTTGTATGCTTTTTCTCCTATTATCATTTTATTTCAGGACACTCAATTATTGAAACTTCAGAAAGTTTCAACTTCCTTACAATACAGGCACCAAAATTTTCAAGAAGAGTCTTACGTATAATTACCTCTATCAACATTGCTAAAATAGATTTTTAATTTTTTGCCACACACATACAGATGATAAATTGGTGAGGTGACAGACATGTTAACTAGCTTGAATCATACCGTAAAGTATACATTAATATATTATATCCTAAAAATACATGGAATTATTTGTCAATTAAAAACTAATTTTAAAAAGTTATTATCTCTAGGGATCAGACTAGAGAATTATGAGAGGAAACTTGTTTTTCACTTTATGTTTATTATTATTGTTTAGTCTGAATATTTTCACTCATGGGCATAATTTACATTTAAATTAAAAATGAATTTAAAAAACATGTAATCAATTCAGCAAAGTTGGGTAAAACATCTCCCTTGTCCCAAGTCATTTGTTTCAGTCAAGGTGCTTAGTTACTGACAATAAAATCCTCTCTTGTCAGTTTGAACAGAAAGAATTTATGATAAGCTACTGTATAAATCACAGAATCCTTGGGAGGGCTGAAGCACTGAGTCCTAGACCAGACTTCCAGGAACAATCCCAGAGCTGAAGAATTGTGATGAGGGAGCCATTTTTCTCAATCCCATCCCAAATCCACAGTGCCTCTGCAACTCATCAGGCTCAGTCTTGTGGAACTCATTCAAACCAAGTCATGCTCAGGTAAATCTAGCCTATGGGGTTTAAAGCACATGTTTGTCCTCTGGCAGCAAGGGAGACCATAAAATACAAGGAGAAAAGGCAAAGTCATCTTTGAGAAAGCAGAATGCACAATGTGAAAAATACCAAACTGTAGAGAGATGTTTGAAATATGGAGCAATTTTAAAGGACAGATGCCTACTTCAAAGTTTGTAGATTCCCCCACTGGGATCCTATTCAAGTGAACATATTTCATCAGAGGAAAAACCTATTCTAATAGTGGGCTTGTGTCAGACGGAAAATGAATAATAGCAGTGGTCTGGACTATCCCTAAGTTCACCATTTACCAATAAAGTATGGACAACTTTTCTGGCAGAAATAACTAGAATTTAAGAGTCCACTGAAACCCAAGTGAATTCTAGATTAGATGGTTTTCCTCTGATTACTAGGATAGTAGTTATTGCTACCATTTTAGTGAGGCTCATTATACAATTAGGTATCAGGGTTTTTATTCATAAAATATGTGATGGTTAATTTTATGTGTGAACCTCACTGGGCTAAGGGATGCCCAGATCACAGGTAAAACAACATTTCACAGTGTGTTGTGAGGTTGTTTCCCAAAGAGACTCTCATTTTAATCAGTAGACTAAGTAAAGATCGTCCTCACCAAAGTAGGAGGCATCATCCAATCTTCTGAGGATGTGAATACAACAAAAAGGAAGAGGGAGGGCAAATTCTCTCTTCCTTAGCTGGGACATATGTCTACTTCTGCCTCAGATATCAGAGATCCTAGTTCTCTGACCTTTGGACTCAGATTAGGGCTTATACCATTGGCTCCCCTGGTTCCCAGGTCATCCAACTTGGACTAAATTGTAATATCAGCTTTCCTGGTTCACCCATTTGTATACAGCATACAGTAGGACTTCTCACTAAATCATGTGAGCCCATTCCCACCGTAAAGCTACTCATTTATCTATACAGATACTATAGTTTGTTTCTCTGGAGAACCCTAACACTAAAAGAAAAGAAATACTGCTTTAGAAAATATTACCACAGCCACCATCCCTGCACTCTAGCATATTAGTAAGTGTTCACTGAGAGCAAACAGAACTAATGGGAGGTAGAAACAAAATATTTATTTCAAGAAGTTCGCTTGTGCAGTTGTGGGGGCTCACTAAGTCAATATGAAGTCCACAGGGCAGGCCATTAGGAGAGCAGCCTGGGATTCCTGGACATGGACAGAAGCTACCTCCACAGGCAGAATTTTTTTCCGTAGGGGGCCTCAGCTCTTCTCTTTCAAATCATTGAGTCAGGCCTACCCTCCCTTACAAAGTCAACTGATTATGGACATTAATCACATCTATTAAAATACCTCTATAGCAACATCTGTTGTAACGCTTGACTAACTGGGGATTATAGCCAAGCTTACAATTAAAACTGACTTTCATACCTATCTACCACCAACTATCCAGAAAAAGATAGGGGACATTTTATTTTAGAAAGAAATTTTCATCAATTTCTTTAGTCATGCAAATAAGCTGTAAACTAGAGTGAATTCCATTGACACTAGAAAGCTTTGCATAATTGTATAATTACAATTGTATAATTCACCCAATCCATTCATTCAACAAATAGTAAACAGTAAGGACCTTAATGTATGTCATCATTCTTGGTGACATATTAGGATATAAAGCAGATCCAAATTCGTCCCCTTGTGAAATGTATGGTTTTTGTATAATAGAGTGGTGGCAATTTTCAATTCAAAATTCAAATTTTCTTTTAGTACAGGATCTAAGAAAAAAAGCTGAGGAAGGCAGAGTTGGGAAGAGGATCAGTCCAACATAGATGTAGGTTGGAATCAAGAAAACAGTGACCAGTGAGAAATCTCACTATGCTGTTCCCAGATGGATATTAAAACCATGATATCTAGTAGTCCCCTTTCTTACTCTGTTGTATTATCCTTCATTATTCCCAAAGTATCTATTAAAGTTAGTGGCTAAACCAGCCTCCAGTGACTAAAGTGTGGTAGAGCCTCCTCCTAGTGCAAGATGCATATGGCAGCCACGGGAAACAAGTGGGCTGGCAAGGGTTAGGGGAAGGGGTTCAGTATTCAGCAAAGACAGCCCATTTGACAGGGCTCTCCAAAGAAACAGCCAGTAGGAGATGTGCATTTATCTCTGTGTGTGTGTGTGTGAGAGAGAGAGAGAGAGAGGGAGGTGGTGGGGGAGAGAGAGAGAGAGAGAGAGAGAGAGAGAGAGAGAGAGAGAGAAAGAGAGAGGAAGAGAGGGAGAGAGAAAGAGAAAGAAAGAGAGAAAGTAAGAAGATATCAAGAAATTGGTTTAGGTGTTGGTGGGAGCTGGGAAGTCCAGAATCTATGGCGAAGGCCACAGACTAAACTCCCCAGAGGAATGAGTGCTGTGGTTTTAAGGCAGACTTCCTTCTCCCTGTGGGGAATCTCATTTTTCCTCTCAAGACCTTAAGACCTCTGGCCTTTTATTTGTTCAGATTGCTTTACCATCAGTCAACTGATTGTAGACATTAACCACATTCTCAAAATACCTTCCTTGCAACACCTGACTAACTGGGTACTATCGGCGGGTCTGATCATCTGGTCATGTTGACTTAAAGATAACCACTGCAGGCAGAAAATTGGAGTGATGACTAGAAGAATTTAAGATGCCCGAGTCCTCTGAAAATTGAGAATGAAACTGGAATTTTTGTGATTAGAACTTGAGACCATTTATTTGTCTTTGAGACTGTTAAGGAAAAAGATCAACAATTTGGAAATAGGCAACAGGAGGGCCAAATGTCCTGCAAGTGTCATTCTGGAACACTACCTAACAGGTCCACCCAAGGATTAGCTCATTCTCTGGAGGCATGCATGGGTGTTTGACTCACTATTTACCACTAGCTTTTACAACTCTTGAAGAATGAATGTTAACTTGTTGAAAATGATTCTTATCTGACCACAATGCAATTATCTTTTATCCCATGGAAAGAAAAATATTTCCACCCATAGATAAGATAATCCCCAAAGGTTACAGTTTTTTTTTTTTGCCCTGTAAACAGTTCTGTCATTTAAATTCCCTTATTTTAGCATTGTTACTTTCTTTGACTGTAAATATTTGTCTCTACTGGACTCTTTGAAGCAGTTTTACATTCTGCTGCTTCCTTCATTAAGGAGCACCCAGGTCTTTGACATGAGCACATTCTAAGCATAAGAGGCCTATTTTTGACATTTGAAAATTATGCTTTGGCCAAAGGAAAGGGTGAAAGACCCCACAAAGCCAAATAACTTGGAGTTATTTGGGTAATACTTATTCTGTATAATTTTTTACAAAAACACTGCAGTTTAATATTATTATTGCTATTTTAATAGATGAAGAATCACAGACTCCACAAGGCTAAAATTATCCCCAGAACCACATTAACAATATGTGGCAGAGCTGGAATTAGTTGGAGCCCAGAACATACCATCTCAAAATATGACTGTAGGAGATCAGAATATGCCATTCCCAAGTACACTTCTTGGTGTATTTCCTGAGTAAGTTATTCTGAGAATCTGTGGACACAGTAGTAGATCTGAAAAATCTTCCCTTTGTTAAAGAAATGTATAAAGAAAACTTACATTAGTAAGATAGCTACACTAGGGAGATGTCTGCTTCCAGACAACATTTATTATTTGGGAAGCTTCTTCTGCATACAAATAAAACTTCTATTCATCATTAACTTCCTCCCCTCCAGTTCCTCTAACTTATCTCCACCACCTCCCAGAAGCCTAGAGCTCCTACTTCTTTCTGTAGAGATCATGGTGCTCTAAGAGCTTCAACCACCTGGCCTTTGTTTGAGTCTCCTAATTTTTGTGCTGTGCATAGATGTAAACATTTATGGGTCTTGTCCTGCTAATCTCTTTTATGTCAAGTTACTTTACAGTCCAGCCAAAGAACATAAGAGGCCAGGGGGAAGTCATTTTCCTTCCTTTACAGAGCAAACCTGGTCCATACCTGCTCTTCACTGTGCTATGCTATCTTACAGCTGAAGTAGGGGGAAGACACTCTGCAAGGCTTCCCTTTTTTCCTGTACTGAGGATTGAATCCAGGGATCCTCTACCTCCAAACTGCATGCCTATCCCTTCTATTCTATTTTTAGGCAGGATCTTGCCTAAGCTGGCCTAGAACTTGCAATCATCTTGCTTTAGCCTCCTGAGAAGGTGGGATTGCAAGATGCACCACCACACTAGGCTAGAAATCTAACTCTTTATCCTCAGCCTGCATGCCCTCTATAAAACCCTTGATAAATAGTTACTCTCTCCCATCTGATAGGGCCTTCATATTCATGTTCCTACAGTTTTTTTTTTTCTTGGCTCATCCTCAATATTCTTCCTGGAGGGGAGAGAGAACCTTCTCTTTTTCCTCTGGAAATTTGGTGATTGATTCTGAGAAATAAACTGGCAATACACAGATTCATAGGAGAAAAAGTAGTACTTATATATTATGTGCATGAGGGCATCACGGGAGAGGAGGTACTCAATAATCCAAAGAGAGTAAGAAATTTATGTACTCTCTTCCTAGGGGAGAGGTTAGTGGGGGATGTAGGCAATTTTAGAAGAAGAATAAGTGATTTTTAGGGGAGTAAATGAGCCCAGAGAATAGACAATAGCCTGAGACGTTTGCCTGGGATCTGGATGTAATGTGAACTGTAGTCTTCTCTCCTGCTAGTTAATCTTCTGTGCTTGATGAGATTGTAGGGAAAGAATTCATCAAAGTGGAAAATCTGCTGAAGGGCCTGGCTTTCAGGTGGCTAAGGAAAGCTCCCAAGAGCCCGTGCAGAACCTTTAAAGCTATTCTTTTCCTTCTGAAATTTTGATCCATCTATGAAATAAATCGAGATTAGACAAATTAAGAGGGAAAATCATTAGAAATGTTGTTGCATGTCTATCACAGATGGTTTGGGACTCAAAGGAGGGATAAATAGTTGAATTTACATAAAGCTAAAAAAAGGAAGGGGGCTTAGGCTTCCAGGGGAGGGAGGATACATGGGCTGCGGAAGAGAGAAAGAGGTGTTGTCTACTCATGCGGGTTGAGACTCCCAGGTAACAGCCACCATGATAATCACCCTCTTCTTCCCGGGAAAAGATCTTTTCTAGGAGAAAGGGGTATATGAGATGAAAAGCCTCTGCTTGCACTTGCTGTTTACTTCATTAGTGTAATTATAGATGTAAATTGCTTTTATAAAAGGGCACTCTTTTAGAGTTAATCCCATGTCTGCAGAGGTCTACAGTTTCTCTGAATTGTCATCTTGAAATACGCCCAAGAAATATATTTTGAGGCGGCATATTTGAGGTTCTGTATTGCTCTTAGTTTGAAATACAAAGTGACATATTTTGGGGTATCATTTTCTGAGCACCAACATCACCCTTTCTAACACAGACTTCACTAGACCTTGATCAATTTGTGACAGTTATTCTTCAGGCATTGATTGCATCTGGAAATGCACTGAGCTGTTAAAATGAATAGTAGAGAACTATCGCTCACCTTCCTTATTAGAAAAAAGAATTTATCATTATTCAGCCTAAGATCAAATTAGTTTTCTTGCTAGTTTTAATAACTGGTGGGATATATGAATCTTGCAAGGAAACAAAGATATCCATGTCCTTTACATAGGTATTATTTATTATTTGTTTATCACCATGTTTGGTTTTCTCTTGTCTTTTTGGCTGAAATAAAACTGAAATATGTGGCCCAGATCTAAGGAATCCATGAGAGGATGCAAGAAGCCCAGAACAGACTTTGTATTTATTTCAATTTAAAGTAGCTAAGCTGAGGCAGCCAGCTGCAGAGGTTCCTAGAGGACAAAAGATAAGTAAAAAACAAAGATCGTGATTTGATTGGCATAGTCTAGGAAGTTTATTAATGCAGACAGTCATTTGAAAGTTTCAAAGTGAATTTCTCAAATGCCAAAATGAAATATTGCAATGGCCCAAGAAATGAAGCTTTATTTTTCAAAACAAATAAACAAACCTGAATGTTTAAAATAAGT
This sequence comes from Marmota marmota marmota, assembly GCF_001458135.2. Taxonomy (NCBI): domain Eukaryota; kingdom Metazoa; phylum Chordata; class Mammalia; order Rodentia; family Sciuridae; genus Marmota; species Marmota marmota. The sequence goes on from NW_026000077.1 coordinate 3,906,180, forward strand.
CACTTGAGTTTGGTTTTGAAAAGAAGTTTAATTACATGAGGAGCTACTTGTTTTAGCAGCTGGATGCTAATGATTGCATGAGGACAATGGTAACACATGTAAATGTGATAAAATTCATCTTCTTATACCAAGAATAGGATTAGCCTCACCTGAAACTGCTGAGTCTGGAGCATCAAAATAAGCCAGTTAGGATTCTTCTGGTTGCAGATGGCAAAAACATATTTAAACTTGCTTGACAGATGGAGGTTTCATATACCCACAGGAAGGGCCTCAGGGATGCTCATCAAGCCATCTCTACTTCTCTGCAAGTTGGCATCTGTCTCTTCTGTGCAGTGGGTGGTATGGTTATCCACAGGCTCACATGTCTGTTCCCAAAGGTCCAAGGATCTCAGAGTAACCCCAGAGAAGGGTTCTCATTGGCTTTTCTCAGACCTGGTTCAGGCTTATCTGAACAATCATCTCTGGTCAGAGAAAAGGGGTGATAAGACTGGATTGACTTGTGTTAGAGACCAACATCTGCGCCAGTCACTATGGCCAATGAGGTGTGATCTAAAGGGAAATGGTAAATTCTATTTAAAGCACATGGTTGTTCTGGAGAGAAGCAATCAGTTCTGAAGGTAGGAAAGTGCTACCTCTAGGTGTTCTGAACTAGGAATATTTGCCATACAGGAGTAATGAATAGTTTAAAATTTCCTTTTTATTCATAAGAACACACCAAATTGCTTTTATGTTAGAACAAAATCACTCTTTAAAATTATCATTCTATATATTCTGTGTGCAAGATACCATGTTACCTTTAAGGACCTGCAGTTATAGAGAGGACTCTCTGCTGCTTATGAGCACATATTTTCCCTTCACACCTCTAAGAGCTAGTGATTCTTGGCAACCCTGCATTAAATCTTTGGTTAAATTCAAGGTGACTAAACTGCTATACACTTTAGTCATGTTTTGGTTGGACTCATCCCTACCCCACTCCATTCCTTTGGTCCTTGCTTTATTGATTGACTCAACAAATATTTAATGAGTGCCTATTATGCCAGTTGTGTAGATATAACAGATATGGAGATATAAATGAAATATTGTCCCTGCCCTCTTAAGCTATATCAAAAAGACACATCAGTCAAATTAATAGGTTATTATAATACTGTATGGTAAGCCCTGTGATTTTCCTATTCTACTTTCCACTAGCCTCTAGGCCACAGTGAAAAACTTTCCCCTGTGCATCTCAAAAGACTTGCTCATCCTATCCACCAGTGTCTGTGATTTTTTTTCCCCCAAGGAGGGACTAATTTCAATTCATAGATACAATAAGGATTGAAATGCAAATGCCTCTGAAAACTAAGTGTTTAAGGTTCATATTGAGATAAAATGACTGATCTTATATAATTTCTTGTAAGTAGGATGACCATACAGGTTAACTTTCAGACTGGGTCATTTCTAACAGTAAAAGGGGGTCCTATTCCAACAAGACACTAGGAGAACAGGGATAAACTAGAACAATTCTGGGGAAAGTGGGACAAATGGTAACTGTGACCTTAATAAGAGAGATTTTGGGGGGATATTCAAAATGGTGAGCCAGAGGGAGGCAGTATTCTGAGTCTCTCCTGGACCTGGGACTCAAATAGTGAGAATACTGTTTCTCTGCAAAGGATAGAGGACACCCCACAGCTGCTCCTGTGCAGGAGTCACAGCCACCATGCCCATGCAGGACTCCAGGACTCAGCATCAGAGTAGGTCTCCTAACTCCTCAACCACGCAGGATTACCAGGTGCCCAAGCAGGACCACTGGCATCAGCACTTGGGCAAAACTTTCGGTCACCCACCCAAGCAGAAATCCTGGGCACCGCTCCCATGCAGGACACCGGGCAGCTACCCACGTGCAGGAACTCCAGCCACCACTCCCATGTGGACCCCCATCTACCAATGTGGGGATCCCTTGGTCACCTCCATCTTGGGACTCTGCAGCAATGGAGATATTCCCCTACACAGGGTAGCCTGTTTGCACATGGGAATATCGCACAGGCTCTGAAGACAGCCAACAGCCACAGAGCTCATCTCTGAACTCATTGTCCAATGCCATCGCCTGGCTCCCCTCACCAGGCCTGAAAAGCAACTGCCTCCATCTTGGGTCACCTTTATCACCATCTTTAGTGGGGGAAATTCCCAGTTTGGAACTCTGGCTTGCCAGGTACCCAGTTTCTAACTCCCCCCTCTCCCCAGCAGCAGCTAACCTACAGTGATTGCCCAATACAAAACAGTTTTCAGCGGCAGGTGCACAGTGCCCAAAGGGCCACACACAGGACCTCCAGAGAGAAAGGTCCCTTATTAGGAAGCAGGAAGGGAGAGGGTGAGTGTGATACTGTTTAGAAACTAACATAGAGACTAGGAATTGGGAGGTCTTCAAGCAAGATAGGGAGATAAGACCAGGTACCAAATCACACAAATGGGCCCCAAAAGAGATCCTTGAGGTATAGTCTCCCTTCAGGGACTGGTGGGTGCCACACCCCACTTCCAGGTGCCCTCCACCCAAAACCAACCCTCCCACCCTGGTTACCTTCTCCATCCTGAGGGTGGAGATTCCAGCTAACAATAGAGGACTCCACCTATTGGATGAGAAGGGAAACAGGAAAGATATACTGATCTCCAACCCGAACAATCCTTGTTTCTTCCTTTGAATTTTTTTTCTTCCCCTCTCTATTCTCCTGCCCTCCCATCCCCAATATATGTGAAGCCAAGTACTTTGTATGAATTAGGATATTGAGGACTGGGATGTCTGAATAGTATATAACAGTTGTGTTGCATATTCCTTTTTTCTTCATTTATTTTACTGTAGTAACATTTTTTTTATTTTTCTTAATATTCATGTATGTTTGTTTTATTTTCCACTGTCTTTTTACTTACTTGTCTACCCAAAATTACTCCCTCTTTCTTCTCCTGCTACTAATCTTCTTCTTTAGATTTCTCTTTTACACTTCCTAAGATATAATAACTCCATATCCTCACCTTGTACCTCCTCAGAATATCATCCTACACCTCACCCCCGGTTCTTTATCCACCATCAGAAACTGTAAACCTTTTTGCAAACTTACTGATTATATTGTAGGTAATAATTGAATTCACCATTTCTGTACATTGTGGCCAAACTGTAAATGTCTTAATAGCAACTATTTGATTTAAGGCTGTATGTTGTTTATATTGGGATCTGTTAACATTGTCCTTCCCCTCAAAGCAGAGATATTGGAACCCTACAGGGGCACTATAAGCCTTTAGGGCAAAAATGGTAACAGATCAACAATGTTAGTAGGGAAGACACAGGAGCAACATGAAAAGAGAAGGTAAGAAAGTGTCCCCCTAAAATCAAGATACCACATTATTAGAATCCATGGCCAGGACAGCAGAATAAATGACAGAGAAGGAGTTCAGGATGTACATAATTAAAATGTCCTGTGAATTAAAGGATGATATAAGAGAACAAATACAGGCAGCAAAAGATCATTTTGATAAAGAGTTATATAAACAAATACAGGAAGCAAAAGATTACTTCAATAGGGAAACAGAGGTTCTAAAAAAAACAACAGAAATCCTTGAGATGAAAGAAACAATAAACCAAATTAAAAGTTCAGTTGAAAGCATCACCAACAGATTAGACCACTTGGAAGACAGTACCTCAGACGATGAAGACAAAATATGTAATCTTGAAAAGAATGTAGATGACACAGTGAAAATGGTAAGAAACCATGAGCAGAATATGGGATAGCATGAAAATACCAAGTTTAAGAGTTATTAGGATAAAGGAAGGTATAGAGTTCCAAACTAAAGGAATAAACAATCTAGTCTATGAAATAATATCAGAAAATTTTCCAAACATGAAGAATGAATTTGAAAACCAAATACAAGAGGCTTACAGAATGCCAAATTTACAAATCACAACAGATCTACACCAAGGCACATTATATTGAAAATGCCTAGCATACAGAATAAGGAAAGAATTTTAAAAGCCACAAGAGAAAGGAATCAGATTCATATAGGGGGAAACCAATTAGGTTGTGTGCAGATTCTTCAACCCAGACACTGAAAGCTAGAAGATTATGAAACAACATATATCAAGCTCTGAAAGAAAATGGATGCCAACCAAGAATCTTATATCCAGCAAAACTAAGGTTTAGATTTGATGATTAAATAAAAACCTTCCATGATGAACAAAAGTTTAAAGAATATACAGCTAGAAAACCTGCACTACGGAACATCCTTGGCAAAATATTCCATGAAGAGGAAATGGAAAACAACAATGAAATAAGCAGATGGAGGTATTACACTAAAGGAAAAACTAATCAAAGGAGAAACCAAGTCAAGTCAAATAACAAAAGTAAACAAAAATTTCTGGGAATATAAATCATGTCTCAATAATAATAATCCTGAATGTTAATGGCCTACTCACCAATCAAAAGGTTAGCAGATTGGATAAAAAAAAAAGACCCAACAATATTCTGCCTCCAAGAGACTCATCTCATAGGAAAAGATACCCACAGACTGAAGGTGAAAGGTTGGGAAAAAGCATACCACTCACATGGACTGTAGAAGCAAGCAGGGGTTTCCATCCTTGTATCAAATGAAGTAGACTTCAAGCTAAAGTTAATTAAAAGAGATAAATAATGACATTTCATACTGCTCAAGAGAACCATACACCAACATGACATTACAATTATAAATATATATGACCCAAACAATGGAGCATCTATGTTCATCAAAGAAACTCTTCTCAAGTTCAAGAGTCAAGTTGACCACAGAACAATATCTAGGTGACTTTAACACACATCTCTCTCACCACTGGATAGATCCTCCAAACAAAAGCTGAACAAAGAAACTATAGAACTCAATAATACTATCAATAACTTAGACTTAACTGACATATATAGAATATTTCATCCTTCAATGAGGGAATATACTTTCTTCTCAGCAGCACATGGGTCCTTTTCTAAAATAGACCATATAATATGCCACAAAGCAACTCTTAGCAAATACAAAAGAGTAGAGATACCACCCTGCATTCTATCAGATCATAATGAAATGAAATTAGAAATCAATGATAAAATAAAAACTACTCCAACACCTAGAAACTAAATCAATTCTACTGAATGAACAATGGGTTGCAAAAGACATCAAGGAGAAGATTTAAAAAATCTTAGAGGTAAATAAGAACATAGATACAACATACCAAAATCTCTGGGACACTATGAAGGCAGTACTAAGAGGAAAGTTCATTGCATGGAGTTCATTTCTTAAAAGAAGAAAAAGTTGACAAATAAATATTCTAACATTACATCTCAAAATCCTAGAAAAAGAAGAACAAATCAACACCAAAGCAGTAGAAGACAGGAAATAATTAAAATCAGAGCTGACATCAATGAAATTGAAACAAAAGAAACAATTAACAAAATTGACAGAACAAAAAATTGTTTCTTTCAAAAAATAAATAAAATTGACAAACCCTTAGCTATGCTAACTCAAGAGAAGGAGAGAGAAAACTCAAATCACTAACATACATGATGAAAAAGGAAATATCACAGCAGACATTACAGAAATACAAAGGATAGTTAGAAATTATTTGAAAACTAGTATTCCAATAAAATAGAAAATATTAAAGTCATCGACGAATTTCTAGAGTCATGTGATTTGCCCAAATTGAATCAGGATGATATACACAATTTTAACAGACCAATTTTAAGTAATGAAATAGGAGATGCCATCAGAAGCCTACCAAGCAAGAAAAGCCCAGGACCAGATAGCTGCACAGCCGAGTTCTACAAGACCTTTAAGGAAGAACTAATACCAATACTCTTCAAATTATTTGGTGAAAGAGAAAAAGATGGAGCACTTCCAAAATCATTCTATGAGGCCAATATCACCATGATTCCAAAACTAGGCAAAGACACATCAGAGAAAGAAAACTTCAGACCAATATCTCTCATGAACATAGATGCAAAAATTCTCAATAAAATTATGGCAAATTGAATACAAAAGCATATCAAAAAGATAGTGCACCACAATCAAGTGGGGTTCATCCCAAGGATACAAGGTTAGTTCAACATATGGAAATCAATAAATGTAATTCAGCACATCAATAGACTTAAAGATAAGAATCATATGATCATCTCAATAGATGCAGAAAAAAGCATTTGACAAAATATAGCACCCCTTCCTGTTCAAAACATTAGAAAAACCAGGGATAACAGGATCATATTGTAACATCATAAAAGTTATTTAGGCTAACCCCCAACCCAACATCATTCTAAATGGAGAAAAATTGAAAGCCTTCCCTCTGAAAACTGGAACAAGACAGGGATGCCCTCTTTCACCACTTCTATGTAACATAGTTTTTAAAACAATGGCCAGAGCAATTAGACAGATGAAAGAAATTAAAGGAATATGGATAGGAAAGGAACTCAAATCAGCACTATTTGCCAATATATGATTCTACACCTAGAAGACCCAAAAAAATTCCACCAGAAAACTTCTAGAACTATTAAATGAATTCAGCAAAGTAGCAGAATACAAAATCAAAACCCATAAATCAAAGGCATTTCTGTGTATCTGTGACAAATTCTCTGAAAGGGAAATGAGAAAAACTACCCCATTTATAATAGCCTCAAAAACAAAAACCAAACAAACAACACCAAAAAAAACCTTGGGAATCAACCTAATGAAAGAGGTAAAAAACCTCTACAATGAAAACTACAGAATACTACAGAAAGAAATTAAAGAAGACCTTAGAAGATGGAAAGATCTTCCTTGTTCTTGAATAGGCAGAATTAATATTGTCAAAATGACCATATTACCAAAAGCACTATACAGATATAATGCAATTTTAATCAAAATTGCAATGACATTCCTCATAGAAATAGAAAAAGTAATCATGAAATTCATCTGAAAAAATAAGAGACCCAGAATAGATAAAGCAATCCTTAGCAAGAAGAGAGAAACAGGTGGCATCACTATACCAGACCTTAAACTATACTACAGAGCAACAGTAACAAAAAACAGCATGGTATTGGCACCAAAATAGACATGTAGACCAATGGTACAGAATAGAGGACACAGAGACTAACACACATAATTATAGTTATCTTATATTAGACAAAGGCACCAAAAACATACATTGGAGAAAAGATAGCCTCTTCAACAAATGGTGCTGGGAAAACTGGAAATCCATAAGCAACAAAAGGAAATTAAACCCCTATCTCTCACCATGCACAAAGCTCAACTCAAAGTGGATCAAGGACCTAGGAATTAAATCAGAGACACTGCATCTAATAGAAGAAAAAATAGACCTAAATCTCCATCATGTTGAATTACGCCATGACTTCCTTAATAAGACTCCTATAGCGGAAGAATTAAAATCAAGATCAATAAGTGGGAATGGATTCAAACTACAAAGCTTCTTCTAAGCAAAAGAAATAATCAGTGAGGTGAAGAGAGTGCGTACATTTTGGAACAAATTTTTACCACATGCACATCCAATAGAGCACTAATCTCTAGGATATATAAAGAACTAAAAAAGTCTAAACATCAAAAAACAAATAACCTAATCAATAAATAGGCCAAGGAACTGAACATACACTTCTCAGAACAGGATATAGAATCAATCAACAAATATGAGAAAAAATGTTCAACATCTCCTGTAATTAGAGAAATACAAATCAAAAGTGCTCTGATTTTATCTCACTCCAGTCAGAATGGCAGCTATTAAGAATACAAGTGTTGGTGAGGATGTGGGGAAAAAGGCACACTCATACATTGCTGGTGGGATTGTAAATTAATGCAGCCAATATGGAAAGCAGTATGGAGATTCCTTGGAAAACTGGGAATGGAACCACCATTTGACCCAGTTATCCCTGTACTTGGTCTATACCCAAAGGACTTAAAAACAGCATACTACAGGGACACAGCCACATCAATGTTTACAGCAGCACAATTCACAATAGCTAAACTGTGGAACCAACCTAGATGTTCTTTAGTTGTTAATGGATAATCAAAATGTGGTGTATATATACACAATGAAAAATATTCAGCATTAAAAGAGAATAAAATCATGGCATTTGCAGGTAAATGGATGGAGTTGGAGAAGATAATGCTAAGTGAAGTTTGACAATACCAGTAAATCAAATGTCCAGTGTTTTCTCTGTTATAAGGAGGCTGATTCATAATGGGGTTGTGGGGGGACAACATGGGAGGATTAGACGAACTGTAGATAGGGTAAAGGGGTGGGAGGGGGAGGGAGAAGGCATGGGGGTATGAAAGATGGTGGAATGAGATGGACATCATTACTTTAAGTACATGTATGAAGACATGAATTGGTGTAACTCTACTTTGTGTACAATCAGAGATATGAAAAATTGGGTTCTCTATGTGTAATATAAATTGTAATGCATTCTGCTATCATACATAACAAATTAGAATTAAAAAAAAGAGAGTTTGGAATGGGACTATTTATAAGACCTGGGAAGAATAGAGTATTGGGGAGAAGAATAAGTAAGAGAGGATCCAAAGGGAATCAGTCTAGTTCAGATTATCACCAAAGGCCAACAGTGGTGATAGAAAGATGACTATCACCTGCCTGAGAGCCGTTGAGCATCAAGAGGCTAAGGCTGGGATGATTTGGCAGTTAAGCCTAAAAAGGGGCTGGTGAAAGCCATCTTCAGCCACTGGCACCTAGAGCCTTGTCCTCAAGGAGTCTGGTAGACATCAGGCTGTGACAGGCTGTGAACCACTCAGGAGAAGCCCTGTTCCTGGGACTAGCAAGCACATGTTTGTGAGTGGAGGCAGAGGGTGGAGGGAGAGAGCATAAAGGCCACAGGCCCACGGAAAGAGACAGTTTAAGGGAGGACCTAATGGGAAGGTGAGGGGCTCTGCAAATGAACGAACTTCACTGACTCCCCAATTTTATCTAAAGGAAGAACTCCACAGGAAAAGCACAGGGCTGTGAGGTGTGGGGGGTGGGAGGCATGATCAGAAATTCATCCACAGTGAAAAGAACAGGCAGGTAGCTTGACAAGAAGAACTCGATGAAAAGTTCACAACATTCTGCTTTCTAGAAGGTAAGAAATTCAAGTTCTTTTCTGTCTAGCAAATGAGGAACTTGCAGTTTGTGCTCCGGCTCTTTCTGAATAAGGCAAAGACACTGGGCAGTGGGGGATCTCATCTGAGGCCATGATCCAGAGCAGCAATGAGCTTTGATTCGTGAAGATAAATTCCTGGGCTCAAGCTCTACTTAATGTGATTTCATAGGCTTTGTTAGTAGTCATGGAATACTCCTTATGGACCCACCTTCCAAATGAATTCAATATTCTGTTGAGTCTCAGTGTGTGGTCTAGAGTCGGCACGTGGTATTTTCCGAAGGGAAGGAATTGTTTAGGACAACTCTCCTTTCCTGAAGTCAGAGTGCTCCTGAGCCACGGGTACTTCTCTTGCTGGCTGACCTATTGTCACTCCCCACCCTGGCAATTGCTGTCTGCATGAAGTGACCCTTGGGGTTCTCTGAGAAATCATCCTGACCAGGCACCATGTTAATGCCTTGTTAAACATTTCATCCATTTTCCTCTGGGTAACAGCAATTACCGAGTTCTCCCTCGTTGGAAAGGAGAAGTAGCACATTTCGTGCACTTGCTTTTATGAGTCCTTTGGCTCTTCCAGGCCTCTCCTGCTTTAGCCCAGCCCACAAACCAAAGTGAGTATCTGCTAATATTTCCCCAGGCCACTCTTCCAGAAGGAACCACTTGCTGTTCATCCTGACAGCAGAACTGCATGATTGGCAGTCCTCTGTTCAGAAATCCTGAAGCGAAGATGCCTGAGGCCCACTACTGTTCAAACTCTGCAAACAAACAAACAAACAAAAAAAACCAGCCTGAAGAGTTTGTTCGTAGTTTTGAGCAAGTCAAATCCCTAAAGATTCTGATTCAGTGGGTCTGGAATGGGACCTATCTGCAGTGTTAACCTGCCAGCTGATTCTGGAGACAGTGATCTGAAAAACAAACTTCAAAACCCTGAAATATAAGTCTTTTGATTCCATAGTACCTGGAGTGGATTCCTTCTTTCATTTCTTGGAGCACTCACCAAGGACTTACTGTATACCTATCTTGATTTTCCACTCCTAAATATTTTTAATTTAAATTCCATTGTCAAGTTTCACTTTTCTCGGGAGAATCGCCAAGGGTGAGGCTCACAGGAGACAAAGGGAAATTGGCTGCAGGAATGGACACTCCAGCTGCAGGCCAGGAGGTGGGAGGGATGACATCCAGGCACTTGGAAACCATCTGGTAGGAAGCAAATCTGATGATTCCTTCACCTAAGGAACTTGACTGTTTGTCTAAGTCTCCAGAAGGAGTGATCCCTGGCCCCATAGTATGCCAGAGCAATTACTAGTGCTATGAGAGAATGGAGATTTCGACATGTGTGAGGGAAAGCTGAAGGAGATCTTTGTCTCGGTGGCCAGCAGGCCTCCTTCTGCTTTCTTTATTGTAATGTGACTGACAATTGTTTGGTTTTTGGTGTGACTTGAAGATTGCCATGATCCTTGTGAAACGACGTCTTGTAAATATTCCATATGGATCCAGGTAACACACATACTCAGAACTCTTGAAGTATTTCTGGAGAATTCCAATTCCTCAGTTCAAACCACAATTTCCAATTTAGGGCTGAGCCCAAGGTAAAGAGTTGGATGTAGACTCCTTCAGAGAAGGCTCAGCCACCCCACGGATGCAAGTAACACAGCCCTGAACTTTTGATTAGTTGGTTTCATTGTTTAGTTTTCATTTGGGTAGGGGAGGTTGGGAAAAGAAATGTTCCAGAAGGAAGAAGGATTTTAATCCCCCATCACCTTCTGATCTTACTGACCCCAATTCCCACCTCCTTCAGCCACACCCTACCACTTCAGTTACCAGTTAATCCCTATCAGGGGATTAATTTACTGATTGTGTTAAGACTCTTACAATCCAATCATTTCTCCTCTGAACCTTCTTGCATTGTCTCAATGTGAGATTTTGGGGGACACCTCACATCCAACCCATAACAAATACTGAGCATAATCCAGCTCAGGGCTTGTCCTGGGGGTTGCAGACAGAATTTTAGTTGAGGTATCTGTATGTGCAAAGCTTCTGGTGGATACAACATAACCCATTCAAGGAGGTGGGCAGAAGGATAGGGGAATGGGACCATATAAGCCTGAAGAAGATAGGGTTCATATCCCACAAGGCCTATGAAGGCTTTGGCCTTTATCCTAGGATCAATGGAAAGCCATTGGTGAGTTTTAAGCAAAGCGAGTGACAGAATCCAGATCAGAGTTTAAGAAGATCATACTGAGTGTCGGGTGGGAAGTAGGCTGAAGAGAGCAAGCCCAGAGAGGGCAGCCTCACAGTAGGCTATTTAGAGATCCAGAAGAGAAACAATAGTGTTTGGGAGTGGTGATGGAGACAGAAAAAGTGTACAGTTTAGTGGTTAGTATACTCACTAATTTAAGAGAGAATAAAGATGTAAATTCACAGGAGTTGGATGTGATTGGATGGAAGAAGTGAGAAAATTTCCATAGATTTCAATTCAGGTCTGTTGGTAATCAATACTGCATGTTTAACATGGATCCTTAAGCATTTGATTATCCAAGATTATATTCAGCTGGTATAACCAGAAACTCCAAATGTCAGTAGTTTAAAAAGAGGTATAAATTTACTTTCCAATCATAAAGAAGTCTGGAGGGAGTTATCTGTGATGAGTTTGGGGTTGTGTTAAAGATTCCAGGGATCTTCTCTTTCTTGCTCTGCCTTCCTAGTGCATGGCTTCTTCTTTCTGGTACAAAATGGTAGCTGGGGCTCAACCACTACATCTGCATTCTAGCCAGCAAGAGAGGGGAAGAAAAGAAGAGCTCATTTCCTCCCTTTGAGGGAATGTTTTGGAAATCACATTCCAAACTTCTACTTGTACCTGATTTAGCATAACTTAGTCAATGACCACAATAACTGCATGGGAGTCTGAGATATTCACCTTCATTTTGGGCAGGGAATTGCCCAACTCAAAATTAGGGGGTCACTTAATAAGAAGGGAAGAATGGGTATCAGAATACACCTAGTGGGCTCAACTACAACCACTGCACCTGAGCTTGCAATGCTAAGCCAAGCACTAAATGATGAAAAGTAAAAAGCAGAGACTTAAATATAATGAAGCAAATTTGGGGGGTTCTGAATTCTCTGCATATTTTGATGTTTCATTTTTGCCAAGTTATTAGACTGATTACCAAGCTAAATTGTTCATCTTGAATGCAAAATGGTATAGTCACTAGGGAAAATAATTTGAAAGGTCCTCAGAACATTAAACCTAGAATGACCATGTAATGCAGCCATTCCACTCCTAGGTATATAGTTAAGAGGACAGGAATCATAGATGCATGAAAAAACATGTTCATAGAAGCCTCATTCATGGTAGTCAAAAAGTAGAGAGAGCGCAAGTGCTCACCAACTGATGGATGAATGAGCAAGGCAGGGTCTGCCCACAGTGAAAAATCATTCGGCAGTAACAGACATGAAGAGGTGATATACACTAGGTCGTGAACAGACCTTGAAAACATGCAGAATGAAAGAAGCCAGACGCAAGAAACCGCATACTGTATGATTCCACTGAGATGAAATGTCCAGAATAAGCAAATCTATACAGACAGAAAGTAGATTAGTGGTTGCCAGGGAATGGAGGGAGGGTGGAACAAGTATGGAGTTTCTTTTGGAGGAATTAAAATAAATGAGTGGTAATGGTTGCATAACATAGTGAGTATACTAACCACTAAACTGTACACTTCAAAATGTGTATTTCCTGTTATGTAAATTATATCTCAACTTTTTCTTAAAAAAAAACGTCTTTGGGTCCAAGTGTAGTTCTTTTTTTTTTTTTTTTAAATCAAGATCCAATAAATAAATAAATAAATATATGTATGTGCACATACACATAAGTGCACACTTGATGAAACTGGATGTTCATAAATAACACATTGATTGTTCCTTTTGATTCATGTCCTCAGGACCATATTTCAGACACAAGTAGCCAAACACTTCAGTATGCTTTTGGCCTGAAATTGTTTTCTTCCTAAGAATGATTATTATGGACATAATGCTTATATCCCCTCAAAACTCATGTTGAACTCCATCGCCCTATTGTGATGATATCAGGAGGTGAGGTCTCTTGGAGATTATTAGCATTAGATGACCTTATAGGGGTTGTCTTAGTCTGTTTTCTGTTGCTATAATAGACTATTTGAAACTGGAACATATATAAAGGGGAAAAAAAACTTATTTTGGCTCACAGTTTTTGAAGTCCAAGAGCATGGTGCCAGCTTCTGGCAACAGCCACATGCTGCTCCACACATGGCAGAAAGCAGAATGTAAAGGAAGTGGGTACATGAGGAAGCCAGGGAGGGGACAAAGGAGCCTACCTGCTTTTTAGCCACCTACTTTCATGAGAACTAGTCCATCTGGTGAAAATAAATCCAGTCTCGTGAAAAAGACACTAATCCCCACCCCCCAAGGCCACCCCATTGGGAACATTGCATTGAGTTTGGTTGAGGACAAACCACATCCAAACCATGCAAGGGTTGAGTCCTCATAAATGGGATTAGTGTCCTTTAAGTGTCCCAAGACAGCTGGCTTCCTCTCCCTGCTATGTGAGGACACAGCAGAAAGACTGCCATGTATGAACCTGGGAATAGGCCCTCTTTGGACTCTGAATCTGCTTGCCTTTCTCTTGGACTTCCCAGCAGTCAGACCTATTTATTTAAGCTACCCCCAACGGTGGCATTTGGTGACAACAGATCAAACTGACTACAACCGTGCCCACCCCACCCCCAAACACCACGGCAGTGTGCTAGGGAAGTTCTCATCAACTGTGACCAAAATATCTGACAAGAACAATTTAGAGAAGGAAAAGTTTAATTTGGGGCTCACAGTTTTAGAGGTTCAGTCCCTAGTCAGTGCCAGGGCTCTGAGCTTGCCTGAGGTGAGGCAGAAGATCATGGTGGAGGGGCATGGCAGAGAAAGCTGCCCACCTCCTGACATCCAGGAAGCAGAAGGAGAAAGAGCAAGGCACCAGGGACAAAATATGAACCCCAAACATATGCCCCCAATGGCCTACTTCCCTTAGCTGCACGTACCTGCCTATGGTTATCACCCAGTCTAGCCTTTTAAAATTATTATTCCATCAAATGGATTAATCCACTGATTAGGCAACAGCCCTCATAATCTAATCATCTCACCTCTGAACATTCTTGCATTGTCTCACGAGTGAGCTTATGAAGGACACCTCAGATCTAAGCCATAACATGCAATCAGACCCCCTGATGCTGTGAGAGCATAGTAGTCATCTGTTGCTATGGAACAAATGACCCCAAAACTCAGCAGCTTAAAACAGCAAGCATCTCCTATCTCACCATTTCTGAAAGTCAGGGTTCTGAGAGTGGCTCAGCTCGATGGTTCTGGCTCAGGGTCTCCCATGGGGTTTGGGTCCAGCTGTCCACTAGAGTTGCGATCCTGAACATGTGATGGGGCTATAGGCTATGCTTCTCAGAGCCCCAGTATGGCTACTGACAGTGGATTTCAGCTCCTCATTCTGTGAGCGTCTCCGCGGGGCTATTCACAACAAAACTTATTCACCAGAGGGAAGGCTCCAAGAGACACAGAGAAACCATGGTGCAAATTCCTCCATCTTTAACCTACTCTCAGAAGGGACATTCCACCCATCTACCATGTTCTGTTGGCCACACAGACCAACCTTGGTACAACCTTAGAGTTGTACCTGCACAGAGTATGAGGACCAGGAAGTGGGATCACTGAAGGCTGTCTTGGAGACTGGCACTCTAGGGACCTTGCAGAACTCTGGCTTGACATACCTGGAAACCCAAACTCACAATGATGGTCCTCAACATGATGCTCTCAGCTGGTGGTCTAGCTTGGATCCTACAAAGTGAAGGCCACATCTTCCCAGCTGGGTCAGACACCAGAGGTACAGCTGTTAGTGTTGCTCTGGAATAACAGGTCACTTGGCAGGTCACTCCCATCTCAGAAGGGCTGTATGGCTATAGCAGGTCACCCACTCCTTTTGAGAAATATATAAAAATAAAAGTGTGCCACTGATTAAAGTCTGTAAAGGGGGGTGGAGATGTGGCTCAGTGGTATAGCACTTGCCTAGCATGTGCTAAGGCCCTGGGTTCAATCCCCAGCGCTGAAAATAAAGAGTAAACTGAAAGGCCACTGTACTCTGATACTTCAGCTCCCTGTCAGTCTTCACTTTTGAATGCCCTGAGCTCCGTAAAGCAGGCGCTAGAGGATCACCCTCAGTCATGGCAAAGGAATGCAAAGAATCCGCAGTTATGTTCCATCCTGTGGTTGCCTAACCAGAGGGAAATTGCCTTGGATGAGATGCCATGATAATTGTCATCCAATCACTTTCGTGTTGCCTGGAAGGACAGTAATCATAACGGAAGGCTGGTGTTGGTATTGACATGGGGCCAGCATATCTGGATGGAAAGTGAGTTATCAGGCAGGCACCCCAGGCCCAGAGGCACCAGGGAAGAGCACGGGGTTGGGAGGGAGCGTGGGCTTAAAGAAGGGCTGTTCCAGGAGTCCTCTTGGTTCTACTTTTCTCACCTGTAATCACCTCCCATGGTGACTGACACAATCAAAGGAAATCAGGGCTCACTTGGAATAAGTATAAGAGGAGGCTGTATGGGGGTGGGGGTGGGGGCACACGGTGCTTGGCACCTGAGGACCCAGGGAGGGAAAGTCCATGCAACCAGGGCTGCCTCTACCAAGCTCCCTCTGCCAAGTGCAGGTCCAGGATAGATATTGTGTTTTTGTTTGTTTATTTGTGTGTTTTTAGTATAAGCCAGAAATGCAGGTTTTAATCTGGAATTTTTCAATTTTCAAAAAGCTGTGCAGGCAGAACAAAACATATTCCTGGGCCAGACCTGATCCATTGACCAACAGTTTGCAGCCTTTGACTTCCCAATGAATGATTCCATTTTAATCCAAACACTAAGAGAATTAGAAGAAAATTTCCACTCTCCTGAGTATTTTGGCCCCTGGAAGTAATTATTCATTGCACTATCAAGAGCCCACTGGGAGCCAGGTGCAGAGAGGTTTCTAGAGTGTTTTCTTATCTACTCTCTGATCACAGGGCTCCTTTTCTCTCTAAGCATTAGGGGTTCTGCCTATGGGAAAATGGAGAAAGGGGAAATAGAAGGAAAGAAAGATATAGGCCTGGAATAGAAGATAGGCAAGTGCCTCATTTCACAAGTGGAGGGTAAAATTATAACCCACCTCCCTGGGCAAGGTACCATCTCTGAACCCTCAGGGAGCAGTACAGAGCTCATTGCAATGGAAAAGAGCATGCATCCACTGATGACCCATTACGTGCAGCTCCAGCAATGTCGTTATATTACTGGGCTGTGCATTCTATTCCTCAAAACATTTGTATAACCCAGAAACTTCCTTTTATCACATGAAGAAACTGAGGCCTAAAGAGCCTAAGTAACTCTCCCAAGTTCACAGAGCTCTTGAGTGTTGGGGCGAGGATACCAATCCGGAGGTGTCTGACTCCACAGCACACATCTGCAACTTCCAAGTCAAGGAATGCACAGGCAAGCTGAGCGCCCATCCCAGTCCACCTGAGCTCATCCTCCATCCCACCTCACCCACCCCCAATTCATGTGCTGTTTCTGAGACTTTAAGGCCCACGTTTATATTCTTTGTAGATTTCCCAGAAGAACCTTGGGGACTTCACTCCTTTTGTGGCTCAAGGTGTTGCCATGGTCCCCGGGCGTCCAGGAGCCATCAATGTGCAGACACCTGCTTAGCTCCCCCCCATCAGGCTGATGCGCACTGCGTCATTTGCCTTTGACATGTGTTGAAGGAACTAGGAAGATCCGAGAAAGGAGCCTGTTTTACAGATTATTTACCAGTGTGCTAGTTTCTGTTATTTTCCCCTGTACCCTAGAGTATAATCAGAGCTCATAAAAGTGCTACTGTGTGGGAGGTCTACATTTCCTCCCTATTAAGTGTCCCCAGATGTTCACAGAGCCTTGTACTTCATGCTCCCCGCCTGCTTCATTCACCGTGTAGCCTCACTGCTCCCCTTTGCCTTGGCTGAGAAGCTCAGCACGTCCCACCCTGTGGTTGGCTAATCAGTCATCATTCCCCCCCACGTTACAACTCCACGTCAGCCCGAAAGTCTGTTTCCTCCTTGATGTGGTTGAGCGTCTGCTGTCTGCTGTGATTCAGAAATCCCTCTTTCATGAGAATCAGCTCCCAAAGGCAGATGGAGTTCCTTGATGCTCCTGGAAGTCACTGATAGCATCCCCTTGATGCAATCAGAGAAGTCCCTGGGTGGCGCATGCTGACCCAATGGCTAGACAGGACTTCATCAAATATTTTTAGGCATTGCAGATCACAAACCTGCTATGATGAAACAGGAAACCCTGTGGTCCTCCAGAGAGATCCAATGATCCAGTTGTGTAAAATATCATTCCCAAAGGATACTCAGGAATGTCCAGGAAAGGCCCTCTTTGCTTTCCTCCCCAAACCTACCCAAGGACCAGCTCTCTCCCTGGGCTTATGGCTCTGGGCTGAAGGCTTTGACCGGTATTACCCAGCAAAGGCCACTGCAGGGGTCCTAGAATGACCTGAGATGTAGAGTCTGCAGAACTGATTAGAATTCTCGCTTTGCCATGTGCTAGTTCTGTGAGCTAAAGAATTGGGAGGCTTTATCTTCCCCACTCATAAAATGGGAATAGTATGAACAAAAATGATCTCACAAAAATAATTGTCAGAATTAAATAAATTAGCACGTGTGAATGTGTTTGGACAGAATCAGCTCTTGTCAAAATTTAAATGAATTTCTGAAACAAAAGAATGAAGATATTGCTTTTTGTTTCCCTGTACATCATTAAGATGAAAGAAATAGCATCGTCTCAGATGAACCTGTGAAGAGTCTCTATTGGCATAATGGCGGGTTCAGCCCATCTTCTTCCTGGGGGCTTTTCTCTACCTGGCCACGAAGTCTAGGGTCACTTCTTAACTCTCTTCTTGTTATGTTTAAATTTTTATTACACAAAATTTTAAACATACAGAATAGTAAAAGGAAGAGCAAGAATCACAACCTACCAGCTAAGTGTCAAATGTTAGCACTCTGCCATATTGTATATGTGATATGTTTATGTATATGTCCATGTATTTGTGCAAATGAACATGCACATGCATGCACACACACATTTATTAAGCTATTAAAAACACAGTGATTCTTTTCTGTAGTTTGGATCATGGATGACCTCCAAAGGTCAATTTGTTAAAGATTTGGTCCACAGCTTAACACTATTGGGAGATGCTAGAAACTTTATGAGTTGGAACCTAATGGGAAATCTTCAGGTCATTGGGAGGTATGCCCAGATTGTGGGACCCCATTGTTTTTTCATTTTATGCTTCCTGGATACCAGGTAGGCAGTTTTTTCCATCATGCACTTTCTAACATGACATGTTACCTCAACATAGTCCCCAAAGCAATATGGTCAATCAATCATGGACTGAAACCTCTAAAACTTTGAGCCAAAATAAACCTTTTCTCTTTATAAGTTGATTTTTCTCAGGTATTTGTTATAGTGACAGAAAACTAACACATTCGGCATCCAAAATTTATTAGGCATCTACAAAGGATGTCATTCTTTTATACAACTATAATAGTGTTATACACTAACCAAATTAACAATTCCCTAGTATTATCTGTTATGTAGTCCATGTCAATATTTTCCCAATTATTTTCAAACCATTATCTCATACATTTTGGGAGAATAATAATCCAATAAATATTGTATGTGATTATTATGGCTGTAAAGTCTTTCAAAATCTAGGACAAGTATTTCCCCACCCAGCCCCATTCCCAGCCAACCTGCAACATACACAGTTTTTGTTCCCTTTAATGTGTTGATCCTGGGACTAAGATGGAGATCCATCTTTTGACATTTGATCTGGCTCTTGAAGACTGGCTTGGACTGGTAGATGTGGAGGAGTGTATAAAGAATCCCAGCAAAGGGACAGCATGAGCAAAGACATAGAAACAGGAAAGCCTGGGACACATACAAGGAACAGTGAGCTGTTCAGTCTAACTAGACAATGGGAACTCCCTGCTCACACAAGCTACAGTGATGGGAAAGGCATCCAAAGTGGTCTGTTCCTAGGCAGGACCCAGCACACACTCAACCATGGATACACTTGGGGTCCAGAAATCAAAACAGGCATTTCTTCACTGTTCCCCTTGGGTTACAACTAACTTTACCTAACAAAGGTGCCAAGGAGGGGCCCTTTGGTCTTCCTCCTTCCTGTTTCACTTCTTGGCCCCGAGAACCTTGCCTTCACCTCCTTGCCCCCTACTTCACTTCTGCTGCCAAACCCCAGGTCTCCCAGATCCAGGCTTCCTTTAAAGAGCAGCTCCTGCAAGGCAACTAGTCTCTTCCTGCTAAATTGACTGCTTCTCGTAACTTTGATTCATTATCACACTAAAATGAACTAAAGATAAAGATGAGCAGCGGCCAGGTGGATGAAAGAACAAAGAACTCTTCCCCGATTAGTGAGACTGGCTGCATCTCCAGGTTGATTCTGGTCTTCAAGGATTCCTGATGGGAATGATCTGATGGGAAGCCTTGGAATGCAGCAGGGTTGGAGGGGTGCAGGAAGTGGACTGGAGAGGAACAGCTGGTAGGTAGCAGGTGACTTTGAAAGCATGAGTGCCACTGTCCAAAGAGAGAATGTTGAGCTCAAGGAGAATAGTGCCAAGGACAAGTCCTCAGGAGACACCCAAGGGCTGGGAAGTAAAAAGAAGCACCTGAGAAGAAGATGGAATGAATTCATTCTGAGAGTCTGTTAGACCAGTCCTTCCCTGTATAACAAGCAAATGAAGAAATTTTCCACAAGAAAGAGTGTTAACTATATCTGATGCTGAACCACTGTTGCACAGATAAGAACCAAATGAGAGACTTGGGATGGCTGTCTGCTTGACACTCCTCCAGCCCACCACTTGCTCAACTGCATCCAAATTCCTCTCCCGTGGTCCTCCCTGACATCCACAGTGTGCGCGTCTCTCCTCTGAACTCCGGATCCCATTCCGTCTGCTTCCTTTCTCTGTCCATCTCCCCTCCCCCTCTTCTTTTACCTCTCAGCCAATAAAGAGGCTCAAGACTCTTTTTTAATTACTATTTTTTTTATTTTGAGACAGGGTCTCATTAAGTTGCTGAGCCTGGCCTTGAACTTGGGATCTTCTTGCTTCAGCCTCCTGAGTCACTGGGATTACAGGTGTACACTATCATACATGGTGAGGTTCAAGGCTTTTCTATCTTTAAAACATCAAAATAACCAGCCTCCCTCAATCCTACATCTACATCTAAATCTTGGCCTCATTCTCTATGGTGCCACATTCAAGCTCTTTGGAGAAGTGATCTGGGTCCATTTTGTCTCCTTTTACACATTTTTTTGCTGCTGCCCCCTCCTCCAAAGCTGTCCTCAAGGCCGCCCATGAGCTCTATATGCTCAATCCACGGGCAATTTTCTTCACTGGTCTCTGCAAGTCATTTGATATACAGGCTTTCTTTTTAAAAAAAAAATCTCCTCTGGCCCATTCCTCTCTGTCTCCTCTGCCTAAAGATCTGTCCTCCTCCCTTTGCTCTTATGTTGGGCAGCTCCCTTGGGCACAATTTTTATGCATATGAGTCCCAAATCCATGTCCCTAGCCCCAGCTTTCCCTCTGAGTGTCTTCTACTGACAATTCAGCTTCTGTTCAACACGTAGTTACTTACCTTGAGGCAGGTGCTGCTGAAGCACTAAATAAATCATCCGCTTATTCATCATCCTGATTGTTATGGTTGGAATATTTGTCCCCTCCCAAACTGCTGTTGGAATTTCATTGCCATTATAACCATATTCAAAGGTGGGACTTTAAAGAGGTGTCTAGTCCATAGGTGCTCTGTGTTCAAGACGGATTAATGTTATCAAGGAAGTGAGAGTTATTGCAGAAGTGGGCTCCTCTGAAAAGACTTGAGTTCAGCTTCTTCTTGCTCTCATGCTTCTAACATTCCACTAAGCCCTTCCCCTTTTCTCTTTATAACTTCCACAAACTCCTCCCTAATTGAAGTTTTCTCTTAGAAGCCTTTTTTATTCTGATTTAATTCCCCCTACCTTGGTGTTCTCATTGCACAAAGTGTATACATCTACCATTGCTGGTTTATTTGCAGCTCATCCACTGGCTGAAAACTTAAGAGAAGGGCTAAGTGCTACTAAACTCTGACCTCTCAGTACTAAGTTTCTATTGAATGAATGGCAATAACTTCCATATCATTGAATAATTTTCTATTGAAGCTTATAGGAAGCAGTAACAAGATTTTCAGCTCAAATTCCACTTCAATTGTCATCTACAAGATCCGTGACTCTGAACAATTTTCTTAATGCCCTGTGAATCAGTCTCCCTGACTATATCATTAGGAATAATAAGAAAATCCCATGTGTTCAATGTGATAATTAAATAGTCTATATAAATCATAAACAAAGCATCTAGCACATAGTAAATGTTTAATAAATATTTGGTAGCATTTTCATTTTTAAATTGGGAAATCAATTGCTTTGGGAAGTACTCTAAAAATGAAGATCAAGTAGTCTTCCAGAAAGATGTTATTAATTCCAGTATTTTTATGAATTGTTTTCATTGTTGTTAGTTTGCAAAGTCAAAACTTGATTTAGAGCTAGGGAAAGTTCATTCCAGCTCCTTGCATAATTATCACAACTTCCAAAAAAGAAGGGACAGAAATAATGACATGATCTTCTCCTCTTGGAGGTCTCAGATTCAAAGGCTGGAGGATATCATCTTTCATTCCAGGAACGAGGGGAGGAGATGGGAATGCTGCCACTTGCTATGCTTAATGCCTTTTCCTGAATTAGAAGAAACTGGATGATTCTTCAAGGAAGTTACCCACACCCCAGAGACTCACTAAATCTTTCCATCTCTGCTCCCCAGCACATTTCAGGAACAGAACTTTCTTTCATTAGTTGCAAAGGGCATAGAGATGCAAAGGTATTTTCATAGTTGTGCAAACACACCACAAATACTTCAGACCTTTTAAACAAAGCAGAGTATGCTCTTAAGACTAAAGACAAATAATTTATGACTCAGCCACACATTCAGAATATTTAAATAAGGAACGCTTATCTTAGTCCATTTTATGTTGCTATGACAAAATATCTGAGGCTGAGTACTTTGTAAAGAGAAAAGGCTCATTTGGTTCTCAGTTTGGGAGGTAAAAAAAGTCTAATATCATGCAGCCTCATCTGTTCAGTCTCTGAGAAGGACTCCCCTGGTTTCAACATAACATGGCAGATGGCATCATGGTGGGAGAACATGAAGAGAGAGAGATCACACAGTAAGACTAGAAGCCAGGGTAATTCAAGAGGCAGGCTGGCTTATTCTTTTGTAACAACCTGCTATCTTGAGAACTAGCTGTCTCCTTGAGACCAGCATTAATCCCTTCCAGGGCAATGCCCACCGTGGCTTAGTTAGCTCACACTAGACCCCAACTCAACATTACTACACTGGATACTGAGACTTCAGCACATAATTATCTGGAGGACAAACTTCAATTAAACCATGGCACTCTTCAGCATACAGGAAAACTGACTATAGAATTCTGAAAGCCTGTCTTGGTCACTGAGAGCTCATTTCAACAGCTGATCAAACAGTAACACAACCTGTTTGACAAACCACTGATCATTTCAAATTCTATTAATACCCTCTTACCTGCACAAACATTTATGTTTGGACCCAATCCAGCTGTTGCTGCTACCAGATGGTTTATAGATGCATGCTAAGACACATCTGAGCGGTAACATCTGGAAATCTTAGAATCACATTCTTTTTGCTAAAATATGCCTGCAGGGGATGAGGGCCTCAAAAAGAGAAAAATCCAAACCTTTAATGGTTATTGTGAAGGATGTGAGATATTAAAGTTTTTTGGTCTTAATTAAAACTTCCAGAGAACAAAAGAGAAGTTGATCTTACATTCTAATTGAAAAAAAAAGTATTAATTTCATAAAGGAGTATCACCTTTTGAATTGTGTTATTTAGAAGTCATTCTTCATCTTTATGAAATTGAAGATTACATGGGCATCATCTTTAATAGAAGTTTATGAAAATCTCCAAGACTACTTGTTAAATCTGCTTTCAAAAGCATCTATCTGCCCATCAGTGGTGACAGGTTAGTACTAACCAGGTTAGCATGTTTGCGCCAAGGCACCTGCAACAACAACAACAAAAAACCCTCCCTAGATTATTGCAATGTTTAATGAGATAATGTACATTAAAGAACTTTGGAAAATGTCATTAATGCTTTAGTTCCTGTTAAAGACAGACTGCATGGCCAGAACTCACTTTACAGAAAATAGTCTTGGAGTAAAGCAAAGCAAAAAGGACTAGCTTAAGCAGGTACAAAACACAGTCATCATTTTCAGATCAGTATTCAGGGGTCAGCTTACAGTACAGACCAAGGGAGGAAAAGAGACGTGGTTATATGTATTTTTTCCAACTTGAAATTACTCTATGTAGAATATTATCCTAATTTGAAACTTTCTTCCCTACATGTGGGTTTCAGACTTTCTGGAGTCACAGAGATATCACAAAGGGCCCATGGATCCTTATGCAGAGTCAACTCTGAGGGAAGAATAGACAGTGTGCATTTACTAGGCCTTGGGAAAAATGTTAATGAATGAATGAATGAATGGTCCATTCATGTGAATGCCATTGAATTTCAGTTATATTTTCTACATAACAAACAACCCCCAAAATTAATGGATTAAAATGATTCATTATTTTCATGACTGTGCACTGGTTGTGTGGCTCTGCTGGGTTTACCTGGGATCATTTCTGGGTTGCATTCACATGGTAGATCAGCTGGTGACTAGGTTGATACCTCAGCTGACAGCTGGTCCTTTCTCTCAGGATATGATCTTTCATCCTCAGGAAATGAGGCCATCTTTCTCCCATGATGGCAGCTGGGTCTCAAGAAGGCCAACCCTAGTAGGCAGGTACTTACCACCCTTTCAGCTCCACCTCTGAAAGTGGTTGCATCCATCTTGGGACACCCCCACTGCTATCTTGAGTCACCTCCACTATTGCCATTACCACCTGTACAGTAGCATTCATTGTGGGAAACTGGCAGGGTCTGGAAGCCCATCACCAACATGAGGTACAGACAATCTGCACAGTCACTATAAGATTACAGGGTAGAAACTGTAATACCTGAGATCTGCACTGCAAGAAAGAAAGACACATAGACAACAGGAAAAAAAAAAAAAACAAGGGAAGAAAGTGTCCCCAAACAAACCATACTACAATAACAGAATTCATTTACAATGCTGTTGATGAAATGTCAGAGAAGGAGTTCAGAATATATATAATTAAGATTATCTGTGAATTAAAGAAAGACCTAAATGAGAAAGTGCAGGCAAAAGTTAATCATTCCAACAAGGAGATAAGAGAGCAAATATAGGCAATCATTGATTACACCAACAAAGAGATAAGGGAGCAAATGCAGGTCACAAAAAATTACTTCAAGAAAGAGATAAAGATTTTGAAAAAAAAATTCATCAGAAATCCTTGGAATGAAGGAAACAATAAACCAAATGAAAAACTCAATAGAAAGAATCACCAACAGTCTAGATCACTTGGAAGACAGAATGTCAGATAATGAAGACAAAATATACAATCTTGAAAATAAAGTTGACCATACAGTGAAGACGATGAGAAACCATGAGTAGAACACCCAAGAATTATGGGATAGCATCAAAAGACCAAATATAAGAATTATTGGGATAGAGGAAGGCACAGAGATTCAAACCAAAGTAATGCACAATCTCTTCAATGAAATAATATCAAAAAATTTCCCAAACATGAAGAATTAGTTGGAAAATCAAATTCAAGAGGCTTTCAGGACACCAAATGTACAAAATTACAACAGATCTACACCAAGACACATTATAATGAAAATGCCTAGCATAGAATAAGGACAGAATCTTCACATATAGGGAGAAACCAATTTGTATCTCAGCAGATTTTTTAACCCAGACCCCCAAATCCAGGAGATCCTGGACTAAGATATAGCAAGCTCTGAAACAGAATCTTATATCCAGCAAAACTAAGCTTCAGATTTGATAGCAAAATAAAAACCTTCCATGATAAGCAAAAGTTAAAAGAATTTACAGTGAGAAAACCTGCACTACAGAACATTCTCAACAAAATATTCCAGGAGGAGGAAATGAAAAACAACAATGAAAATCACCAAAGGGAGAAACCACACTAAAGGAAAGGCAATCAAAGGAGAAACCAAGTCAAGTTTAAAACAAAAAATAAGCCAAAATGTCTGGGAATGCGAATCATATTTCAATAATAACCCTGAATGTGAATGGACTAAACTCATCAATTAAAAGACATAGACTGACAGATTGGATTTAATAAGAAGACCCAATAAACAATATGTTGCCTTCAAGAGACTCAACTCACAAGAAAAGACATCCACAGACCGAAGGTGAAAGTGTGGGAAAAAATGTACCACTCACATGAACCACATAAACAAGCAAGTGTTTCCATCCTCATATCAGGTAAAGTGGGCTTCAAATCAAAGCTAGTGAAAAGGGATAAAAAAGAACATTTCAT
Source organism: Marmota marmota marmota (assembly GCF_001458135.2). NCBI lineage: Eukaryota > Metazoa > Chordata > Mammalia > Rodentia > Sciuridae > Marmota > Marmota marmota. Next base: position 3,931,941 of record NW_026000077.1, read on the forward strand.
ACTGCCCAAGGGATTCATGCATCAATAAGACATAACAATCATAAATATCTATGCTTCAAACAATGGGGCATCTACGTATATCAAACAAACTCTTCTCAAATACAAGAACAAAAAGACCACAACACAATAATACTGGGTGATGTTAATACGTGTCTCTCTCCACTGGATAGATCTTCCAAACAAAAACTAAAGAAAGAAATATAGAACTCAATAATACAATCAATTATTTGGACTTAACAAACATATATAGAATATTCCATCCATCAATGAGCAAATATACTTTCTTAGCAGCACATGGATCCTTCTCTGAAATAGACCATAAGTTATGACACAAAGCAAGTCTTAGCAAATACAAAAAAAAAAAACATAGAGATACTACTCTGCATTCTATCAGACCATAATGGAATGAAATTAGAAATCAATGATAAAAGTAAAAAGAGAAGCTACTCCAACACCTGGAGACTAAACAATATACTACTGAATGACACACGGATAACAAAAGACATTAGAGAGTCCTGCCCACATCCTGCGCGGGTGGTGGAAATGGGGTTCCTCTCAGTGGAATGGGCTGGCTGTGAAATAAAGGCTTAGAAAAATAAGGTGGAGAAAAACCTACAAAACACAGGAAATAATTTTGAAAGTGAGCAGGACAGGCTAGCTGATCTTATGGCTCAAGCTTCCACACTAAAAGAACAAAATGGAGCCCTCACTTGCTTTATTTATATCAGGGAACATCAAAAGTTTTCCATGGAAGGTTTTTTGCTAAATAAGGTAGGAGGCAGACTGTCCAGTTCCCAATGCGTTACACCCAACTCCAGAGCTACAAGAGGGGTCTTTGTAGTAGAGTGGAGATAGAGGTCATGAGCCTTGGGCAATCAAATGCACAAGGGGGAGCCATGGATAGTTCCCAAGGAAAAACTTAATCTCCATGGTTCCATACCAAGAGAAGACCTTCAAGTAATTCATGGTGGCTTCCTGCAAGGGAGGAGATAAAAAAAATTCTTAGAGGTAAATGAGAACTCCTATATAACTTATCAAAATCTCTGGGTCACTATGAAGGCAGTACCAAGAGGAAAGTTCATTGTATTAAGCTCATTCATTAAACGAAGAAAAAGTCAACAAATAAATGACCTTGTCTTATATCTCAAAGCCCTAGAAAAAGAAGAACAAACCAACCCCCAAAGTAGGAGAAGACATGAAATAATTAAAATAAGGGTGGAATGAAAGTGAAACAAAAGAAACAATGGAAAATATTGACAAAAAAAAACTGGTTCTTTGAAAAAAAATAAATTAAATGGACAAACCCTTAGCCACCCTAACGAAAAGAAGAAGGGAGCAAACTCAAATTACTAAAATTTGTTATGAAAAAGATAATATCATGACAGACACTATTGAAATACAAAAGATAATTAGAAACAATTTTGAAAACTTACACTCCAGTAAAATAGAAAACCTTGAAGACACCAACAAATATTTATAGGCATATGATCAACCTAAACTGAGTCAAGAGGACATACATAATTTAAACAAATCAATTTCAAGCAAGGAAATAGAATACGCCACCAAAAGGCTACCAACCAAGAAAAGTCTGGGACCAGACAGATTTACAGCTGAGTTCTATAAGACTTTCAAAGAAGAATTAATAACAATACTCCTCAAATTATACCATGAAATAGAAAAGGAAGGACCCTTCCAAACTCATTCCACAAAGCTAGTATCATCCAGATACCAAGAACAACAAGGAAAGAAAATTTCAGACCAATATTCCTAATGAATATTGATGCCAAAAAGTCTGAATAAAATTCTGGCAAATCTCATACAAAAACATACTTAAAAAATTATGCACCATGATCAAGAGTGTTCATTCCAGGGATGCAAAGTTGGTTCAACATACAGATATCAATAAATCTAATTCATCATATCAACAGACTTAAAGGATCATATGATTATATCAATTGGTGCAGAGAAAGCATCTGACAAAATACAGCACACCTTCATGTTCAAAACTCTAGAAAAACTAGGGATAGTAGGAACATACCTCAACATTGTAAAAGCTATCTATGCTAAACCCCAGGCCAACATCATTCTAAATGGAGAAACATTGGAAGAAAAACTGGAACAAAACAGGGATGCCCTCTTTCACCACTTCTATTAAACATAGTCTTTGAAACTCTAGTCAGAGCAATTAGACAGATGACAGAAGTTAAAGGGATACAAATTGGAAAAGAAGAACTCAAACTATCATTATTTGCTGACATGATTCTGTACTTAGAGGATCCAAAAAACTCCACCAGAAAAATAATTAATTAATTAAACTAATGAATAAGTTGAGAAAAGTAGCAAGATATAAAATTAATGCTCATAAATCAGATGCATTTCTATACATCATGATGAATCCTCTGAAAGAGAAATTAGGAAAACTACCGTATTCACAATAGCCTCAAAAAAAAAAATACTTGGGAATCAACTAAACAAAAGAGGTAAAAGACCTCTACAATGAAAACTACAGCACAGTAAAGAAAGAAATTGAAGAAAACTTTAGAAGATGGAAAGATCTCCCATGCTTTTAGATATGCAAAATTAATATTGTCAACATGGCCATACTACCCAAAGTGCTATACAGATTCAATGTGATTCCAATTAAAATCCCATTGACATTTCTTATAGAAATAGAAAAAGCAATCATGAAATTCATTTGGAAAAATAAGAGACCCAGAATAGCTAGAGTAATCCTTAGCAATAAGAGTGAAGCAGGAGGCATCACAATACCAGAACTTAAACTATTCTACAAAGCTTAGTAACAAAAATAGACATGGTAGACCAATGGTACAGAATAGAAGATACAGAAACAAACCCACATAAATACAGTTATCTCATACTAGACAAATGTGCCAAAATCAGACATTGGAGAAAAGATATCCTCTTCAACAAATGGTGCTGGAAGAACTGGAAATCCACATGCAGCAAAATGAAAATAAACCCCTATCTCTCACCATGCACAAAACTCAACTCAAAGTGGGTCAAGGACCTAGGAATTAGAACAGAGACCCTGTGTCTAATAGAGGAGAAAGTAGGCCCACATCTTCATTACGTTGGATTAGGCCCCAACTTCCTTAACAAGATTCCTAAAGTGCAAGAAATAAAATTAAAAATTAATAAATGGGATGGACTCAAACTAAAAAGCTTCTTCTCAGCAAAAGAAACAATCTATGAGGTGAAGAGAGCCTATGTTTTGGGAGCAAATTTTTGCCACACACACGTCAGATAGAGCACTAATTTCCAGGATATATAAAGAACTCAAAAGTCTTAACACTAAACAAACAAACCAATCAATAAATGGGCTAAGGAGTTGAACAGACATTTCTCAGAAGAAGATACATATTCGATCAATAAATATATGAAAAAATGTTCAACATCTCTAGTAATTAAAGAAATGCAAATCAAAACTATTCTAAGATTCAGCTCATGCTAGTCAGAATAGCAGTTATCAAGAACACAGATAACAATAAATGTTAGCAAGGATGTGGGGGAAAAGGTACTCTCATCCATTGCTGGTGAGGGGGACTGCAAATTGGTGCAACCGCTATGGAAAGCAGTATGGAGATTCCTTAAAAATCTTGGAATGGATCCACCATCTGATCCAGCTATCCTACTCCTCAGCTATGCCAAAAGGACTTAAATCAGCATACTATAGTAATATATATATATATATATATATATATATATATATA
>NW_026000077.1:3936052-3938219 GCF_001458135.2 Marmota marmota marmota
TATATATATATATATATATATATATATATATATATATATATATATATATATATATATAGTAATATACAGCCACATCAATGTTTATAGCAGCTCAATTCACAATAGCTAAACTGTGGAAGCAACCTAGATGCACTTCAATAGATGAATGGATAAAGAAACTGTGGTATAAATATACAACAGAATATTACTCAGCAATAAAAGAAAATAAAATTATGGCATTTGCAGGTAAGTGGATGGAGTTGGAGAATATCATGCTAAGTGAAGTAAGCCAATCCCAAAAAACCAACTGTTCTCTCTGATAAGTGGATGCTAATTCATAATGGGGGTGAGGGGACATGAGAAAAATGGAGGAACTTTGATGGGGCAAAGTGTAGGGAGCAGTAGGGAGGAAAAATGGTGGAATGAAATGGACATCATTACCCTAGATACATGTATGACTACACATATGGTGCAATGCTATATTGTGTACAACCATAGAAATGTAAAATTGTGCTGCGATTGTGTGCAATAAATCAAAATGCATTCTTCTGTCATATGTACCTAATTAAAATTTTAAAAAAATATTTTTAGTTGTAGATGGACTCAATGCCTTTATTTATTTGTTTGTTTCTTTATTTTTTATGTGGTGCTGAGGATCAAACCCAGTGCCTCAAATGTGCTAGGAAAACACTCTTATCACTGAGCTACAATCCCAGATCCATGACAATATATTTCTAACAAACAGACCAGTTTTTTCAGTTCCTCCTCTGTGAATTAGCAATTCTCCTTGCTGTCCTTTTGATTCATAGTTCTTTTCATTAATTTACTGAACATGTATCATATGGCAATGGTGTTCCAGGTCCTATTAGAGATATGCAGTGGAAACGGTGTTGGTTAAGGGGAAGAGATCACCAAATAGACTCTCCTCAAATTAGGAAGACATAGGTATAGAAGGATAAATCCCTGAATGGCCTTGTCCATCCTAGATCTTCTCCTTCATGCTTGTAGCTCTAAGGATAAATGTAGAATGTACCAAGAATGAAGTGTCCTGAGATAAGAAGGAATTGTTTGAAATGATCCAGGCTACATGTTCTTTCCTCCTAGAACAGGATGCGCCACAAAATGTGTGCTCAGGGATCCCAGTTCATCCAAGGTATAAATCCATGTTAGAGTGATTTCAGGGTCCCTCTGCTGTGTTGTGACATGGAGTACACACAGACGAGTCTCCATTCACCCTGGGCCACCTTCCTTGGCCTTGATGGACCAGTTTATCATACATTCTAGACTTCAGTGTGCCTTAATGCCTATATGAGTAATACACTTGCTTCACATGACTTATTGTGCAAGTGTCTGTCTCACTGAACTAGAACTATTAACTTTTGCAATAATAAAGATCAAGAGTGGTAGAAATGTCAAAGGTGATCAGAGGAAGGAACTCTTCTGCTATTTTTCTAGTTCCATGACCACAGATTTCCAACTTCCTTGATGGCTGCATTTTCCTTTTTGCTAGGACTCACTTTTCAATCTATTCTCTTTTCACTCACAAGACAATGCATTAATTCCTTAGCGTTGATATTTCATGCAGTTATAACCTTCTTCTTAATTCCCAACCTTCTTTTGATCAGTTACCTATTATTATTGAAGGCACCCAGACCTTTTCTCATGCAGCTTCTCTAAACTGAACTCATTCTTATGGAACCTACTGACCCTTCTGTATCCTGGACTCCAACAATGGCTAAAAGCTAGAAATCTTAGATGATCTTTTATGGTCCCTGTCTGGAATCCTGAATCTAATCCCTTCCCCAAAATTAATTGGTTTACCTTGTTTGTTTGTTTTTTTTTTCCCTTTTTTACTAATACCTTGGTTTTGACCCTGAAATATCTCATCTTCTGGCTCTTTAATGATCCACTTATTCTTTCCCAAGACTATTACACAAATATTTTAACTGGACTCCCCTCCACCATCTTTTTATTCTCTAAGCTATCTGATGACAACAGAGTAATTTTTTAAACATATAGTGATCATGTCAGTTCCCTGCTTTGGACCCTTCTTATTATAAAGTCTAGATTTGTAAGCCTGGTGTAGAAGGCTTTCATAAACTAGTCTCACTGTGTTCTCTCTCTCTCTCTCTCTCTCTCTCTCTCTCTCTCTCTCTCTCCCTCTCCCTCTCTCTCTCTCTCTCTCCCT
>NW_026000077.1:3940176-4024527 GCF_001458135.2 Marmota marmota marmota
CTCTCTCCCTCTCCCTCTCTCTCTCTCTCTCTCCCTCTCTCTCTCTCTCTCTCACACACACACACACACACAAACACACACACACACACTCACACACACACTCACACTCACACACACACACACACACACATACACACTTCAACTCCACCCAAAACTCTTAGTTTCTCAGAGGGAAAAAAAAACAGTTAAAAACTTGAAAATGAAGAAAAAGGATTACTAAGAGTTCCTTCCATGAAATATTGGCTTTTTCTAATAAAACTTTCAGGAATAATTTGACTTTATAGGTTGGCTGTGTGCTTATGATTGCCTTTGATTGATGAGGCCATTTTACAACTCTGTGGAATCTGGAAATTTGTAGTAGTGAAAATGTTTTCTTCCACAGCAATGCAAATTATTTCTGTCTATACCTATGCAAATAATTTTTCCGTAAGACTATAAATCACTACAAGTCAAATCCTGATTAAGGAGTTACATAAAATCTTTGATATATACTCATTATGAATTTCTATGACAGTCATGAACTAGCCATTTTGAAAAACGATATTTTAGCAGTTTGGAGGTCATCCAACCAAGATGCTCCAGTGGGCTCTCCTGAGGGGTTGGGGTAACTAGCATTGCATGAGATGTGAATCTCCTAGGATGCTTACGTCCAAGAGCATCTTTTCTTAGTTTTCAGAGTGACTTACATGTCAAAAAAATGCTAACTTCTTTGGCCAACAAACTTTTTATATCATCAGAAACTTTTGCATGTGTCAGCTTAAACATAATTGTGAAGATGTTAAACTTAAAACTTAGAACTAATATTAAAGTGAGCCAAATGAAATGAAAGAAAAAAATCAGATATAAATATTGATTACTAAAACTAATCTTAGTTGATTTACTTTTACATTTATTTTTATGTGTTATAAAGTAGCTGTATCTTTGGGGTTGTTGTTGCCACTTTAAGAAGCTATAAAAATATTAGGTAGGTGTAGAAAATTATGTGTTGTGTGTTCAAAATCTTTGGTGATCGGCTAAAATGCTTTTATTTGACAGAGGCCAATCACCTATATCCCCCTTTCCTCTGTAAAACAGAAATTAATTACTTTGATTAAAAGTAACAATACTGGGTATTAAAAGATTTTAGCAAGAAAGAAAACTTCTCAAGGGAAAAAAAAGTGTTGTCCTAAACAACAACTACAAAATTTTAAAAAAAGAAAGGCCTAGGCAATGCCTTGGCCCCATCTCTCAGCTGCAGCCATTAATTCAGGAAAGACTGGCAAGGGATGATGGGGGATTGAGAAAAGACAGACACACATGGAGAGAAAAACCTGGAGCCAGGTGGGACATCACCCCTGATAGAGGAATGACCCAGAGCTAGTACCAGTATATTTATTATACAGGCTTCATCCAAAGGTTATTTGTGGGAAAGCTTTAGCAAAGCAGGCAATCTGAAGGATGCAGGAATGTTGAGACATTAAGGTCATCTTGTTATGCTCAGAAATCTCTATCCCCAGGAGCTGGTGCCTGAGCTCAGGGTCCTGACCTATATAGCTCCACGCCTTTGCACAGAGCCTTCTAGGGTTGGCGTCACCATAGCAGTTGGGCCATCTTGACTTACACCTTTGCACAGGAAGTTCCCAGCTCTATGCAGCCACAAGGTAGTCAGAGAGACCGTGATTCAAATCACTGCTCTCCATATCTCCCCTTTTGTTAAGTGTAATAAATGTATGTCCATTTTCAAGTGCTGGAACTGGGATCAGCAAGATTGCCACCGACTGTCCTTTGTTTTCCCTCTAAGTAAGGGAACCCTTACTGCTGTAAGGGGAAAAGGGCAATGACTGCTCTGGCTTCTTCAGGCTGAGAGGGGGCAACATACGGCAAGCAGTTTGTGTTTCATTTTTAGAAAAGTTTTGGTCAGTTAAGGGGTCCATGGCAAAGTTCTGGTTTGGAAAGAACAGGTTGTAAAGTCATCTGGGAGGTGGGTGCTTCTATGAAGAAACAAGAAGACATTAGTACTGGAATTAGATTAATAAAAAATGAATGAATATGACAATGATGATAGAGACCTGTGATTTTTTCTCTTACCAGGAGGTGTAAGAACTAAAAAATTATCTGATAGATAGAGCAGATTGATGTTTTAAGAAACCCTATCTCAGACACCATTGCTGCAGATGCTGCTGCTGTGCCTAGAGGTTTCTTCTCTGGGCATGGCCTCCGCCACCTCGGACACTACTTTCGACACTACCTCCATAGTCGCTGCTGCTGAACTGGAGGTCTCCTGTCAATCAATGCCTCCGGAACTGCTACTACCATTGCTGCTGCCTCTGATTCTGCTGCTGCCAGCCTGAGGTCACCTGAAGGTCTTCTTCCTAGGTGCTGCTGCCCTTGCAGCTGCGACCACCTGCTGCTGCCACACAAAAAAAAAACACCGCTGACCTGGATGCAACTGAAGCCAACACTGCTGCTGACCCCTGAAGACCTCCTGGTAATGCTGCCGCTGCAGCCACCACTGCTGCTGACCCGCTGCCTGCTGCCAACAACCACTGCCACTACCACTGCTATCAAGGCCTAAAGGACTGCTGTGGGGGAGACTCCAGGTTTGATGGCATGTGACTGCACCCATTTTGGGACACCAGCCAGGGGCTGGGGTTCAGGTGCCAGCAGGTTTACCACCACAAGAGCCTCTGACTGAGGACTCTAGCTGGGACCTGGAGTTCTAGTGTGGGGGTGTCTGTGGGTTTGGAAGAGCCTGGGGTCTTCCTGCTGAGAGTGCTGGTGGCCCTTGTCTTGCTGTTGCATCTCAGAGTTGTTTCTTTGCATGAGTGTATCCCTGATGGTCTCTCTGCAAGTAGGAGCAGCATTGAGATCTTGGGACTGAAGCATGGCCAAGCCTGAGGTATTTGAAGCCCAGATCAGTGGGATAGAGACTCAGTGTGTCAGGGCTGATCTGGGTTTGGTGTTCTTGACAGATGTCAGAGACGGGGCTGAGAAAATGTTAAACACTGACAGAGACAGTTCAACTTTCCAGCAAGATTTATTTTATTTTTTGATTCACTAATATCTCTACCATATTTGGAACAGGATATTTTTTATGCATCAGTGTGTGGAGGACAATGATATATAAGTGGTGTTTTGATTTTCATTGTATTCTTATGTCTTTAATTTTTTCTCTTTGTTTGTATTCTTCCCCTCTTGACTATTTTTTTTTAAATTTTCCTTCCAACATTTCTCCAACCAACAGCCAATCTCTGTTGGCTCCTCTTCTACTCTTCTTGTGAATTTTTACTTCTAGCTTCTTTCTTCTTCCTTCACAAATATTACGTATTACCCTACCCCTGTTCTCTTATCCACCATTCAAAATTATAAACAAATTTAACAAATTTTCTGTTTATGCTATAGATAGCTATTGAACTCAAAATTTTGGTTTAATGTGAGAAAGCAGTAGCTGCTATAGTGGGAGCTATTAGGTTTAAGACTATATATATTTTGTACCCTGGGTGCTGTTGATATTGATCTCACCATTAAAGGAGAGGCACTGGAAACCTTCAGGGACACTACACGTTTACAGGATAAAATTTATGCTGCCTTAGATCCATACTTCTAGATGGGAAAACGCACTAACAACATGAAAAAACAAGGGAATAAGGCTCCCAAAATAAACCAAGATGCTTCAACCACAGAAGCCACTGATAACACAGTAGAAGAAATGTCCATGAAGGAGTTCAGATTGTACATAGTTAAATTGATCTGTAAAGTAAAAGATAGCATAAGGAGTGAAATCAAAGAAAAAATACAGGAAATGAAAGATCACTTCAATAAAGTGTTAGAGATCATGAAAAAAAAAAACAAGCAGAAATCCTCAAACTTAAGGAATCAGTAAACTAAATTATAAATTCAATACAAAGCATCACCAACAGACTAGACCACTTGGAAGACAGAATCTCAAACTATGAAGGCAATATATAATCTTGAAAGTAGAATTGACCATGCAGAAAAGATGGTAAGAAATCATTAACAGAACATCTAAGAATTATGGGATAACATGAAAATACCAAATTAAGAGTCATTGGAATAGATGAAGGAGCAGAGACACAAAACAAAGGAATGCACAATCTGTTCAATGATATAGTAGAAGAAAACTTCTCAAACCTAAATAATGGAATGGAAAATCAAATGCAAGAGGCTTACAGGACCCCAAATGTACAAAATTACAGCAGACCCACACCAAGACACATTATAATGAGAATGACTAACATACAGAATAAAGATAAAATTTTAAAGTCTGTGAGAAAAAAAATTAAATTACATATATGGGGGAACCAGTTCGAACTTCAATTGAGTTCTCAAACCAAACCATCAAAGGAGGTCCTAGAATAATATATTTCAAGTTCTGAAAGAAAACGAATGCCAACCAAAAATTTTATATTCAGGAAAATTTAAGTTTCAGATTTGAAGATGAAATTAAAACCTTCCATGATAAAAAAAAATTAAAAGAATTCTCAACTAGCCTATACTACAGAACATTCTCAACAAAATATTCCATAAGGATGAAGTAAAAAAAAAGTGAAAACCAGCAAAGGGAGGATCTATACTAGAGTGACATTTAACCAAATGAGAAACTAAGACAAATCAAAAACCAGAAATAAATCAAAATGACAGGGAATACAAATCATATCTCAATAATAACCCTGAATGTTAATGGCCTAAACTCATTAATCAAAAGACATAGATTGGCAGAGGGGATTAAAAAGCAAGACCCAACAATATGCTGCCTTCAAGAGACTCACCTCATGGGCAAAGACATCCACAGGCTGAAGGTGAAAGAATGGGAAAACACTCATCACTCATATGGATTGTGTGAACAAGCAGGGGTTTCTATTCTCATCTCAGATAAAGTAGACTTCAAACCAAAGTTAATCAGAAGAGACAAAGAAGGACATTTCATACTTCTTAAGGGAAGTATATGTAAGTAGGACATAACAGTTACACATATTTATGCCCCAAACAATGGACCATCTATGTACATGAAACAAACCTTCTCAATTTCAAGAGTTAAATAGACCATAATACAATAACGCTGGATGACTTTAACACAACTCTCTCACAACTGGACAGTTCTTCCAAACAAAAACTAAATAAGGAAACTACAGAACTAAATAATATAATCAATAATTTATATTTAACAGACATATATAGAATATTTTATCCATCAACGAGCAAATACACTTTCTTCTCAGCAGCACATGGCTCCTTCTCTAAAATAGACCATATCTTATGCCACAAAGCAACTCTTAGTAAATACAGAAAAACAGAGATAATACCCTGCGTTCTATCAGATCACAATGGAATGAAATTAGAAATCAATGATAAAATAAAAAGTACAAGCTACTGTACAAATGGAGACTAAATAATACACTATTGAATGATGAAGAAATAGTTGAAGAAAGCAAGGATGAAATTGAAAAATTCTTAGAGGTAAATGAGAACACTGATACAATATATCAAAATCTCTGGGATGCCATGAAGGCAGTACTAAGAGGAAAGTTTATTTCATTGAACACATTCATTAAAGAATAAAAGTCAACAAATAAATGACCTAACACTACATCTCAAAGCCCTAGAAAAAGAATAACAAACCAACAACAAAAGCAGTAAAAAACAGGGAATAATTAAAATCAGAGCTGAACTCAATGAAATCAAAACAATTGAAAAAGTTGACAAAACAAAAAGTTGGTTCTTTTGAAAAAATAAATAAAATAAATAAACCCCTGGCCATCCTAATGAAGAGAAAACTCAGATTACTAAAATAAAAGATGAAGAAGGATATGTCACAATGGACATGCCTGAAATACAGAAGATAATTAGAAACCACTACCAAAATTTATATTCAAATAAAATAGAAAATATAGAAGACATCTACAAATTTCTAGAGACATATGACCTACCCAAACGGAATGAGGAGGTCATACACAATTTCAACAGATCAATTTCAAGTAATGAAATAGAAAATGCCATCAAAAGCCTACCAACCAGGAAAAGCCCAGGATCAGATGGATTCTCAGCCAAGATATACAAGATTTTCAAAGAAGAATTAACACCAATACTCCTCAAAGTATTCCATGAAATAGAAAAGAAGGAAAGCCTTCCAAACTCATTCTATGAGGCTAATATCACCCTGATACCAAAACCAGATAAAGACTCATCAAGGAAAATTCAGATCAATATCCCTGATGAACATAGATGCAAAAATTCTCAATAAAATTCTGGCAAATCGCATACAAAAACATATTAAAAAGATAGTGCTCCATGATGAAGTGGGGTTCATCCCAGGGATGTAGGGTTAGATCAACTTTTGGAAATCAATAAATGTAATTCATCATATTAACTAATAGACTTAAAAACAAGAATCATATGATCAGGGGCTGGGGATATAGCTCAGTTGGTAGAGTGCTTGTCTTGCATGCACAAAGCCCTGGGTTCAATCCCCAGTACCACAAAAAAAAAAAAAGAGTCATTTGATTATATTAATAGATGCAGAAAAAGCATTTGACAAAATACCGCATAGCTTCATGTTCAAAACACTAGAAAAACTAGGGATAGTAGGATAGTAGGAACATACCTCAACATTGTAAAAGCTACCTATGCTAAACCAAAGGCCAGCATCATTCTAAATGGAGAAAAATTGAAAGCATTCCCTCTAAAAACTGGAACAAGACAAGGATGTTCACCATTCTATTCAACATGGTCCTTGAAACTCTAGCCAGAGCAATTAAACAAAAGAAAGAAATTAAAAGGATAGGTAAAGAAAAACTCAAACTATCACTATTTGTTGATGACATGATTCTATATCTAGAAGATTCAAAAAATTCCACCAGAAAACTTCTAGAACTAATAAATGAATTTAGTGAAGTAGCAGGAAACAAAATTAACACCCACAAATCAAATGCATTCTTCTACATCAGCGATTAACCCACTGGAAGAAAAATTAGGAAAATTACCCCATTCACAATAGCCTCAAAAAATAAATAAATAAATAAATAAATACCTGGGAATCAATCTAATAAAACTCTACAATGGAAACTATAGAACACTAAAGAAAGAAACTGAAGAAAACTTCAGAATATGGAAAGATCTGCCATGCTCCTTGATAGGCAAAATTAATATTGTCAAAATGGCCATATTACCAAAAGTGTTATGCAGATTTAATGCAATTCCTATTAAAATCCCAATGACATTCTTCATAGAAATAGAAAAAGCAATCATAAAATTTATTTAGAAAAATAAGAGACCCAGAATAGCTAAATCACTTGTTAGCAAGAAAAATGAAGCAGGAGGCATCACAATACCAGGCCTTAAACCATACTACAGAGCTATAGTAACAAAAATGGCATGGTATTGATACCAAAATAGACTGTAGACCAATGGTACAGAATAGAAGACACAGAGACAAACCCACTTAAGTATGGTTATGTCATACTAGACAAAGGTGCCAAAAACTTTCACTGGGAAGAGATAGCCTATTCAACAAATGGTGCTAGCAAAACTAGAAATCCATATGTAGCAAAATGAAATTAAACCTCTATTTCTCACCCTGCATAAAAGTCTATTCAAAGTGAATCAAAGACTTAGGCACTAGAACAGAGACCCTGTGCCTAATAGAAGAAAAAATAGGCCCTAATCTTTACCACATTGGCCTGACTTTCTTAACAAGTCTCCTAAAGCACAAGAAGTAAAATCAAGAATCAATAAATGGGATGGATTCAAATTAAAAAGCTTCTTCTCAGCAAAAGAAACAATAAATAACATGAGGAGAGAGCCTACAGATTGGGAAAAAATCTTTACCACATGCACCTCCGATACAGCATTAATCTCTAGGATATATAAAGAATTCAAAAAAGCTTAACACCAAAAAACAAATAACTCAATCAATAAATGGACTAAGGAACTGAACAGACACTTCACAGAAGAAATACAGTCGATCAACAAATACATGAAAAAGTGTTCAACATCTCTAGAAACTAGAGAAATGCAAATCAAAACTACTCTAAGATTTCATCTCACTCCTGTCAGAATGGCAATCAAGAATATAGGCAACAATAAATGTTGGCGAGGATGTGGGAGAAAAGGTACACTTGTATATTGCTGGTGAGACTGCAAATTGGTGCAACCACTATGGAAAGCAGTATAGAGATTCCTCAGAGAACTTGGAGTGGAACCACCATTTAACCTAGCTATCCCACTCCTCCATCTATACCCAAAGGACTTAAAATCAGCATACTACAGTAATGCAGCCACGTCAATATTTATAGCAGCTCAATTCACAATAGCTAAACTATAGAACCAACCTAGGTGTTCTTCAATAGATGAATGGATAAAGAAAATATGATATATTCAATGGAATATTACTCAGCTTTAAAGAAGAGTGAAATTATAGCATATGCCACAGTGAATGGATGGAGAACATCATGCTAAGTAAAATAAGCCAATTCCCCAAACCCAAAGTCTGAATGTTTTCTCTAACATGTAGATGCTAATTCACAATAAGGCAGGGGCACTAGAGAAGAATAGCATTACCTTAGATTAGGTAGAGGGAAGTGAAGGGAGGGGAGGAGAGGGGATGGGGGATAGGAAAGATAGTAGAATAAAACAGACATTATTACTTTATGTATATATGTGACTGCATGACCAATATGATTCTACAACATGTACACTCAGAAAAATGAGAAACTATATCCCATCTATGTATGATATATCAAAGTGTATAAATGCATTCTACTGTCATTTATAACTAACTAAAACAAATTAAAAATTAATTGAAAAAAAGAATTAGCAACTGGACGGTATTTTATACAATAACATACAACACTGATCTACAGTTGTTTCCATGTATTTCATAAAAATGTTAATATGTATTTGCCACAAATACTACATCTGCTATAAAATATATGTTAAGACTATGAATTTTAAAAAAATAAATCCTTATTACTTTAACACATAGAGGATTAAACTTTGGTTTATATCAATACATTAATATTTGATCTTTTAAAAAGCCTTGAATAACTTTAACTGATTGTGCTAATTATGTACAACTAGGCTGGGGTCGTAACTCAGTGGTTAAGTGCCTCTGGGTTTGATTCCTGGTACCAAATATACATATATATAAAAATTACCATATATATATGTGA
Organism: Marmota marmota marmota; assembly: GCF_001458135.2. NCBI lineage: Eukaryota > Metazoa > Chordata > Mammalia > Rodentia > Sciuridae > Marmota > Marmota marmota. The sequence continues at coordinate 3,949,344 of NW_026000077.1, forward strand.
AAATAATCATATATATATATATATATATATATATAGAGAGAGAGAGAGAGAGAGAGAGAGAAAGAGAGAGAGAGAGAGAAAACTTTATTCTAAATGCTTGAGAAAATGAGAAATTCATTGGAGTATTCAAGCTAGATGGAAATTTTGAAATATTAATACCTGAAATATATAGTGTAAGCTGTCCGGTAGAAAGTAGGAATAAGTTGAAATACATATTGTAGATGAATTAAAACATTGTTAGGAATTCTTATGTTGCCAGGTTATCATGAGCTACCATCTATAAGAAACTGCTGAAAGGCATTTATGAAATGATGAAGACTTGGGTATATCTATTATCAAAAATGCATTGCTCAACCTGGGTGTGGTGGTTCATGCCTATGATTCCAGCTACTCAGGAGGCTGAGGCAAGAGGATTTAAGTTCAAGATCAGCCTCGGCAACTTGTCTCAAAATAAAAAATAAAAAGGCATGGAGACATAACTCAGTGGTAGAGTGTCCCTGAGTTCAAGCCCATTTACAAAACAAACAAACAAAATGTTAAGAAATCATTTCCAGGAGCGAAATAGTATCAAAATTGCATACAATCTTTGCAACAATAATGAAATAATAAATGGCAAGAGAATATTGAAGATAAAAGTTTTAAAATATATCCTCTATAAATATGATTTGAAAGTCATTTATGAAAAGTGTTTGACAGTGGATGAAATGATTATCATATATTATAGACACAATTCACTGAAACAATTTTTAGAAAGTAAGCCCATAAGATTTGTGTTGTGAGCACTCTGCAGAATATCAGGACATCACTATAATTTTTACTTATATCACAGAAAAAGTGTTTGAGAGGAATCCACAATGATCTTTTGCCTGAGAATAAGGTAGTTCTAAAAAGTTCTTGAAGAAGTAGAGAATCCATAGTCACACTCTGGTTTTTTGACTCTTAACAGATTATAACTTGCTGATACACCGGCAAAGTACTGGGTCCAACCTACAGGCACTATGAGGGAAAACAGAATAAACAAATGTCCTCCAAAACCCACAACACTGATGAAAAATCAAGCAAGAAGGCTGTATGACTACAGACTTGATACAAACAGTGATAAATATGTCATTTATTTATTTATTTGTTTGTTTGCTTATTTATTTATTTATTTTTTATGACCAAACAATTTATTTTAGTTGTTTCTGAACTTCATAAACAGGAACCACTTGTCAAAGTTCCCCTATGGGAAAAAAAAATGAAGAATAGAGCCAATGTACCTCAACCAAAGGTAGTGGGTAACTACTAATTTCAAGGGTGGTGTGGGCATATTTGGTTGGTTTTCACATATACCACTTCTATTAGAGGCCAGAAAAGCAACAACAACAAAAGGTATTGGCATTTGTTTACTCAAGTAATTGATATGTATATCTTAATTGCATGACTGTTAACAAATTTGTGAAGACAAGAAAGGTCTCCTAGGTTTGTTGGATTTCAAAACACAGCTGCTTAGCCCACCTAAAAGGATGCATTGAGAAACCAACAGGACGAAGAAAGCATAATGATTGAGGACCTTCCACGGTCCAAGATGGTATTAGATTTGATATGAGAAGCTAGATTATTCTCAAATGGTAAGAAAAATGATGATGTCAAAACAAGCCATATGGAGCAAAATCAACAACGTATTTGATAATGTAAAATACTTTATAGTATTTTTTCTCCTTTCTACCAAAATTAATTGTTGAACAGGTCATGAAAATCACTTCTTTGATGTTGTGTAATGTATGAAAGAATATCATATTTACCCAATGTCCTATTTATACAATGGCTTACATATATAAAACCTACTCTATTTTCCTAGTGTTCTATTTATAGGACAATATGTACTTTCATTTTTAAAGATAATACAGTAAATATAAGTTATAGATTATTATTTCTAATCAATTTTAATGTACCTGTGTCAATTTTGTTGAATTATTCACAGAATTGAAAACTTGAGTTTAATGGATTATTTTTTTCATCTATAATGTGAAAGGTTATATTTATGAATGTGAAAACATTAATGAATTAATGTTTTCATCTCTGTACTCTATCTACAGAGTAAAGATTTCATGCCTAAAGAGAATAATTTTCTGTGCTTTGTTTTGATTTCAAGATTATTTTTTATTATTGAAAAGATTTCTTCACTTGTGCAAACACTGTTTCTGTAGAATTATATCATTTTTTTCTATGTGTACATAAAAAATTCATTAGAATTAGATTAAGCAGTCAAGACTTGTTTCTCAGTTATCCAAGACCTCCTTAAATCAAGTGATCAAATCACCTAATAAAGGTTAGGTGTGGTCCTCTCTAGCAAACTCACAGGTACATTAAATTTAAATGTTTTTCCTTCCCAAGTTCAGGCCTTATATTTAGAAAAACTAAAATAATATTTCTAGAATATTATTTGCACCTAAAACTATTTGAGATAACCCAAAGAGCATAGGAAAAGCTTTGAAAATTTGTTATTTTACCTTACAAATTTAAAGACGCTAGAAATATATATGCATATATTATTCATGCTCTATGTTTTTTATCTAGCTAACTCAACATTTATTGTAGGACCTGCATAGAAAGATTTATCAAATCATAAAACTCACTTAGCCTTCCACAAATTAAATTTAAATAGATAAAATATTATTAACTATCATATTGTGCTCACAATCCATAATATGTTTTTACTCTCAGGGGAAAACTGTGATCAAACACATATGATATAGTTCTGTATTGAACCCCAGAAGAGATTTTTGTGTGTGTGTGGTACTGGGGATTTGAACCCAGGACCTTGGTACATGCAAGGCAAGCACTCTACCAACTGAGCTATATTCCCAGCTGGAGATTTTCTTATGTTTCTACATTCTGATATTATTGGTTAGTATTACAATTGACCTCAGCCTTTGGTGTTTGTCATCTACAAGTGATGTTTGACTCTGAAGCATGCCTCAAGCTCTCTGATAAACTCCAAGGGGATTAGCAAGAGTTTTATGGGAAAGATTGCATCAGGGACTTTCAACAGGCTTCCAAGCTGACACTGCTCAGGCAACTTCTGACCACACCAGTGTGCTGAGTGGGATTTCCAGGACCCATTTCAGTCTGAAAGTAACAACTTCTTATAGGCAAATTACTGATGGAAACCCCAGCAATAAAAATCAGTTAATTGCATTATTCCATTAGTCTGAATAAATTAGATGAGTTTAATAGAAACTGTTTGCATAAAAAATATCCAGAGTTTTTTTTAAAATGGATATATCTGGAAGCCTGTACTTCTTTTCCTTAAGCTAACTCAAACCCTTAGTTTAGTGGACTCTGCCTTTTTGTCTGAACCAAAACAAAGGCATCTAACTCTCACTGATACTCCTCTTCCCCTGCACCGCCATCAGAAATTCTTATGGAGTTTCTTAACCTTTCTTGAACAACACAGCTATTTGAATAGGTTCAATAAAATCTGCTTCCTGTTTTTACCAGGATATAATTGAAAATATTGATTGTCCAAGCAAGGCTATACACAGGAAAGTGCTATACACAGGAAAGATTCTTATTTAATCAGACACAAGAAAAGGAACATACATGGAGCCTACATACATGCATGCCCACAAAGCCCTCTTGCAAGACTTGACAGGGGCAAGAAAGGTTAGGTGGGGTCCTCTCTAGCAAACTCTTCCTCTGGGTTACCTCTACCTTTCATTGGTTTTTTTTAGCTGTTTAACAGATTTGTACATTGTTCAAATTCATACAGTAGATACGATTCTTATCTGTGTAAATGCAGGTTGTGTTTGGTGAAGATATAATTATCATCCTGTGGATATGGATTAATCTCATGTAATTAAACAAATGTACTTTGACATTCCTTATGTTCCACACACATAACACACACACACACACACACACACACTGTTGCTATTTCTCACTTAAATGAATTAAATAAAATCTTTGTCATGTGTTTATTGTGTTTATGTGTTTATTTTACATTTGTGTGAATCACTTTTATACTTTTTGCTTAAAAACATATTTTTTAATCATTTAGAGGTTATCTGAGTTACCCAATGAATTCCTCCATCAGAACCAAGTAAACCTCTTTGTGCATTGTCAGAGGAGTGAATTCATGGGAAACTTAAGCCCAAGTTTGTCTTCCCTTGGATCTTAGAGGTGAGTTCCAAGCAGAATTAATTGAAATTTAGCATTGCTAGCTCCCCATTTCTTTAGTCTTTTTTATTTCCCCTTGGAAGTAAAATTTTTGTTTTTCGACTTTTGGTTTGTTTTGCTTGTGCTGAATTATTCACCACTGGTGACAGCAATATCTGAGAATTGGTTTATTCCCTCACAGTTTGGTTCATTGCTCTAGATGGATGACAGAAAGCTCTTCTCTATGGGGAGAGATATCAGACAATCCAGTTTGCCATTCTTACTTGTTTATCTGCCCACCTTTATCTCAAAACTATTAAGCATATACTGCAAGAATAGCTCTTTGATGTTTGCAATGATGAATTTTTTGCTACTATGCTTCTTCTTGACTGGTTGAAGTTGGAAACCTGAAACTACAAGCTCTCTATAGGTCTGTGTATAAATTTTCCTCTAATTCAGAAAGGACTTTATCTCTCTTTAAAAGAGTGTGAAATTATTTCTTATCTTTGGAAATGTTTTAGTTTGCTTTTTCATCACTGTGGCTGAAAGACGTGACAAGAACAACACAGAGGAGGAAAAATTTATTTGGGTTCATGTTCAGGTTCAGTCCATAGTCAGCCAATTTCATGGCCCTGGGTCCAGGTGAGTCAGAACATCAAGGTGGAAGAAAGCCGCTCAGGACATGGCAACCTAAACATTTCAATAATGTGCAAAATTCTTACTAATAACATGAAACCGCTGTTGCCCAATATCAAAGTACCTTAAGATTCTGATAAAATATAGGAAAATGAAGCNATGGGGGGAGAGAGAGAGAGAGAGAGAAATCTGCTCATCGCGGACAAGACATAAGCTTCAATGGTATTCTCCCAGTGACCAGCCTTCAGTTATAACCAGTGAATCTATATCAGTGGATTAATCCACTGATTAGGTTACAACCCTCATAATCCAATCATTTCATCATAAATGTTCTTGTATTGTCTTGCACATGAGCTTTTGGGGGACACCATATACTAAACCATAACAGGGCTCAACATCTCTTATAACATTGTAGTCAATTTGTTGACCAGGGCTGGAGTCTCATATGAAATCTCAGCAGGAGAAGAATTTGCTTCCAAGCTGACTCACATGATTGTCCAAAGGATGAAGTTCATCATGGACTGGTGGGCATGGGTCTTTGGTTTCTCACTGGCTGTTGGCCAAATTCTCCCTCAGTTTCTTGTTACCTGGGCCTCTCGCAGGGTAGTTCATAACATGGCAGTTGACTTCCCTCAGAGTGAATGAGCCGGGGAGTCAGAGAGAGCTCTGAAAAAAGAGGTCTTAGTCTTCATAAAACCAAGTATCTCAAGTGATATTCACTTCTTCTGCCATATTTGTTTCTATAGAATCAAGTCAGTAAGGTCAGCCCACACTCCAGAGAATAGATTATGCAAAGGTATGAATAATAGGAGGCAGGATCATTGCTGATCATCTTGCGGGCTGCATATCCTAGACCTTAAGGATGATTTTTTGTGCATGAGTTATAACTGACAATATTATCTATATTATAAATGATACTAAGAAATGTTTAATATTCTTATTGATTGACCCATTAAAGATAGGAATGATAAATGCATTTCATATTAACATAAGTAATATCCCAGTATTATTATGAAAACAGTTTTGACCTTATGGATCCCCAATAGAGAATTCCTGTCCTTAAATATCAGTTTGCTTCAGAATATGAAAGAGCAAATGAAGGACAAAACTTGGAAAGCAAAAATATCTGCCTTGGTTTAACATATCTGTGTTTGAAAATAAAATTATAAAGTACATTAAAATTATAGCAAAGATCATGCAATGTTGATGAACTGATTGATCTCTTAATGCATTTATTTGACTATAATATGAAAAACAATTCTTTATCCTCTTGTAATCTACTCACATACTAGAAATTCTGGGTCTTATCAGAATAATTCTCTAAACTGAATATTGACATTATCAAGTTTTTATTGTTTAAGAGAAAGTAAAACAAAGTTTCTTTACTTACAAAACAGCTAAGGCTCTTCCCAATCCATGTCAACTACAATGTTTACTTTTAAACGTTTTATTGTCACTTTTATTAAATAAGTAACCATGAAGTGTTTCTCAGTCACCCAGGATCCTGTCTTATTAGTGCCCTCTTACAACTTTTTCTTTTCCACTCAAAATTTGATATCAATACAGCAAAAATAAATAAATTAATATTTTTTAAAAAGCTTTTAAAGTTTCTCTGCACCAAAAACTGTCTTTCCAGTCCCCTGGAAAACCACAACTCTTTGTTCTTTTATCTGTAAAAAGAGAAGTATTAGAAATAATTAAATCTATTTGATGTGCTTCTACTGTAACAGCTACACGGGAAAGCTGTCAAGTCAGAAAAGATGCTCAACCTGCCCTAGGTGAGATTTGCAGAAGAAAAAAAAATGTTATTAATATAAATACTTTGGGAATTGTATGCTTCCTTGGAAGTTTCTGAATATTTCTCAATGCTCTTGCTGCCATAATATGTTGGTTTTTTTAGAGGGAATAACACTGAAAAACAAATCTGATGAAATAGTTCTGCTTCATTTTCCTATATTTTATCAGAATCTTAAGGTACTTTGATATTGGGCAACAGCGGTTTCACGTTATTAGTAAGAATTTTGCACATTATTGAAATGTTTAGGTTGCCATGTCTTACTATAATTTACATAAAGCATTTTCTTAGCCAATGGGTCTTAGATTGGGATGCACATCAGACTTATTCTTGGAGTTCTATAAAAAAACAAATATCCAGGCATTGCTCTATATTTACTGAATCTGTTTACGTTGTATTATTAGGAAAAAGAACTTCTATGTCAGGATTGCTGAATGTTAAATTTAAGAATTTCCTCATCTTTATTTTGTGGGTCAAACAACCCAATTTCCTCCATAGCTGTATTTTTCATTTTATGAATTTTCATCAAACCTTTCACATTTGAAAATTATCAGTTATAAAAGAATTACAGCCACTAGGCCTCTGTTGTGCCAGTAAGTGAAGACAAATACAAACAAGCAAAGGTTATATATTCTGAGCTTTCTCTAGCAAATGAGGCAGAATTCATTACTTTGTGTTTGGTGGAGAATCACTGACGGGCAGAGGAAAGGGAATTTGGCATCAAAAGAGTGGGTAAGAGGAGAGCACCCCCCACTCTTCCTACCCACCCCCCCACCCCCACCTCTGCAGGTCATTGCCATGGGGAAGCTGTATGTGGTTAACCAGAATCAGGGCATCCTATATGATTAGTTAGGGGACCACATTTGGCTTTCTCAGGTTGGTCCTAAAATCAGCAGTGGTATTAGGACAAACTAGAGAAGTTGTTCTTCATTAATTAAGTCCTGGCCTTTTGGGACCAGTTGCTGCCAGGGTCCCAGTTGGGCTTTCTTGAGCTGGTTGCTACAGTGTGGGTCAGTTCATTTGTACACACTGGCTGCTGTCTGTCTCACCGCTATTTACCAATCATTTTTGTTTCACTCAGACGCTTGCTTGAAGTCTCTGCTGTAAGATACAGACCAGCATTTGTCTTCACCAAAGGACAGTCACAGTGACTGGCTTGAGAGAAATGACAGCACCAGATACTACAAACTACTAACACTTCAAAGGGTAATCTTTCAGTCCACATTTCTGTGCTGACATTGCTTAGAAAACATTCAGACCACAACAATGGTCTGAATTTCTAGGTTAGGATTTCCAGGACTCATTTTTAGTCTAGAGACAAATAGCTTCATGAAGGCAAACTTCTTACTCAAGATCTGGCAGAACAAGAATTTGCTGTCTGGCTGTGATGGTGTATGCTTGTAATCCTAGCAACTCAGGAGGTTGAGGTAGTAGGATTGCAAGTTCAAGGCCAGCCTCAGTAACTTAGTGAGGCCCTAAGCAATTTAACAAGACCCTCTCTCAAAATATAAACTAACAAAATGCAGACTTAATGAACTGGCAAAGGGATATGTTTTAGAGGGTAATAAAGTAATTAGCTTTGATGGTGTTGGTATTGTTTTACTGGTCTATCTTCCCTGCAAATATACAGGTGTTCCTCAATAGGATTCTGCCCTAACAAATCCTTTGTAAGCTGAAAATACTATAAGTCGAAAATGCATTTAATAGACCTAGCCTACTGCACATGATAGCTTAGCAAAACAGCACACTACACAGTATTGGTTACTTCCCCTCAGGATTACGTGGTGCTGTGGCTGGCTACCACCACCCAGGATCACAGCAGAGCATTGTACTACATCATCTAGCCCAGAGAAAGATCAAAATTCCAAATTCCAACTATGGTTTCTACTGAATGCCTATTGCTTTCGAACCATCATAAAGTAGAAAAATTGTAAGATGGACCATCATAAGTAGGAGATTGTCTCTGTTCCTAAGATTTCTGTAATGTAAAATAATTTAGTAAACTCTACATTTGTAAATTCAAATGAGACATTAAGAGTGATATCTGATTATCTCTGAACCCCAAATCAGAAATTCTGAATTCTGGATCTCCTTATTTTCTGTGCAATGTAATTATTTGCTCAGGTCTTAACTGGACAAATGGATTGTGCAACTGGGGCCTTAGCTAGAGTGTCACATTAGAAAATGATCCTCATGCAATCCAGTATGGCCAGCCACTCTCAAAGAATAAGGGTTGACTTTACTTATGGAGCTTATGCCTCATTGGGAATATGATACTGTCTTGCAGGAGTCCTATTCTTGAAATAGCAATTTAAAAAGATCACTTCCTGGAAAAAACAGGGTTCTTAGAAAATTAGAGGGATCTTCAGAAGAGAGGGATTTACTGAAATGTATAGGGACTGCAGGTGAAGTCCTACAACATATATCTTCCAGGTTTTGTGCAAATTCAAAAAGATGGTGTGTCGGCACGTACTAAGTTGAGATTGCTGCTATTTGACTGTTTTTGATCTACAAAGACACCATTTTCATATAGTCAATAAGAAGTATTCAATTCACATTAGATACCCCCGTTTCTATCCTTTCCCAATTCCCCTGCCTGTTTCTGTAGGGAGTCTGGGAGACCAGAAGGCTAGGCCTCTATCCTTGTACTCTGACCCATGACTTCATGTCTTGTTACTCTAAGGGAACAAGCAGGTGTGTCTCGTCCCTCAGCCTCTCCAGGGAGATAGCAGAGCCTTCTCAAAACCATCCTCCCTATTTTAATAAGTAGGATAGAGGGGACCTGGTGCTGAGGGGGCACTGACTTCTCTTTCCCTGGTGTGGAGGGAAGAATAGGGACAATGAAGCCTGAAGTCTCCTCTACATCTCCCTCAATCCAGGAGCAACTTCTGCTGTCCTAGAAAGTGTCAAAGAGGAGCCTTTGCCCAGAGGAGGTGCTCACTAACCATTTGATAATGACTTCCTAAATACCCCTCTGGTGTTACAGTACTCCTCCTGGCCATGAGGAAAGATGTGTGCTCTGGCAAAGGGTCCCTCTCCTCATCCTTCTTTCACTCACTATGTGCCTGGGGATCCAGAGGGTCTGCCAGAGACTTTGTTGTTGTTACTAAAAGTACTACTGAAACATTTATAAATTGCCCTTTTTCTGATTCCATTATAACATTTATCCATTTCTTTAAATGGAGCAGAAACTTCAAGAAACAGTGCACTGGGCCTTCCTCAGTTGGGAAAGACCCTACCCTAGAGGGTTGCAGTATATCTAAGATGAAGTAGGCACTTGGTGTAGAAGCAGTCTTGCTCCCAGTTCTACCCACCCTCCCCCTCTTCTCGAAGGGAGTGCCTCTTAGGAAAAGCCCACAAAATAAATTCTAAGCTGACCAGAGACCTGGGGCTGCCCAGCCTTCTCTCCGCTTCCTCTAGGTGGGTGGGCCATCTCCTCTCCAGCACAGGGCTGAGCCTGAGGTCCACCCAGGAGGGGCCAGCCCTCCAGCCTAGCTTCTCCGGCCTTAGCAGCCAAAAATCACACATGGGGAATACACAGGAGATGCTGCAGAGATTTTCTCCAGGAACAAACTCCTAGCCTGGGTGCAGTCACCTGGGGCACCCAGAGCCTCAGAATCTCAGAAACACCCACACTCAGCTTGGGAAAGATCACAAATTGGGGCCCTGGCCTCTGGAGGCAAAAGCCTTGGCCTGTAGATGCAGCCACCAAGGATTAAAAATGTGTTGAGGGGGAACAATTAGGTCAGCCAGCTTATTAACTTGCTAATATAATACGGGGAGAATCCTGAGGGAGGAAGAGGATAATAGTACAATAGCTACCATTTACCTTGTGCCAGTAAATGGGCTAAATGTTTTACAGACATTATCTGCTTGAATCCTAACAGTTATCCTAGAATATAGATATTGTTTGTTTCACTCTGTAGAGAAGGAAATTTGAGAGCAAAGAAAGGTTTAGTAACTCTGAGTAAGGGAGGGAAGATACCAGGCCAGATCTGCCTCCCAAGCACTTTTTTTGGCCTTTATGTTACTTTATTTTATTTTATGAATATTTTTTTTAATTATTCATGCTAGTGAGGTTAACATCAGGGATTCACATCGTTGCTTCTGGAATGGACTGGGACAGTCCCCACTGGTAGCACCTCCCCAGAGTGCCAATGTGGCAAAGAGGTAATGAGGCAGGAGATGGATTATTTAAAGGCAGATAGAAATGGGGACCTCAGAGAATGGGATCCCACAACCCCAGAGCACAACCCTAGGCTAAAGCTTGGGGGGTCTTTCAGTTTGTTGGTTGTTTGGTTGGTTGGTGGGTGGATTTGGGGCTACCTGGCTGGAAGGCCCCACTCATGCTCCGATGCCTGTGTAATCTGTTTATTGCCCAGGCTTCCTTGAGTACCCTAACATTAATCAACCCCAAAGAGTTGTTTTGAATCCAAACCATTCTTTGGTTTTAGGGAATAAGTACAGGACAAACTCAAGCTAACCATCCCATTACAGCAATAAGAAATCATAATTGTATCCTCTGGATTGAGCCAAAAGAAGAAGAAAATCAAGGGGGACTCCCCAATGCAAGGTTAGTTCCTCATCAAAACAGTATAAAAATCCCCAGACAAAGAGCCACTGACAGACCATCTTTGGGACCCATCCCATGGGTAGGAGCTTTCTTTGCTTGCTTCTAATAAATTTGCTACTGAATTCTCTCCCTTGGTTATCTGCGGACTTCATTCTTCAGGTGCATTGGACATGAACTCTTCAGCACTCACACAATCCTGTGTTACAGTGGGGGCATGTACTCCTACCATACACTCCTTCAGGCCCAGCTGTCTCCTACAGCTATGGCTTTCCCACCGAATCCCAGTGGCTGCCCTTTCCACTTGACCTGCATCTTAGGAATGGTACTACAGTGTGGATATGGTTTGAGTGCCACCCCCAAAGCTTCAAGTGCTGATAGCATGGTCCCCAGTGTGGTGATGTCCAGGGGTGTGAGAACCTGTAGGAGGTAGGGTCTAGTGGGAGGTAATTAGTTCATGGGGCCAGCACCCTTGGGAGGGATCAATGCTGGTCCGAGGAGTGGATTAGTGGCTGTTATAAAACAAGCTCAACTGCCTTTCCTCTCTCTCCCTCTCTCACACCTTCAACCATGATGCTATCTGCCATACGGTGATATAGCCAGAAGGGCCTCAGGAGAGCCAAGCAGATGCTGGCATCAAGCTCTCGGACCTCACTAACTATGAATTAAATAAATCTCTTTTCTATACAAAGTACCCAGCCTCCATTATTTTACTGTAGCCAAATAAAATGGACTAAAATAGACACAACTATGAATCATTATTCCTTGTTTTTTCTGATCCTGTTCATTCCCTTGTCTCTTTTTCTGCCATGAAACTTGTCTCAGTCGCCCTGTGTGGGAGTCCCCAGGGGTTTCCTGCCTGATACACTGCCTAGTTCCTCCCTTTCTTAAGCTTGGATATGTCTGCCTTCTTGGTCCAGGGACCCAGTGGCTCCTATGCCTCCTCTTTACTTCCCAGTCCCCTTCCATCAATGCTTCTCTGACCTGCGATGTCCCAACTCTTTAACACCAAATATACATGTTCTGAGTTGCCAGGCTTATGGGTGAGACTTTGGAACGACTGTGCTTTAAGACGGAACAGCTGGATATGCAGGCAGAGAGGAGGTCAAGGAGACTGGGGTGGGGTGCAAGTCAATGCTATGGAAATGGCCCAAGAGTGAGGCACAGGGGTGAGGGTGAAGGGAGCGGGTAGGGGGAAAAGGAGTTCCTAGTTTGTGAGAGGCTGAGGGTGGAGATGTGAGGGGCCCTGATGTTGGAGGAGGAGGATGAACTTTGACTTGGAGCTAACTATAGCATCATCAGAGCTCCTAGAAAAGACAGAGGGCAGAAGGGGGCACTGCTTCTGAGGAGGAGCATGCAGGAGTGCCTAGTTCAGAGGACGTGAAGGGGTAAGCCAGGACTATGCCTGACCCTGTTGGGAGCACACGGACAAACAGACCAGGAGCATGGGTGGTAGGGGGAGGGAGCTGACCCCTAGGCTCTCCCCCATGCTCTTGGGAGGGTCACTCCATTACTATCCAGGATTGTTAGCTGGATCCAAGGGTAGTTAAGGTAGTTGATCAGCAGAGAATTCTCACCTGTTCTCTGCTGATCATTTCAGTCTCTTCCAGACAGACTTTTCTTAGAGTGAGTGATAAGTATCGGTGTCTACATTTTAGTCAGCCTGTGATCTTTGTCTTTCCTTCCCTGTCAGGAGTGGTGGACAGAACGTCCTTTACTATTATGTCAGAGGAAGCTGCAAAACTGGAGGATTAGAATGCATGTGGCGCCATCTAGTGGTCAGAGGTCCAACTGCACCCCAGCGACAGCTACCATCTGCAGGCAGTTTTAGCTCCTTACTTGGCAACCTTTCTTTCTCAGATTGAGCGTACATGAAGGTCACCTGAGATGCTTCTTAAAAATGAATGCTCCTGTCTCCAGAGTCAAGGGTGGAATACAAGAATGTCTTTTTCTAACTAGACTCTCAGGTGTTTGTGAGGCAGCTTTCTGGACCACACTTTGAGAACCAGTCTCATGGACTGTATCTCCTAAGTATCCTGTTCTGCTTGGGTTATTATATAAACTTGCTTGGCTTTGAGGACCTACTGGCTATCTTTATTCTGTATCTTCAGGCAGAATCAGAATTTAGTTGCTATTTTGAAACTCCAAAAATTGCTGCACTGATTAACACGGTTGCCTGAGTCCTTAATCTCAGTCGGTACCTCATCCCCAATTCCCAAATAACCCTTCTCATAGTTCAAGAATCAACAGAATGTATATAGATACCGAAAGAACTTTATTATAGGGAATCAACTTATGCAATTTTGGAGACTGAGAATCCCCCTAAGATTTGCAATCAGCAAGCTAAGGACTCAGGAGAATCGATGGTGTTAAGTTCTAGTCCAAAGGCTGGTAGACTCAAGACCCAAGGAAGGCTGCTATTTCCATTAGGATCTGAAGACAGGAAAAGTTCAGTATCCAGTTCAAGCAACTCCAGCAGGAGGAGTTTCCTCTTACTTGTGGGAGGAACAGGGGTTTGTTCTATTCAGGCCTTCAACTGATCAGATAAAATCCACCCACATTAGGGAAGACAACCTGCTTTAACTCAGTCTTCCAATGATTCAAATGTGACTCTTCGCCCAAAATACCACAATATCACTCTTCTTGACATTCCTAAATATGACCTAAATATTATGATTAAAAAATCAATACTTAAATACTTTCTTAAAAAATCAATACATCTTATGCTACATGATAAATGAAAAGAGAGATTGGAAAACAACAATATTCCATAGGTACACACAGTTGTGTTCCTGTATTTCTCTCACAGCCCTCCTTCACTACCCACATTCCCTTTGTTTTTAGCAAGCACCTCGTCTGACCATGGCTCTTCACCTTATTCCTCCCATAAGACATCTTTCTGAATTGGGCCATTTGGCTTCTCCTTGATTTAATCACAGGGCAAGGCAATACCACAAGAGAGCCTAAGAAATCCTCTGCTCTCCAGATGTGCCCTTCCTGACCTCCACTGTCGGGAGCAGTAGCTCAGTCCCCCCTCAGTAGTCCAGATTGGTCACCCCACTAACACCCTAACTCCCCTCTTGTTGACTCAGAGGCATGAGGAGCCCAACAGAGTAGAGTGGCAGTCTCCACTTGCAGTTCAGTGGAATTACTGTGTCTCCTAGGGGAAGCTTTCCTTCCTTTGGAGTTGAGACCTCCTGAGCATAAGGTCACAAGAACAGGAAGCAAAAATGTTGCTAGTTGGGGTCACTAGAGGGCCCCATTTCCTCCTCTTGATTCCGAGTCTGTGAATCCTGGGAAAACAGCACCACATACTGGATGCCAAAGCAGAGCACACACAGCCTTTTGGAAAGACTGCCCCAGCCCTGAGAGGCATTGCCCCCTAGCTAGCGCTGTAACTGAATCGCTGTGACTGAATCTCTGCAAAAGCCATTTCACCCTCTATCAAACCAGCTGCCTCAGTGTGGTGGGGAACATGACAAAGCCAGTGAATTCCATGTCCAGGGGCCCTTGCCCTATTTCCTCCTTCCTGACTGCCTCTGAACTTGAACACCAGTGTTTTACTGACTTCAGATTCTAACTGACATGTGGACTCTTCCTGAGTCTCGAGCCTGCCAGTCTATACCACAACTCTCCTGATTCTCCAGCTGGTTCTCTGCAGGTTTTGGGGTATGACAATTTCTGTAATTTCAAGAATCATATAAATAAATGAATGAATAAACTCCTAACAGTTCTGTTTCTGGGAGAACTCAGACTAATGTCGATCTGGGTACTGGGTAACATTTGACTAAATAACTGAGCAAACCATGGCCCAATCAAGTTGACACATAAAATTAACCATACAATCCTTTTTCCTTCTTTTAGGTACCAGCATATTTCCCATTACCAAGCCAGAAATCTGGTAATTGTCCTTGAGTCTGTCTTCTTCCTTACTCCCTCATAGCTATTAAACAATGGTTTTATGATAAGTTTGTCCCATAAACTTATATCCTTGATCCAGGTGTGGTGGCTCATGTCTGTTATTCCAGCTCTTTGGGAGGCTGAGGCAGGAGGATTGCAAGTTCTATGCTCACCCCGGCAACGCAGTTAGACCCTATTTCAAAATAAGAATTTTAAAAAGGCCAGAGACATAGCTCAGTGGTAGAGCACCCCTAGATTCAATCCCAAGTACTGCAAATGAATGAACAAATAAATGCTTTAACTAATTAATTAATTAAAATAAACATTTGTCCTCTCCTCTCTATCTCTGCTACTATTTGAGTTCAGACCCTTATACACTCTTTCTCAATAACCTCCTAACACAGTAAATATCTTATGCTTTGCAAGCCATATGGTCTCAGTCACAACTACTCAGTTAGAACTATCAAAAGCAAGGTCCAAAATAGAAAAGTTCCCTGGATGGATTTAATAGAAAAATGGAGATGTCAGAGGAAAGAAACAGGAGACTTGAAGAAATGATCTACTCTTAAGAATAGAGAGCAAAATATTTTTTTAAAGTAAATAGAGCCCTGTGAGTCACCAAAATAAAAGTTCCAATATTTATTTCACTGGAGTGGAAGGATGTAAGGAATATGAAATTCAGTGTGGGAGATCTCTCTCTCTCTCTCTCTCTCTCTCACACACACACACACACACACACACACACACACTTCCCAATTTGATGAAAGGCAAAACAAATTGGATAAACTCAAAGAATATCATGTGGAGACACATTAGCAACTGCTGAAAACCAAAGATAAAAAAAAATATATTGAAAGTAGCCAGAAAAACACAAAACATCATACAGAGAAAAACAATGATTCTGGTTATGGATTTTTCATCGAAAATCATGGAGGCCAAAAGGCAGTGGTATAGCATCTGTATATTGAGAGAAGGGGAGGACAACCCAGAATGCTATGTTCAGGAAAATACTCTTGAAGGTATGTCTGCATAGACAGACATTCTCAAGTGAAGGAAAACTAAAGGAATTTGTCACAAATCAACATGCTCTTTTATAGTAAATGCTCAAAGAAGTTCTATGTGCTAAAGAGCAATGATACCAGAGTTAATGTGGAACTCAGGAATGAAGAAGGAAGAAAATAGTAAGTCTCTCTCTCTTAATTTCTTTTTTTTAAAAAAAATATTTTATTTTAGTTGTAATTGAAACAATACCTTTATTTTATTTTTGTGCGGTGCTGAGGATCGAACCCAGGGCCTTGCCCTGTTAAACAAGCGCTCTACCGCTGAGCCACAACCCCAGCCCCTTAATTTCTTTAACATGTACATTACTCTTGAAAGCAAAAGTCTAACATTGTCCGGTGGGTTTCCAATATATGTGGATGAAATATATTTGAAAATTAAAGAGTGGGAACAAAGACTTAAATGGTTGCAAGACTTGTACATTTTCCTTGAAGGGATAAAATATTAATTTTATATAGACTGTAGAAAGAGGAAAGGAAAAACAAAAGACTAAAATAAGAGGGCTAAATAAAACACAAATGGTAAATCCAATCAAAATATGATGTTCCATATAAATGGTCTAAATATATCAATGTTAAAATGAACATTTCCAGATTGGATTTTTAAAAATCGGGACCTAATTATTTCTGTCTTAAAAAGACCCACTTTAAATATAAAAGCACAGACAGATTAAAGGCTGAAGGATGTAAAAAGGCATAGCAACCAAAAAAAACAAATGAACAAAGTAATCATCAGAACAAGGAATATTACCAGGGATAATGAAAGTGATCACAATTGATTAAGGGGTTCATTAAGCAAAAATTCATAACAATCCTACATGTATATGCACCTAATGACTGAATTTCAAAAAAAAAAACAGGAAAAAAAACTAATAGAGCTGAAAGGAGAAATCAATAGACCTATAATTGTAACTACAGATTTCAACACTCCCTTCTCAGTGATTATAGAAGAGAAGAAAAATCAGCAATGGATAGAAAACTGAGGAACACTTTTGAAACAACTTGACCTAATTGACAAATATAGAACACCCCACTCAATAACAGCATCATACACACTTTTCTCAAGTACACATGAAACTTGGACAGAGATCATTTTCTGGGCCTTAGTGAAATAAAAAAAAAAGTGAAATTATACAAAGTATATTCTCTGACAACAGTGTAGTCAAACTAGAAATTGATAACACAAAAATAATGGGAAAATCTTCAAGGATTTGTAAATTAATTTTTTAAATTCTACATAACTCATGCATGAACAAGGAAGTCAAAAGTAAAACAAGAAAATATTTTTAACTTAGTGAAAATAAAATTATAACATATTAAGATGTAAACAGTGCTCAGAAAGAAATTTATTGCATTCATGTTAATATTAGAAAGATTTTGAGTCGGTAATCTCAACTATCACCTCCAAAAATTAGAAAAAGACATGGTATAGTGATGCCACCTGCTTCACTCTTCCTGCTAAGGATTACTTTAGCTATTCTGGGTCTCTTATTTTTCCAGATGAATTTCATGATTGCTTTTTCGATTTCTATGAGGAATGTCATTGGAATTTTGATTGGAATTTCATTAAATCTGTATAGTGCTTTTGGAAGTATGGTCATTTTGATAATATTAATTTTTTCTATCCAAGAACAAGGTAGATCTTTCCATCTTCTAAAGTCTTCTTTGATTTCTTTCTTTAGGACTCTGTAATTTTCATTATACAGATCTTTCTCCTCTTTTTGTTAAGTTGATTCCCAAATTTATTATTTTATTTATTTTATTTCTATTGAAAATGGGGTAGTTTTCCTTGTTTCCCTTTCTGAGAATTTGTCACTGATATACAGAAATGCCTTTGATTTATGGGTGTTGATTTTATATCCTGCTACTTTGCTGAATTAATTTATTAGTTCTAGAAATTTTCTGGTGGAACTTTTAGGGTCTTCCAGGTATAGAATCATTCATCAGCAAATAGTGCCAATTTGAGTTCTTCTTTTCCTATGTGTATCCCTTTGATTTCTTTCGTCTAATTGCTCTGGCCAGTGTTTCAAGAACTATGTTAAATAGAAGTAGTGAAAGAGGGCATCCCTGTCTTGGTCCAGTTTTTAGAGGGAATGCCTTCAATTTTTCTCCATTTAGAATGATGTTGGCCTGGGGCTTAGCATAGATAGCCTTTATGATGTTGAGACATGGATTTAAAAACAGCATACTACAGGGTCACAGCTACATCAATGTTTATAACAGCACAATTCACAATAGCTAAACTGTGGAACCAACCTAGATGCCCTTCAACAGATGAATGGATAAAAAAAAATGTGGCATTTATACACAATGGAATATTACTCAGCAATAAAAGAGAATAAAATCATGGCATTTGCAGGTAAATGGATGGAGTTAGAGAAGATAATGGTAAGTGAAGTTAGCCAATTCCAAAAAACCAAAGGCCGAATGTTTTCTTTGATATAAGGAGGCTGATTCATAGTGGGATAGGGAGCGGGAGCATGGGAGGAATATACAAACTCTAGGTAGGGGAGAGGGGTTGGAGAGAAAGGGAGGGGGCATGGGGTTATTAATGATGGTGGAATGTGATGATCATTATTATTCAAAGTACAGGTATGAAGACACAAATTGGTGTGAATTTACTGTGTATACAACAAGAGATAGGAAAAATTGTGCTCTATATGTGTAATAAGAATTGTAATGCATTCCACTGTCATATATAAGTAAAAAAATAAAAATAGAAAATAGAAAAAGAACAAATTAAACCCAAAGCAAGTAAAGAAAATAAAAAGCAGAAGATGCCAATTATGGATAATAGGCATGAAAGAGAAGGTATCACTATAGATCCAACTTAAATTTAAAAGGATAACAAAGGAATATTACAAAAGACTTTAGGTCAATACATTCCATGAAACTTAGATAAACTGAATAAATTTTTTTGATAGACATATTACCAAAGTGCACTCAAGAAACTAAAAAACCTGAACATTCCTATATTTATAAAGAAAACTTCAGATCCAGACTTCCTTGACAGAAATCACAACTCTGTCACTTACTAGCTGTGTAACTATGAAGAAGTGACTGGATATTTCTGGGCTTCAGTTTTCTCCTATGTGAAGGTACTTCATAATACCTTCTAAGGTTGTTTCAAGATTTAAATGAGTTAATATATGCCCAGTGCTTAGACTCAACTGACACTTAGTAAAGAGCTAAGTGTTTACTAACTAAACTAAATAAAAAAAAATAAATCCACAAGAAGACTACAGAACACCAAAGGAAACATCGAAGCAAAGACAGATTAACCAAAACAAATGAACAAACAAACAAACAAAAAACTAAAATTAAGAAAAATATCTTTTAAATAAAAAGATGAAATAAATCTACTGGGGATGTAGCTCAATGGTAACGTATTTGCCTCACATGCTTGAGGCCCGTGTTCTATCCCTGTGGTAGTAGGAGCAAATGTGGCTCCATTTTGTTTTGTGACTCCATTCTGTGAAACAACCAGGCCAAGTAGAATAGTCATGACTGGGGCAAGATGTTCTTTTCCTTTTGCTATAGAAACCTGTAAGAACACGGAACTACCTAATGGGGCATTGTTTCTGTAACTAGGGTAACGGGGCTCTGTTTCTGTAACTGGGGTGACTGGGCTAACTGTGATTGGTTAGGCTTCCCTCCGCTTGACTGCACTGTCCCGCTTCTGTAACCTGGCTTGCTTGCATTGGCTAGACCCCCGAACATCCCTTTTGCGGTCTTCAGGCTTATAAGGAGTGCCCTTGCAATTGTTCGGGGCTGATCAGGGGAACAGCTTTATGTTCTGGTCAGCCGCCACTGGTGTGCTTCAATAAAGGCTTGATTTGATTATACGTGAATGGTCTGGAAGTCAGTTTATGAAACCCAGGGACGAGGCTTTAACTATAACATCCCCAGGACTGCAGAAGAAAAAGAAAAATTATCTTTGGACAACAAAAGCTGGAGGGTGGATCTCAGAGGACCATCACTAAAAGGAATTCAAAAGGATATTCTGTAAAAAAAGAACAAAAATTGTTCCAGAAGACAGAGCTGGGACATAAAAAAAGAATAAGAAAATAAAACAGCAAAGATGTGAATAAATCTAACTAGTGTTGAAGGAGTATTAACTTTATGATACAACAGTCACAGTGATGCCTTTTGAAATTTAAAAAGAGATTAACAGCATGACCACATCAGAATCTAAGACGGGAGGGGATGATCAGAGGTAGGGTTCTGAGCTTCTTTGGGAAGACAGTGAATAAGACGGATGGCCTGGGATCAGTACGTGTGTTACCATTTCTAGATAAACACTATGAGGAAAAGAGTGAATAGCTTCTAAACTAGCAAAGTGGGAAAATGGAATAAGAAAATGTATTTAAATTAATTTAAAAAGAAAAAATATATATATCCAAAGGTGAAAAAATTAGAATGTAAAAAAATTAAAATGTTAGAAATGAGTCCATAGATCATGGTAATCATAGTACATAGGATTGGCTTAAAATTTCAAGTTAAAACACAAGGATTGTTAGAAATGAGATTTTTTTTATACGTTCATCTATGTTCTGTTTAAAAGATACAAATAAAAAGTAGAGATACAGAAATACTGAATGCAAAAGCATGAAAAAAGGATATTCCAGGAAATGTTAACCAGTAGCAAGTAACACAGCAAGTCATTAAAACGAGCAAATTGGATTTTAAGGCATTATATATAGGATTAAATAGGATTAAAGAGATTACCTCATTGAACTGAAAAATGTATTCTATCTGGAATATATATATATATATATATACACACACATACATACACATAGAAATTATGATGTACCCTGTGGCCCTATGAGAGGCAAAATTGACAGACCTGCAGAGGTAAACATCACTCTATCATGATGGATTTCATCATAACTTCTCAGCAACCTAAAGAATCAGTCCTGATGGGAAATCAGTAAGAATACCAAAGATTTGAACAACACAATTACCTAATGGACATATGGGGAACTTTGCATCTAACAACCAGAGAGAATACACATTTTTCCTCAAGCATGTACAAAATCAATTTTTAAAAACAATGGCCTTCAAAGTCCATATATTTGAAAATTGAGAAACATATTTCTTAATCATTCCTGGGTCAAAAAATCTATACTGGAAAAAAAAAGTGTTTGGGGAAACAACCCTGGGTGGCCCTTCAATCTCTTGACTACCTCCTTCTTCCTCCCTGTGTATTAGTCAGTTTTTTTTTTTTTTCCCTGCTGTAACTGAAAGACCTGACCAGAACAACTGTAGAGGAGAAAGTTCATTTAAGGGCTCATGATTTCAGAAGTCTCAGCCAATTCCATTCCCCATGGGCTCCAAGTGAGTCAGAACATCATGGTGGAGGGGTGTGGCAAAGGGAAGTGGCTCACGTGATGATCAGAAAGTAGTCTCCACTCTCCAGATATAAAATACATACCCTGAAAGAACCATCAAAGCTTGCCATCGGAGAAGATGCCTGTTTATTGAGGAACAACTCTGCATATTTATAGAGCTGGAGGTGGTTTGACAGTTGGCATGGGGTGCTTTTTGATTGGTGGGTAAGGATCAGGTGAGCCAGCAGGTTAGTCTGATTGGTGGGTAAGGATCAGGTGAGCCAGCAGGACTAGTCTGATTGGTGGGTAAGGATCAGGTGAGCCAGCAGGGCTAGTCTGATTGGTGGGTAAGAATCATGTGAGCCAGCAGGGCTCACCATTGGACAACAGGATCATGTGAGCCAGCAGGGCCCACCATTGGACAGCTCTTCTTGGGGATGGGGAAGTTAGTCTTTGGAGGGGGGGGGACTCCCAACATACCCCATAGCCATGCCCGCAGTGAGCAACTGCCACCAGCCACACCCCACCTGCCTCCAGTTACTACTCATTTAATCCCATCAGGGATTAATTCGTTGGTTAGTTTAAGGCTATAGTCCAATCATTTCTCCTCCAAACCTTGCATTGTCTCACACAGGAGCCTTTGCAGGACACTTTGCATCTAAACCATAACAACCTCCATTACAGGTCTCCCCACCGGCTGCTCTGTGCTTGGGCTTCAGTGAAAGACCTGACTGTGGGGTGTGGGATCTTTCCTCCTACACAGCCACTGAAGGAGGGCTGATGAGCCATCCTGGAAGTAGAGGATAATGAATTTCCTATGGCCTGAATATCAAATAATGGGAAATGGGAGATGAAAGGCACCTGAGAAAGTAAAAGTCCCCCCACCCCTTCTTCCTCCTGCATTTAACTCTGAGGGGAGGGCCCTCCTTGCAACTTCTCTGGAGAAATTCAACCCACTGAGTGAACACAACTGCTGAGATTCAGTGGCCTTTTCATGGCTCCTTGTGAAGTAGCATGGAGCACCGTTAGGCACTGTATCACATTCCATCCTGTGGTCCCTTGCCTCACCTCTTTTATTCTCACCTTGGCTGCCCTGGGATTGTACATTCCAGACACGATAACATCTTAATTACTGCTCCAGGCTGTGCCTTCTAAAGGAGCAACTTACAAAGCAAGAAGAAATCAGACACATAAAAACTTTAGAATGCACCTAGAACTATCTAAGAAGAAGCTTATGCTTTAAATATTTATTTTTAAAAAGAAGATGGAAAGTGAGTGCATTAACTATCCAATTAGGAAGTTAGAGAAGGAACAATAGGATAAATCCAGAGAAAACAGAGAAAAATAAGTAATAAAGTGCTATGTTTAGATATAAGATGCCCCCAAAAGCCATGTGTAAAACAATACAAGAATTTTCAGAGGTGAAATGATTAGATTATGAGAAGTATAACCTAATCGGTGGATTAATCCACTTATGTGGATTAACTGGGCAGTAACTGTAGGAAGTAGGGTATGGCTGGAGGAAGCAGGTGGGGGGGGGTNCAATAAAAAATTTAAAAATATATATATAAATACTTTAGCAAAAAAAAAACTGTGATAGAATGATCAAGAAAAAATAGAAAAGGCACACATAACCAGATTCATAATGAAGAGTGGAACTATATGATAGTTTAGATTTAAAATATAGTAATCAAATATTTTAAGTCAATATTATCAATAAATTTGAAGCCTCAGGAAAAAAGACTATTTTCTAGTTATTCGTTCAAAACTGACTTGGGAAGAAACAGGAAACTAGAATAATCAGGACTTCCCCCCCCCCTAATTTTCTTTTAGTTGTAGATGGACACAAAACCTTTATTTTATGTATTTATTTTTATGCGGTGCTAAGGATAAACCCAGTGCCTCACGTGCTAGGCAAGCGCTCTGCCACTGAGCTACAATCCCAGCTCTGAATGAGGACTTTGGATTTCCACAGGATAAGTGGCAGCCACCTAAAAGAAGTGCTGCAGACGTCCTCTAAAACCTGTGAAGGACAATAAGAAGAGCAAGTAAGATTTCTTTTAAGCCACACCTGTACTGAAAGGCAATTCACACATAAGTGCAGAATAAATCTCTACAAGGAGCACAGCCAGCTTTACAACACTTTCTGGAGTGGAGAAACAAGAGTCAAGCAAGGATTTTGTGCAAGAGAAGCGCAGCAAGGTCCACCCTGTAGTAGAGGAAAATAAATAACCTCCCCCAGAGAGCTGCATTCCAGATGGAAGGAGAACATTCCATCCTGGGTGGAGAGATACTGATGATAAATTTGAGACTAAGTGGATCTGAGCAAAATAAAGAGACTTAGAAAGTGTGTGAACCTTAAGGACATGGGGGTGGGGTGGGGTGGAGGTAACTTGGAAGAAGGAGCCATCATGTAGAGGCTTGACATTAAAAAAAGAATAACAAATAATTAAAATTAAAATCAGAAACAGTTTCACAAAATTAGACTCATGCTATTTATAACATAGACACGCAAGCCAGAGTGGGCAAGGATATGCACCATTCATCCAAGAAACTGAACTTCATTATGCTAACAGAAGAGGGCACTGTTGAATTAAGAAACCCAGTGGCTGGGAACCGGGTTGCCTGCCTGGATCCCAGGGACTCAGGAGGCTGAGGCTGGAGATACACAGCTCAAAGCAAAGGCTTGTGTGTAGATCAGGCTCAACCTGTCTGCAAACCCACTGTGGAGCCATGGAGAAGGCAGCGCTGTCTGCCTTAGAGATACAAGAGGGGAGCATTCAATAGTACTGGTTCTCTCCCCAATTCGTGCAGGTGCAGGCCTGAAACTGTTCTGCTGGGATCTCCCTTCAAGAAAGAAGGGAGTGACAGTTAGCTGCAAGGAGTGCTCTTAGCCAAATGCCTCCAGTCCCAGTGCCTTCAAGATCTGCCTCAGCTTTTGAGCTTAAATTATGCTTTTCTGGGGCAGCACCTATTAATGGGTGAGCAGGCAATGGGGCCTTGCCATTTGTGTCCAATATGGACAGTTTTTGTTTCAGAGTTCCATGTTGAGCTAAGACTTTGTAGATCTCCTTCATCATTTGGAGATCTCCCTGACCAACTCTTCTTCCTTTTCTCAGGTGTCTGACCTGCAGGGCAGAGTTTTTCCTGTCTCTTTCTACTTTTCCAAAACACACCCTTTTAATTGTTGTTAAAAGGGAGTTAAAATCTAAACAATTTGCACCTCTAGTTCCATCTCAGGATCTGCTTTCTGATAGACTCAGCTGATATAACCAAAGATTTCCCCAGGGGTGTAAACTTCCTCAAACTTCCAGGTTTGCATATACTTCAGAATGGCTGAGTGGACTCATGTAGGCATGTCACATGGCAAAGTCATAGAAACCCCAGGGGAGAGATTTGCAAGCTGGGCATTCAAAGCTAGGCATGTGCAATGCAGCTGTAGCCAGGTGCTGTCCGTTTATACCTATGCCCAGCTGGTTGCCTTAACAATGAGTAGGTGAGCTGAAAAGATGTGAATTTAGACACCAGAGGTCGGGTACAACCAACCAGCTTTTGCACCACTCAGATTCAAGCCTAACACAAGTCCAGGCTATTTCAGAGCCTTTCGTGTGTGGTCTGACTTCACATAGGATGCAGTGCGTGCTGCTGCACCTGGTGGCAAGGCTGTGCTTCCTATTCCTCATGCTTCTCCGCTACTCCTGTGTCTCCCTTGGGCTCTGCCTGTACTTCATTTGGCCCAGGTTGCCCAGATCTTCTTCTCAGAGGGATCAGGGCACCTGATGGTCCATGAAAAGGACATCTCCTGGTTCCAGATGTGCTTCCATTGTGTCCCAGCAACCGTCTCCCTTCATGGTAACTAGGGCCAATCACCCACCAATATTGCAGCTCCTTTCTTTGCCTGCTGCCCCACTGGCATGAGGAGCCAGAAATGACCAAGTAGAAGTTGTTGCCATACTTTAAGTAAAGCCCTTACCATGTCCCCTAGGGAAGCGCCTATAACCCTCCAAGTCCCGGCACCTTCTCAGTGAAAAAAACATCAGTCACTCCTCTTTGCATGTAAAGTACTTGCCACTCATTTTCTAAGAATGACCTTCTTTGGGTTCTTCGTATCAGACTTTACAGTAAGTTATGGTCCCAAGGAGGGAAGAGGAGGAGGAACTGTGGCATTTCCCACTCCTGTTGGTTCACTTGTAGGATCTCCTTCCTTTCTCACTGATCCACTGCTTTGTTTTTTTCTTTCTTTCTTTCTTTTTTGTAAACCCAAAGTGGATGGGAACTCTGAACCAGTTGTTAGTGCCATGATGGATTCAATACTTTTCTTTAGAATGAGCTAGTATTTTTTTCATCTACTGTTGGTTTTTTGTTTGGTTGGTTTTTTTTTTTTTTTTTTTTAGTTCTGAGCCTTCAGCAGAAATCCTGAGATGACAAGAAATGTTCAGTTCAAAATGAGAATATTCAACCTCTAGTAATCATAGAAACAATAAAATATCACTTTTTGACCTACGGGGATTGGAAGAAATTAATAAGAGCAATAACAATCCATACCTGGAGCAATTCTGCCAGGGGCTCATGAGAATATAATTATAATTGTTTTCTTTTGTCATATGGGAAACAGTGGCTTTCATACCTGTCAAGTATCAATTACTCTTTATTTTTCAAATCTAATACACAATATATAAAAGTTTTAATTTTTAAAACCTTTCTTAAGCCTTTTTTCTTAAGCCTTTATATCCAAACTACATATCATCTTGTTCTACTTAAAAAGTTAGCAATTAAAAAGGACTCTAAAAATTATTTCTACTTGTTCTTTGATCAATGCTCAGCTAACTTAAGTTTAACATACCAAATCCTTCCTAAATGTTTACTCCACTTATTTTTTAATTAATCATATTTCCTGAGACATTTGAAACTATACTACAAATTTAATATATCAGATTCTTCCATACAATTGAAATTTCTGTTATGGTAAGGTTAAAAAGCAAAATTATTCTCAGCAGTTCTGCACTTTGGTTAATTAATAAATTGATCTTGAAAATGTGGTAAATCAGATTCTCTTATTTCAGACATTTTGAAAACAGAAAAGCAAACAAACCATATACAAAGTCACAAAATGATTTAATAGTTTTAAGGCTTGTTACCAATCCCATGTAGTACAACCCAAAGGAAAGAATTCTGAATCCATTTTCTTTCATTATTTCTATACTTATACACATCCAGGATTATAGATTGCTATCACAACCAAAGGGAAAACCCACAATTTCATCAGAATGAACCTATGCTAGATGGAGGTTGGAAAGGTGCCAACTCTGTCTGAGGCAGGTCTGCATCTTCTCTCCACATTTCCTGCTTACTTTGTCTTCTCCACAGTACTGTGTTGACATAGGTTGGGGTGACGAGGCCACATGGGGTAGTCATATGAGCTAGCAAGGCCTCCTTCATAACCATGGTCTGGTGGATTACACATCTTGAATTCAGAGTTAGAGTCTAACCCTCTTCTACATCAAAGACATAAGGGAAAATGATATGCTAGCCTACCCTCTAGAGCACATCTGCTCACATACATGAACATACTTCCAATGACAGGCTTTCTTCTTCATACAGTTTCACTTGTAGTTCCAAAACAATGATTTTATACACGGCCAGAGAGTACCAGGGTAATGATAATATTAGATAGTCGTTAGTAATGAGCAATGAAATGAAAACCAGTAGCATGGTAGGATCACGGGTTTTCTGCAAATTGCTTTTAAGGCAAATAAATAATTGAGTAACTTATAGAAAAATAACAGTGAATGAACCCTGAGCATAAACAGGGAGAAACAAAGGGAGCCAATTAAGAAAGATTAATGGGGCTAACTTCTGACAGGGTCTACTGAGGTATTGTAAAGTTAGAATTTATGGCCATAGGTTTCTCAATGTATTTTAAAAGAGAAATTTCTTTAGTAGTGCACATACATTAAGGTAAAATTTGTCCAGCCACTGACCCCAGTATCTACATTAACATAGGACTGACTTGTAGATAAAGCCTCCCTGGAATAGGATGGCCATCCTGACAGTTCTGGAGAGGACCCAATAGGTTTGAAAACTCACTCTCCTGATGTGAAGGAAGTATTAAGATCTGACTGGTGAAGAATGCAGAAAGCAGACTCCAGCCCTCAAGGCAACCATAAAATGGCAATAAGTTTAGAAACAGCACTGTTTTCTTTGTTGGTCTCTGTTTGGAGATGACCCATTCTCTCTCTTGACAATGTTCTCTGCTTGATCCTTACTATTCTTTTATTTATAATAAAATTCTCTTGCTTGGTTTTTTGTGTCTGACTTTAAAATTTCTTTTTTTTTTTCTTTCTTTCTTTTTTTTTTTAATTTACTTGCATTAGAATACAAGAAGTTAGATTTGGACAATAACACTCCTGTTAATGAATCCTCTGGAAACAAAGCCCTTTTGTGTCAGTGAGCCATGGTTGAAATGTGCACACACTTCATAAATAATGTTGACATATCATATAACTTAGGGTGTTACCTTATCATACAGTTTAGAAGAAGAATTCTCTGCTTCTGCTGCCCTATTCATCCTAAATGGAGTCCTAGATATCCTCCTCCTGCCTCTACTTCTTCTAGTTCCTCCAATGTCCTGTCTGCCAATTGGAAGCCCTTGATTACATTTTGTAGGACCCAATACTTGGACCCTAGGGGTGAGTCTACACAGACTCAGTTAGCAACCTGATCCTTCTGCTGCCCTGGCTGGCCTGACTGAAGTTCTAGGTTTTAGTGTCTGCTGTCAGCAAAGCACTTCCCTGGAAGTAAAAGCTTCCCCAAACCCCCAGCCTCCTTGACTGAGACCTTTCCCTCTTAATATCAGTGTTTCTTCAAGGGTGGTCTATGATCACTCAAAACAGAATCACCTGAGGTGCTTGGTAAAATGCAGAAGCCCAGGTCACATCCTAGACATGCTGAATCTGGGGATGAATATAGCAATCTGTAGTTTTAAAAGGTGATTCTTACACAAACAAGAGTCTGAGAACCATACCCTTAATAATTCTTATTTTTACCTTCCCTTGGAGCAACACAGGTGACACAAAATTTCTTGCTGTAAATGAATTTTTAGAATTCATTTTGGGTATCACTTATTTCTTGTATAACTCACAGTGAGCAACCTATTGGGTATAATTCTTAACCATTTTTACTGAAATCCCAGCATGCCCTGTATCCACGGCTTGCTTTAGATTCTTGTTTAATTTGATTTGCCTGCATTTAGTTATTCTTTAGGTGTTCCCTTTTGACAATTTGAAATTCTAGTGGCATTCTTTTCTTTCTTTCTTGGCCAAATGAAGTTGATACCTCATTGGAAAACTGAATTGCTCAGGGTTCTCAGAAAAAAACAGAATCAATGATATATACATAGAGGTTTAAGAGATTTATTATGAGAATTTCTTCCTGTAAATACAGAGGCCAGAAAGTCCTATCATGCACTATCTGCATACTGGAGAAGCAGAAAAGCCAGAGATGTGCTTCAAACTAAATCTGAAGGCCTGAGGTCTGGGGGAAAATGTGGTAAGTGGGATAGAGAGTAAGGAATGGAAAAAGGCGGATGGATGGGAATGGGTAGGGGTTAAATTCTGGAGTCTGAAGGCTAAAATGACAATACCTCTAATGTCCAAGGGCAGGAGATGGATGCCTCAGCTAAAAAAGAGAGAGAGAATTTTGCCTTCCTTTTCCTTTTTGTTCAATTGATGCTCTCAAGGAATTGGATGAGGGTGAGCTTTATTCAGTCTACTGATTCAAAAGCTAATATTTTCTGGAAATACTCTCAAAGGAAAATAAAAACAGAGATAATGTCTTACTAGCTATCTGGGCACCTCTTAGCCCAATCAAGTTGATAGACAAGGGTAACCATATTATGGTTACTATCTAAGGGGCTTCCAACCAGATTGCTGGGTTTCTGGCCAAAGAGCTATTTTCCTCAATTAGTCACAGAAATGCAAGCCTATACTGAATCTTGAAATTTTGGATGTGATGGACATCCATGTTGGGATTAGGAAAGGCAGTAAATTCTCTTAGGAACACAGAACTCTTAGCTTTGAGCTGATAAATGAATTAGCTCCACATCTTCTGGGATGACCAAGCTCTCACAGAACCAGGCTGGGAAGCTGCTTCTCCGAGCAGACCTAGGAAACCCATTTTTTGCCCTCTTCCATTCAGAAGAGTATGTTCCACATCCTTTCAGATAGGCCCTCACCCACCCCACTTTACCTTTGTGAATTCTAACTCTCAGGGTCTTCCCCATGCTTCTCCACGTGGGACAACTAATTAACAAATTCACAGAAGTTATTGCTAGTTTGACGTGTTACCTCTTCTTCAAAGCGTATCTGAATCTTCATGAGATTCCCACAGAACTATAGTATGTCTGACCTTAGAGAATCTTGTCCAACCCCTGCTTTGTGGAAAAAAAAAATGAACCCAAAATAGGGGAGTCACCAAATAGAGCCTGATGTGGAAAACAGAGTTCACAGCCCTGCCCCTCACTTCTGAGAGCCTTCTGTATACTCCTTAAAATTAGATGTAAATGGGAAAATATATAGTTCCTCAAATACTTTTCTACCTGACCTATCCATTTTTAGTTGCAATCTCTCCCTCTACCCTGCATGGGGGACTCATCCATCTGTCTACATGGTGGTTCCTTTTGGGTGTCAAGCCTAAGAGCCAAAATGAACAAGAATCTCAACCCTTCCCAAACTGGCTCCTCTCAAAGTCTTCTTCACTGAAGCAGAGGACAAATTAGTCCTGCTAGTTGCTCAAGCCAAATGTCCTAGAGCCATCCTTTTTCTTTCCCCCACACACCGTGTTCTGCCCATCAGCACCTCTGTTAGCTCCACTTTCTATCCCGAATCTGATCTCTTCTCATTGCCTGATAACCATCATTTCCTTTATTGCTATCACTTCCTAAGTGGTTTCCCTGCTTTTATACCAAACACGCCCTCCCTGCCCTTGTCCTCTGTCTCTGCAGCCTGGCCCCTTGCCATGCTCGCCTTCACACAGTTGTCTCCTAAGAACATTCCTCCCCTGTACATCAGATGCATTCTGAGGCAATGAGAAGAGCACCGGATTTGCATTCAGAACACCTGAATTCAAGTTCTTCTCTACAGCATACACACAGAGACAAGATATGACACTCCTTTGAGCCCAACCTTGCTAGGTCCATTTCATAGGATAGTGATGAGGCTCAAAAGAGCACACCTGGGCAAATACTTTGCCAAATGTTATCCCAGTGTGTGTTGTCACTCTTTCCCTGCTGTGATAATTCTGTCTGGCTGATAGCGAGACACTTGCATCTTACCTGAAACATCAGTGCTGATGGATGAGATGCCTCTCTCCAGGGCTGCTCTAACATTGCAGTAAAATTAGCAGTTCAGTTGTGTTTGGCTCTCCTCTCCTTTGAGTGTCCTCTAACCCTGCTACTCACACCTTTCCAATTCTTTCACTTCATACACATAATGCACACAAATGAGTGCACATATGCACACACACACACCACACACCACACACACACACACACACACACACACACACACACACCATACACAATTTTTCCTCCATCCTTAGTTTTGGGAAGGCAGAACTTTCCAGAGACGGTAGCCTTGTGAGAGTAGGGCAGAGCAACTTCATTGAGAAAATACCTCAAAGAAAGTCATCCAAGGCAGGAGAGAGAGGCATATGTTCAGAGAATGGCTAGGAGCCCAGGGTGTGTGCATTGTGGATGGTGGGGTAAAGCAGGTCCAGGAAGTGCTGGGCACACACGGCTGTGTAGGTAGGGAGGGTAGGTAGTAGCCATCCTTGATCCTAAAAGCCCTGGAGTTGTGTGGATGATCTCCTCAGTCATCCTACAATTGTCCTTCCCCACCCTGTCTGCGGCAATTCCTGATTAGTGATGTCTTAAAAAACCACCCAGGCAGGCTCTTTGTTCTTGGTGGTTTCTGCATCAGTACTCTGAGAGAGGTGTGAATTCTTCTGATCCTCACCCCACCCCAAGTCTCTGTCTTCCCCTCATACATTCCAGTGAAGGCCTCACAGATCCTTAGGAGCCCAGCTTCATCACCTAATCACAGTTGAGGAAAATAACTTCTCTGAGAGCTTAGTTTTTCCTGCATGTAAAATGGGAAACCTAGTCTCTTCCAGTCATTGAGAAAAAAGAATCCAGCGTTAAGAAAATGAGTCCTCCTCTCAGGGTGAAGAAAGCTGGAAAGAATGTTGTTCCCACCCTAAAAAATGAGGAAAACTGGATACATTACAAAATTCTACATTTTGTTGAGCCCCTGGGAGAGCTGAGGTCACAAGGCTACCATGTGAACTAAACTGCAAGGAGGGACAGTGCCCTCAAAGGCTGGGTTGGACACATGCATCATGTCTCCTCTGGCAGGGCATGAGAGAAAGACAAAGCCACCAAATAAGTGAGGAGAGCGAAGTGAGCTAATTTGTCAACAAATCCTAGAGGCTGAGGGCAGACAAGTATGTCAGTTTGGAGTAACTAGGGGCCCCAGACACAGGAGAATTTGTGCTCACTGGCAAGCTCTTCTTCATGAACCTCAAAAACTTAGGACAGGGAGGGAAACCAAAGAGAGTCACCTTGCTGGCACAGGAGGAAAGAAGGTACTGGATGCTGGGGGCGGGGGGGGCGGGCGGTCGGGGGACATTGTCCATCCAGAATATAATTAGAATAAATTAAACACCATTTAAATAACTCCTACAAATGAAGGCACGATAATGACTTCTTCAGACAACCCAAGTCTCAGAAAATTAATTTTGGGTAGAACTGTTTTATAAGAAATGTTCAAATTTAAGTTCTTCATGTAAAAGGAGTATGATACCAAATAGAAACTTGAATATAATCAAGGAATAGAAAAGCAAATAAAAGCTAGATATTAAACACAGTATTCCACTTATTCTGAATTATCTGACTAAAAGAAAAAATTTAGTATGCAATTTGTAAAATATATTAAAGTAAAATATATAACAAAATTTTTTAAGATTGGAGGAAGAGAGTATAAGTATATTCTAAGTTTCTTATGCTGTATATGAACTGGTATAATACAATTCTAAGATGAATATAAGATAAAAGAGCTGTATTGTTAACCCAAGGCCAACTGCTGAAAAAAATTAAGGGGTATAATTAAAGAACTAATAATAGGTTAAAAATAAATTGCAAAGGAATAATTAATATAAATGAAGGTAGAAAAAGAACAGTCAAACAGAAAATAATAGCAACATGATAGATAGAAAGCAAATCACTTCAACAATTAGATTAAATGTAAATGCTCTAGAACTTCTGCTTTTAACCAAGAGGGAATAACAGGGACCAGATTTACCTTTCTGCTTAAAACCAAGAAACTGGACAAAATACACAGTGTGATGGTTTTCATGATGCTGAATATGAGGCCCCAGAGGAGAGTGATCCCTGAGAGACAAGAGAAAAACATGGTGAGACTTCGGAGTGATTGCCCAGGCTTACAGCTTTGGGAAAGTAAATCTAGGAAAACCTTAAAAGACTATCTGCTGAGTAGACACAGCTCAGGGCCCAGGGAAACTAAGATAACCAGAGTTTCAGTAGAAAACCTCATAATCCATGGCCCACTGGGTAGAGCACTCAGAAAGTCAGCATCGGTGTCTAGAAGTAATTAGTCCTAGACTAAATACTACTCGTGTCTCTTTTAACAATCCCTATAAGGATCAAATTATTGCCAAGTAACTTAACCCTATCCCAAAACAAAGCTCAGGAATATGTAGAGAAATAATAATTAAAAAATCCAGCATCTAACAAGGAAAATTCACAATGTTTAGCATGCAATAAAAAAATCACCATGCAAAAAGATAGGAAAACCTGATCTATAACAAGAGAAAAAATTTTTTTTGAAAATGACACAGAATTGATGCAGATGTTTGATTTAGCCGACAAGGACATTAAAATAGTTATTATGACTGCAACCAGTGTTTTCAAATATCTAAGTAGAAAAATGAATGATACAAAAGAGACCCAAATAAAACTTCAAGGTTGGAAACTACAATGTATGAAATGGAAAAATGCACTGAAAGAGATTAACAACCAATTAGTCATTGCAGAAGAAAAGATTAGTGAACCTGCTGGTGACTAATTCTTTCATATTGGGAAGGTCTGAAAACTTCTATATTTCATCTTCATTTTTTAAAGATATTTTTATTTGATATAAAAGTATATCTTTGTATCAAATTATAAGTTAACATTTTTTTTTCTTTTAGTAACTAAGTTTAAAGATTGTTCCGTTGTTTTCACTGTCTCTGATGATAAATTTGCTGTTATTCTTATCTTCCTTCTTCTGTGGGTAATGTATGTCTTTTTTCCTTGTCTGACTTTTTCCTTTGTTACTGGCCTTGAGCAGTTTGATTTTTATGGGTCTCAGCATCACTTTCTTTGTGTTTCTTGTAGTTTATTAAACTCCAATGATCTGCTAGTGCATGATTTTCATCATATTTGGGATTTTAGAAGCTATTATTTCTTCATTTATTTCCGCATCCTTCTCCTGTGGTAACTGCCAATACATGGATCTTACACCACTGCAAGTTGTCCATGACTTACTGAAGCTCTGTTCACTTTTTATTTTGATTCTTTTTCTCTTTGTGTTTCATTTTGCATAAGTCTCATTGCTAAACCTTCAAACCTTACTAATCTTTTTTTTTTTTTGAAGGGTCTTATTTGTTAATTCAATCTGGTGTGACTTTTATTTCAGAAATTGTAACTTTCACCTTTAGGAGCTCAATTTTCTTTTATATCTCCCATTTCTCCACTTATCATGTTTAATATTTCCTTTGGCATCTTGAACATCTGAAACACAATAAAAATGATCAGTTTAATGTGTTTTTCTACTCATTCTATCACCTGTGTCAGTTCTGGTGAGTTGCAACTGATATATTTTCCTCTTCATGAGGGGTCACATTCTTCTGCTTCTTTACATGCTTGGTAATTTTTTCCATAAGATTCCATTTGGTGTACATTTACTTTGTTGAATGCTGTATTCCATAAATACTCTGAAATATTGTTCTGTAATACAAAGTACTTGGAAAACTTTTGCCACTTTCAGGTCTTACTTCTAGCTGCATTTGGCACAACCAGAGCAGCATTTAATCTAGGGCTTTTTTGCCCCACTACTGAGGCAAGACCTTTCTGATTACATCGCTCAATGCCCCATGGATTATGAGGTTTTTCAACCTGGCTGATTATCGTCACTGGGTATTATTTAATTTCCTGTGTGAGTTTCTAGGTATTTTTCTCTCTTGTCCATTCAGGGGATACTTTCCTCTCACTAGTAGTACTTAGTTGAATTCTTGAGGGGAGCTCTATAGGTTTCTAGAGTTCTCATCCCCTGTAGCTTTCTTCCCTGTCACTCTAGCCTGCAGACTCTAGTGTCTGAGGCCTCCTTGGAGTCTTCACCCCACCTCTTCAATGCAAGGGGAACACCAGGTGGGTGTGCCTTCCCTGCGCCTCAGCCTGAAAACCTCAGGAGCAAGCTTTAAAGGCTTTTAGAATCAAAAGAAGCAATTTTGTTATTTCTTGGAATTTATGGTTTATATTTATTTGTATTTCAGATTCCCCCCTCCCTCCCGGAGGGGCACACATAGCTTTGCAAAAGGATGATATTTTTTTGAAGAAAGAAAGATAGAAGGAAAGAAAGAAGAGGTGGTGGGGCGGGGTAGGATAGGCGGTGATTCCTGATTAGGAAAGAAAATAGAAATACACAACAAAAACTAACTGATCTGTGTTAGTTATCTATAACCTGGGTGGCAGGAAAGTTCTGGGCTGGGAATCAGAAGACCTGAGAGTTCAGCCTCAGTCTTGTAACCTTAGGAAAGTCATGACCTATTCAAGATTTTGTAAAATAATTACTTGATAGTGTTATTATCAAAATGGATAATAGATAAAAGATGGTCTTCACACTGACTGAAATATTGGAAGAACAAAAAAGAAAAAAAAACTATTAACCTCTTCTCTCTGGCCAATGGTAGAGTCCACAAACCAGCAAAAATCTGATAGAAATCCCATTTTAAAATGTACATGTTTTAATTTCCTGAAATGGGGAAGCCAACAGATCAGGAGACAATGCCATTGAATAGATAATTCCCAAGAAGAGGAGACATGCCACACCATGAGGGCCACACAGGGGAAGCCCCAGAATGTGGGCAAGCAGCTGTACTGTGGTATCTGTGGGAAGGGTCGGGTTAGGCAGTGTAGGACTGGCTAGTTGGAATAATTTCTGCAGGCTCTGGGGGAAGATACTGTGTCTACTTCTCTGGCACCTGGCCCTGGGGTGATTAAGACAGGGGGATAGTGTGGTCTAGAGTGCATGAGCCCCACAAGAGCCCAGTCAAGGAGGTAGTTGTGGTGTGGGTTTGGGACGGCTTAGTTTGCACATGGGAATTATGCTCACATGGGAGTGTTTAATATCTGCAGGAATTAGCTATCCCTGGGAGGGGCAGTGCCTCTGGGTCAGCACGGTCCTGATGTCAAAGCATCAGAAATATGGAAAATAAAAAGGCAGGATGAATACCAACCCTAATTGCTAAGATGAGCTAATAGTGTTGACCTACCATGCCCAGACTCAGCTGTCTCCTCCTGCAGCTCCCACAGAGACCATCTGTGACTCAGGCAAGAGACTGGACCTGCTTGTGGGCAGGGGCCCAGGCCTTCC
Organism: Marmota marmota marmota; assembly: GCF_001458135.2. NCBI lineage: Eukaryota > Metazoa > Chordata > Mammalia > Rodentia > Sciuridae > Marmota > Marmota marmota. The sequence continues at coordinate 3,985,484 of NW_026000077.1, forward strand.
TTCCATGCCTGCTTCTGCTCCACAGCTAGGAGTCTGAACCCGGGCCAGCAGCTCCAGAGGCTGATTCACCCTTGGAAAACGATGCCACCTGGTGTTAGTCCAAATAGTTAGTTTAGCACCATATGTGGTGTGTTATTCAAGTGTTTCTCATAAATAGTTAATGAATTACTGGTGATGATGCCACAGACTAAAAAACAACATTAAAGGAGAAACATCCAGGTCCCCGAAGGTATCATTAGCCTAGTCCAGCTCTGCCCACAATTAGCTCTGAGTCTATCCTTTGCACTCCCAGGCAAATGGAATCATTTTGGGATTCCCTAGCAGCTCAAGGTCATGTGCATTGACTGGTGTCTTTATTGGGCCCTCTGCCTGGCAGCTTAGCTTATATTCCTTTCACTGATAACAAGGCTGCCCAAGTACAGGGCTTGATTGGAGGTTTGGCATGATCCTGAGATCTGAGCTCTCTACCTGCCTGCCTGCCTGTCCCGGCCTGCAGAAAATTGTGGGGGAACCCTAGGGACTGGCCTGTCCTGAGAATTAATGCACTTGGTCCACAGTCTATGACTACTATTTAGGCCTCCAGAAGCCTGGTGATTTTACATGGAACACACTTGTGTCCTGTCCCCAGACTGTACATCCAAGTCCAGGTTAAGCTATTTAATAGAAAATAAGACCATTTCAACTGCTTTTTAAAGTTTCCACTTGGATATCCCACCTTTATCCCAACTCATAGAAGAAAGAGTTCTTAGTCATAGGAGATACTTCAGAGAGCACCGTGCCTGGAATCCTTTCGAGGTCTTTGATCCCATTCAAATTGCTTGCAAAAAAAAGATGGCAAATGTGTAGTTCTCCATGGTTTCCAACCCATTGGCAATCAGATTCTCAAAGACACCCCCCCCCCAGGAGCCACTGGACACATTTCTCCCCTGGCCTGACTCCATCTCCTGGCCTCCTGGTTCCATTAGATCTTCTTGCCTCCTATTACACAGAAAATGCTGAGGCTCCCTGACCTGCTGCCTAGTGGGCTTCATCTGTGCAATTCTAGACCTTCCTTCCATCTGTGCTCTTGATTACATGCCCCCTGTGCCCTCCATATTACTCCTTCGTTTTAAAACTTTGGACCTTTCTACAGTTATTTCTCCCTGGTCTATAAGAAGGCTTAGGACTTCCTATCTTGAAACAAAATGACAACTGCGTTACCTCTGCCATGTCCCTACCTTTTTTCTCTGCTTCATATAGTCGCTGTTTGTCTCCTCTCCTCTTTTCTCCACTGCATTCCCAGCTATGAGGACTATCGGAAACCTATATTCACCACCATTTGCCTATCTTGTCCTGAGTTCTAAACCCACGGCCAAAAAGCAGAACAGCTTATGAATTAAACAGGAGCAATCTGTGGTCAGTTAACCTGGGTTCAAAGCCTGGTGCCACCAGATAGCAGTGTGTGATCTCAGGCAAATAACTGAAAACTTTTATTCTCTGTAGAGTGTAGATGATATAATACCTACTTAATGGTTGTGCTGAGAAATAAAAAAGACCTGCAAGATACTTAACATGGTGCCTGACACGTTACATGTAAAATACTATTTTTACAACTGCAGAGGTACTTGACACTCCACATGCTTAAGACTGAACTTACCTTTTCTCCTTGAACCTCTTCCTCTTCCTGGTTCCCCATTTGAGATTGATGTTTGCCTGCAATGGCTGCATTAGCTCAGGCCCACTCATCACCTTGGGCCTCCTATATCTAACCAGTGCTCCCCTGCTTCACTTATCCCTCCCACCAAACTGCCCTCATAAGATAAGCTGAGTCAAGTCAGCTCCTCTTATTCCTCTTCATCCACACCCAATGGCTTCAATGGCTCCCCACTGCCTACTACATGAAATTGACACTTAGGGCTCCCTGAGCTCTGGTCTCTGCCTCTCTCTTTCAGACTCTGTCCACCCTCCCACCCATCCTATCCCTGCTTCCTCTATATTCTCCCCAGGCTAGACAGGTGTCCTAAGGAGCCCTCCCACTTCAACACCTGGTTCCTCCTTTGCCTTCCCCCCCCCCGCAAACATCAGTATTTCCAGCATCTACCCCCCCAAACCTGCAGTTCTACAGCAGCCTCAAGGGGAATGCCCCTGCCCCTGCGCTTTACCAGCTCATCACTACTGCACACGGCTGTCAGTGAACCTGGGCATTTGTTGTCACAGGTCTGTGCATTTGTCACAATGCCCCCTTCCTCTTTATCTGCCAAATACTCATAGTCTCATGGTCACAGCCAGAAGCCATACCACTTCTGCAGGCTGAGCTGGGTCCTCGTCTCTCTGCTCCCATGATGTTCCTATCCTGCCCCTGGCTTCTGTCACAGCACTATCATATTCTACTGCAAGTCTCTGTTTACATAGCAGCCTCTCCCAGGAATGCCTGAGGTCCTCCAGGAGGGGGTTGCACACACCCTTACCGCCCCCTCTCCTGTGTCTTTTCTGCTTTGCTTTCTCCTTAGCCCTCATGCTGCTAGGGAGGACATGTTTATACTGCTCATCTATCCATTTCTCCCCACTAGAATGTGAACTCTATGCGTGTAAAAGCTTTTGTTTGTTTTGATGTGTCTCCAGAGCCTACAGTAGTGACTGGTACATAGTAAGTGCCCTATAAATATTTGCTGAATAAAGTGTTGGATCACTGATCAATGTTACTTTACCTAACTTTAGCAGCTTACATTTTGCTTGGCACATAGTAAATACTAAGCATGGATGTTCCTTGATGTACCTTGAGGTGACATCCTGACAAACCCATTATATGCTGAAAATATGGGAGGCTCAAAATGTACTTAATATACCTAAAATGCCAGACATAGCTTAGCCGGGTTTACCTTAAATGTGCTCAGAACACTTAAGTTATTCTACAGTTGGGAAAAAGCATCTAACAAAAAATCCATTTTAGAGTATTGGCTATTATTAGATATATGTATCAAAAAAAAAAAAAACAAAAAAAACCCAAAAAACAAACCTATGGCCACATAGTACACTGTTTAGCTGTTCACTCTCTTGATCATGGGGCTCACTGAGGGTCCTCATAGACTGCTAGCCCAGGAAAAGTTCAAAATCCAAAATTCCAAGTATGATTTCTATGAAATGTGTATTGCTTTTGCACCACTGCAAAGTTGAAAAATTGCAAGTAGATCTTAAGTCAAGTTAAAACCCTCTGTCTGTATCTGTTCTTGGATGAATGAATACTTTATCATTTTGCTAGCCTGTTTTAAAAAGTTCAAACACTCCTACTTTCTAATCCTAGTCACTCAATTTTGATGGCTCTGTGTCTCAGGATAAGCCCTTATCTTGATTCTGACTGCTCTGCTCCCTGCCCTGGAGTATATCCCAAACATTTCTCTCTCCCTACCCTCACCCACACTTCACAGAAATACTACTGACCCATTGACTCAACATGAAGACACTGAGTGCTTGGGTTAGGCCAGTTGCTCTTCCAGTGCCCGTCTTCCATCGATGAATATTTCATTTCTCTCTTTTCTTAAGGTGAAGACAAGCTGATTCTTCCCTAGAAATCTTTCCCTGACCATTCAGGCCTGTGTGAACCTCTTTGGGCACTCATGACCCATATGGTAGCATCTCATCACAACTTTATTTAACCACTAAATGGACATTACATATATGTAGATTTTATAGACAATGGCTCTTTAAAGAATCATCGCTTTTTAACATGTCAAGCATTTGCATGGAAATCTTTCTAATGTTTGCTTCACTGCTTCCCTGTCTTCTTAAACATAATACTGCATAGAGAGCATCCCTCTAGGCTTTTCTAATGCAGGCTCGTTCCTGGTAGACTAAATGTTTTCCTGTGGTATGGTCTTGTGCCAGGAGGAATACCTGGTAAAAGAAAAGGCCATGAGCATTGGAATCAAATGATCCTCATAATGACCCCCTTTGCAGTCGCTGGTGTCCCTCTGAGATCAACTCTGACTCCCTTCTTTTTTATTTTTATTTTTTGGTACCAGGGATTGAACCCAGGGCACTTAACCACTGAGCCACATCCGCAGCCTTTTTTATATTTTATTTAGAGACAGGATTTCACTAAGTTGCTTAGGGACTCACTAAATTGCTGAAGCTGACCTTGAACTTGAGATCCTCCTGCCTCAGCTTTCCAAACCACTGGGATTACAGGCGTGAAACACTGCCACCAGCTTCTGACTTTCTCTGAATGTGTTTCTAATCTATAAGAGACTTAGGAATTAGATAATGAAGGTTATTAGAATTGCCTGCAAACTCAGTGTACAAGTATTTAAATGTAGGTAAGAATCTCCTATTGATAAGTCTATCTGCTTTAAAACATAGACTTCTGTAAGTTAATTTGTTGATCAGAGGTTTTTTCTCACTGAACTCCCATTTGGGGGCTTTCTTCAGAATTCTCGGATGTCTAACTTTTCAGAAAGTATGATTTTAGAGCACTCAGCCTTTATATGTTACCTCTTGTTAGCTATCTTATGTGCAGCTGCCAGGATTTTTCAACTAGATCATTCCCTGGTTAGGTTATGAATTTCCCAAGGGCAAGAAGTCTTTGATAGTCATTCATTCCTTTGCTAAGTATATTTTAAAGCAGCTACTATGTGGAAAGATCTGTGATACAAAAAAAGGGGGTGGCAAATAAGACATGATATTTACACATTATTGAAGAGATAAGATGCAAATAGCCAATACAAGGTTAGAAAGTAGGCAGAAAAAATCAGAGAGTTTTGAGAATTTAAATGGAAGAAGATACTATTCTGTTTGGGAGAACTGGGGAAGGTTTTGTGTAACAGGTGACATTTGATTTGGGTCTTGGCAATGTGAAGAATTTTAGTAGGTAGCATTCTAGACTTCGGGAAAACTATGAGAATGGCAAAGAGGATGAAATATTCACATGCAAGCATGGGATGCAGTCATGCTGAAGAGCACCCACTACACAGGATCTCTCCTCCCCAGTTGAGTTTCCAGTAAATGGATGAGTGAGACAAAGGAGTGGCAGACGATGCCCACAATATTACCTTTATTATTGATTTAGCCTAAGTTGGAGGACTCACCTTTAAGGGAAAACCAACTATGGCTGAAAACTGCCACAGGCAGTTTCTTTAGGTGATACTGAAGCTAGATTCAAAGATAGGTAGTTAGTGTAGTTAGGTAAATCGGGTCTAACATGGAGTAAAATAAAGAAAATGGAGGCCGTTATAGAGAATGGAGTCCAGGAAACCAGAGCAACACTTGGGGAAATTGAAATGTTAATGTTCCCAAGACCCTTAGAACCCATTCTAAGGAACTGTTAATGAAACAGCTCCTAGCTGTCTCCCACCTTTTGGACCTTCCCACCTGCATTCTATCACTGAAAGATAAAGGGAAACAAAAGACCTGAGTATGGGAAAGCTGAAAGAAGACCTAAGCTATAAAAAAAGGGAAGACCTCCCCCTTCCACGGATTCCGCCTTTTGGGTCCCCTTCTTCCTCCCGGGAGAAGTCCTCTCTGTAGAGTGGACTTTCCACTCTACACTTGCCTCGGCGTGCGTCTCTGGTGTTATACTTCAGCATTCGCGGAAGCAAGGACTCCTCACCGGTCAACAGCTGTAACAATATCTGACAATCACTCAGTGCCCCAGAATTTTCCAGTGCTAACCTTCTCAACTTTAAAATCCAAGATTGTTGGATAAAAACAAATAGTAAATAGTATTTAAAAGTGAATTTAATATTTTAAAATAGTTTGAGATTACACTTCTTTCCCACAAAAACATTGTATGGTGACTAGAGGTAATAACTGAAATAAATTGAAATTACTTTCCATGAAAATTCACTGAGGACTCTATTTTACAGCAGCATCACAACTTGAGTTAAAACAAACCTGCTTAATTTTAAAGATTCTTAATGTCAAAATGAGATACTTTTGGCAAAGCTCCACAATTTTACACCCAGTCTTGGTGGACAGTCAACTGGTCTTACTGGGGGGATCTAGCTCTGCTGGAGTCTGCAGCATCTTCCTCAGGAGCCCAGATAGGTCAGGTGTGTGGGTGCAAATGGTCTGGGGTACCAAGGGGGGGCAGTGGATCCTGATCCTGGGAGTGGTGAAAATCAGTAAAGTTGAACATCTGGGTTTCCGCTTAGGATGTGTAATAGATAAGGGAGAAATGAGTGCAAGAGGGGATAAGAGAGAAGTGATGGGGGATTAAGGGTTGATTGGGGCTAAAGGTCCCTAAGACAGTCCAGGATGTGCTGAGGTTTCCCAGCCTAAATGTTCACAATACTCCTGTAGACAACGCTTGCAAATTCAGCAGTTCATCATACACTGCCTCCACTAGAAAATTTTGTCATGGCAGCAACTCTGGGTCCAGCTAGATCTGACATACTTAATCTGGATCCCTAACCCTAACAACACAAGGCAACTAAGAGTGCAAATATTCACGAAAATAGTCGCCCACTGCTCCTCGCCTATTGGGCATTTCCACTTTTGGTAAATCTCATCACAATCCTGCAAGGTCCACATTAGCATCCTTGTCATTTTTCAGACAGGGAAACAAAGGTGCAGAAAAAAAAGTAGACGAGGTTGAATCAGCACAGAACCTTGGACTACCTGTCATCAGAAATGTACTCTTTCAGCAATTTCTAGGAGACTTGAAGCAGGGAGTGCCTGCTCTGTTAGGGGAGGAGTAGTGACAGCCTGTAGTAGTGTGAGTGTGTATGGCTATTTATTTGTGGAGTCATTTCTTGCGGTACTGGTGCGTTTAAGTGTGAATACTATGTGGATTGAGACGTGGGTGTATATGAATATTTGTGGGTCAGTTATTATAATATGTGTAACTGAGAGTGTGTCTTGGGGGGCGGGGGTGGTGGTGGAAGTTAGTTCCTGAGCCTTGTGAATATGTGGGCCTTATGTGAAAGCAAACGATTTGGATTTTGTGCATAATTCTAATTATGTGTGCATTTGTGTATGTGCATGAGCTTGGGAGTGCAAGCCTGTCGGGGACCTGGGGTGGAGGGTAAATCCCTGGGTCATGAATTCGTGATGCATGTGAGTGTATGCCAAAAAAAAAAAAAAGAGTGGGTTGCTGGATGTCTGTCCGTGTTTGAGTGTGAGTGTGTACATGAAGGTGAATGTATGTAAGGGAAGGTGGGGGGTCGTCCCTGGCCCCGGTGTTAGCGAGTGTGACTGCTCTCCAGTCGGCCCCGGCCCCCCCGCTGCAGGTGGGCCGGGCCCGCCAAGGGGCCCGCAGCGCTCGCAGCTCTTGGCTCGCGGCCGCGCTGGGCTTGCAGGGCTGGGCTGGGGCTGCGGGGCGGCGCCGGGACAGGAAGCGGAAAGCAGCAGTGCAGCGGCGGCGGTGGTGGGGCTCTGCCTCTACAAGAGCCCAGCACAGGCCGCAGGGACGCGGCCGCTGTGAGCCGAGACCGCGGGCCGCCGAGCCCAGCCGGCCAGCGCGGAGGTGAGTCCCGCGGGAGGCCGTGCGCGGCGAGGCGGCGGCCTACGGGCAGACCTCGGGTGGGGAGATGCCCCGTCCGGACTCGGCGCGCCCCTGCACCCTCCTCCCGCACTCCCTCCGCCGGACTCCGATCGCGGTTCGCGGCCCTCTCTTCTCTGGCCGGTGGCTCCCTTGGCTTCCTCCAGACCGCTCCCGGGTCGTGCTTCCCGGGACCCCACTCCTCCCATCCCTGCACGGGGCGCCTTCCCGCCCCTGCCCTGCGCTCTCCATTGCACCCGACTCCAGCGCGTTATCTTGGACGCCCCCCTTTACCCCTGACTGGCCTTTGGGGTGCGCCACTTGGGTGCGCGTGCCGGCCGCTAGGGAGTGCAGAGCATCGATGGGGGCAGTTATCTGGGCCAAAAGGGGTGGGGACTCAGCGGCTCTGCGCTCCCCAGGATCCGGGCGCGCACCGGGGTTCCCACCCCTCTGCCGGACTGGACTCGTGTAATCGCCAGCGCCCGGGTGCCACCTGGCCGATCGCCAGGTACCGGGACAGAGCTGGCCTGTGTTTCACACCTCCCTTGCAAAATTGAGCCAGCCGGGAGGCCTTGGGGGGGCGCGTCCGGTTGCGCATCGGAGAGCGCAACAGGCAGGTAGGAGTTTACTTTCAAAAAAGCCGGGGTGGAGCAGAGTCGTGCCGGCCAGTCTCTGCCGAGATGTTCCTATCCTGGGAAGTCTCGCTGCGCTAGGGTAATGTTCGCCACTGGCAGGACCTCATTTCCTCCTGCAGCCTTTGAACTGCCCCAAGCAACGCGCCCAGAAAAGTGTGAAGCTTTATAAAAATTTAAACGCGTCGGTGGTGGAGGTAGAAGTGGGGCGGAGCCGCGGCCTGGCGGCTGGCGAGAAGCTGGTGAGACTTGAAGCCCAAGAAATCTGTTGCTCAGCTTTTACACTTCCAAACCAGGTATAATGCCCACGCCTTGAGAAAGAGATCCTTGCCTTGCTCCTGGGGTGGTGTTAGGGCGGGGTGCGATTGTGTGGCCAGTACGTGCAGTTCGTTAAAGCCCTTTTTTGAGGGGGCTGTGGTTAGAAATGGATGTATTCTTAAAGACTTATTCCAAAAGCTAGCAAGCTGTAGAGAATCTGGTGTTTTCACTGACATGTTTATAAATTTTACAGGGTTGCTGAAAAATATTACAACTTGTGTCACCAATCAACAATGCTAATTAGCATTCTCTTTCCTGTGGGTGGGTTGTTTGATTACACAGCTCCCAGGCTCTTTAAGGGAGATGGCAGAAACTGTCTGAATCCAGGGAGACATAATTAGCTATTTTATGTAACCACTAATTAGAGTTTTTTGAATTAAATCAATGTGATATGGTTGGGGCTTTGATTTGTTGGGAGGAAACTGTTCTATTCTGCAGTTCAAAGAAATAACACCCTTCACCTATTCGTGAGCGTTTAGCACTTCCAAATGTGGGTGACTCCTAATATGATTGGTGAAAACACCCAGTGTGAAATTTGCACTGTTACAGTGTTGGCAGTGTGACTTGGTTGCAACTTAATTTGTAAGTAAAATAGGAGAAGAATTCTGAGAGTGGCATATTTGCAAGGGCTGCATGCCAGACAGTGCATTTTATTGTTTTATGTGTTGAGCAATAGGCAAAAACCATAAAGGAAATTTAAAGTTTCCTTATGAAGCAACAATTCCAATGTCATTCTTGTCTATTGAAAAATTAATAAATGCTGAATGAGGAAAGTACCGTCTCTTTTATCCTCCTAATACATACACATACCCTGTTAGCTACTCTAGACTTCATCTGCTGCTTGGCTTTGATGGGCCTTCATCAGGTTGGATTTTAGTTGGAGGTCTCTGTCTTTGGGTTGTGGGCCCCTTAAGAACTAGAACTATTTGAGATTCATTTCTTTTCTACTGAACTACCCCCCTACCCCGCTCCCGACTAACACCCCTTGCAATGCTTAGTTAGGACACTGAAGCTGTGAATAGAAGTTGAAATTGCAAATTCTTTGTGAGGTTATAATGTGGTTTGGAACAATTTATGATTGTTGCCTACCCTCCTCTATGTAAATAAACAGATCTGGTAATTGCTACATTGCTATAAATTTTCCATAGCAAAGAACACACGTTCTGGAATTAGTCTCCCAAAGTTCAAGCCCTAGTTGGAGCACATACCAGGTGTGTGACCTTGGTTTCCTTAACTGTGCCATGAAATTAATATTTTATCTCCCTTAAAGGCTTGTTATGAGAATTAAGTGAGATACTGCATGCAAATAACTTCTGAGAGTCTAATATATAGTAAGCACTTGATAAATGTAAGCTGTTAGACTATAATTGCCATCATCTCTCTGTAAAATGAACTGGGGGCATGGCTGTATGTGGCAGGAGACTGGGGCATGGTGCTCGGTTGTTGTTCATAGGTGGCTTGCTTGCGAGGCTGTGTTTCTACAAGCAGTCTTGGTCTCAGTGAAACCTGCTGAAAAGGCATCTGCATGTTCTGCTACTGTCTGTTCCTGCCTGCGTTTTCCTGAGTCCCAGCTATTGCACAGTTGTCATTGGACCTGGCACCATAGAACTCAGAGAAGAGCTAGTTCTCATGAAATTGTGTTTCTTTTTTCTGTTGTTGTTGCCTCTGAAGCTCAAAAGTCTAGCAGGGGCAGGGGGTTGCTTACAAACAAATATCCATTGTAGAGCCTCAAATGCATTTACCTTTCACAGCTCTTAGAAATCTATATGCAGCAGTTGGAGGCATTTCAGAAGTAATTAATGATTTAAGCCAGGAGCAGTTATTCTGGGAAGGTGAGTTGAAATCATTGGCAAGACAGGTAAAAGGAGGTTGATATTTTCTCTCCATGTGAATAGTGGCCCAGAATCATTCATTTATAAGACTTCTGTTGCCATGAAAGGATTATTAGGTATGTCACAAGTGCCACAGGCCCTGTAGATCCTCATGCCAGTGACCTGGACAGTGTTTTAGGACACAGGTTCAGAAAAATGTTTTCTAGTTCTTGTCATCCTTCTCTGAACTCTTCCACTCAACCTTGTGGTCCTCCAGATACACCCACACCATGTTCTCTAATGTATCTGACATTCACTTCCAACCTGAGGAAGCTTGCAAGGGGCAGAGTAGAAATTATTAAATTACTTAGCCACAGTTAATAATAGTTGTTCAAAGTTGACTATCAAACCAAAATGATACACGTAAAAATTCAATGAAAATGGTATGTTAAGTCATATGCCACTCAAAGGTATTCTTCCTAACCCAGGAATTTCACTTTACTGAATTTATAGTCGATGGTTGTGCTTACCCTGTGCTTGGTAGTGTTCTAAATGATTTTTTGGAATCATTTCATTTAATACCCACAGTAAACTTATAAGGTAAGTGAAAAATGTAATTCTGTTATCACAGTCGAGAAACTGAGGAATGGAAAAGTAGCTTGCTCTGAGATCACCCAGCTAAAGAGTACCCTGAGCCAGGATTTGAATGGCGATGGTCTAACTCCAGAATCTGGGCTCATAAGCTAGTCTTCTCTGGAGGAAAAGTTGGCTCTAAACAAAATTATTTAAGTTGTTATTTTCCCCTTGAGGCTTATATAATTAAAAGTGTGTGCTTGGAGCAAAATATTCACTTCAAAATATAAACAATAAATCATGGAGTGAACCCTTAGAATTCTATGTATGGTAAAAATAAAATATTCAAAGTAATGCACATAGTATATATAAACACAGTTGATACATAAACTGTGCTTTATGCTTTCCCTTGGAAATGCATCCACCTCTGGGAGAGCAGGCTGACTCTTGAAGTTCCGTGTACATCTCTGTACCTCTTGCACAGTTTATGTTCTACCCTCCCAACCAAAGCCCCCTTAATTACTTAATAGCTCTAGGCAAAGCTGTTGATGTTTTTATAATTTGCTTTTCATGAAGATTAGCTTATGTTTACCACTGTCATTACCATAACCTATTATTTCCCTCATGATTTTCTGAGCACTGTTTTTCTTTCAAGTCAGAAGTCAGATGTATTTTATGTGAGTGAACATGACTTTAGGGGAAGATTCTATTTGAGGCCACTGACCTTTTCTTGCTCTGAATAAAGGGTGGTGAAAGAGGTCCTTTGGGCCTTTTTGCCTGGGAATTCCAGAATTCAAGGCACTTCCACTAAGAAAAAAAGCACCCTGTGCACCTGTCTAAATGGTGTTCCTCTTGCTGGCATGCGTTGTAGCTTGAAGAGTTCCCTTCCTGTCCGGATGTGGGCTTCCACCCCTTACCAAGCAGTGCCTGTAGCTTCTAAGGGGTGGGTGACAGGAGGGTCAGGATGCATCTGGTATATGAACTCTGGTGTGAGCCAGTGGTGTGGCTACAACTCTCCATAGTTCTGACACCACTGCTGTATCTACTTCTGCAAGGATTTTTTCCACAGTGAATATATGCCTCTGTGTCCTTAGATCTGCTGCAGAACCCAGTATTCATTTAGCAAACATTTATTGGATACTGATTATATTCTAGGAACTGGAGAGAGAGTACTGGAAGTGGTTCCTACCCTGTGAAGCTCATAGTCCATACAGGAGCCCGACACTGAATAACCATACAAGCAAAAGTAGGTAGAAATTTTGGGATAGGAAGAGTGCTGGGTTCTGGGAAGGGCCTGATTTAGACTGGAGGATCAGAGAGGCCCCTTGGAAGAAGCTATATTTAAATTCAGAGGAATTGGGCAAAACTGGGCATGTGAAGAGTGAATACCAGCAGATACACTGCATTCTGCCAAAGATAGGAGGCTGGAAAGAGCCCGTGCCTTAGAGGAACCTGGTGGGCAGGACATTGAGATCAAATGGAAGATTTTGTATTTTATTCAAAATTCAGGGGGAGACAATGGAGTTGTTTTAAACAGGGGAGTGATGTCTGCATTGTAATTTTAAAGGTCACTCTGGCCTCTGACTGCTGCCCAGCCTGGGCCAAACAAAATAGGTCATGTGACGGGTACAATAAGGAGGCAGTTCCAGATTTTAGGGTCCAAATTTTCTCCTTTGAATGACTCCATGCATTCAGACTGGTGCAGCAGCCTGTAAACTTATTACCCAGGGAAACTGATTCCTTTTTATACTTTAGAATCTTCCCTGATAAGGGATCCCTTCTGACCTTGTGTGAGTGCTGTCAATTCCTGGTGCATACAGGGAACTGTCTCATAAATATGTCTTTGCAGGGATCAGCTTTAGGATACGCTTCTTTATTAACTGGATCGAAGCTCTTAACCTGAGCTCAAACCCTCTTTTAAAATGAGTGCACTGTGGATTTTATTAGTTTGTTACCTGTTGCTTCTCCTTAATCCTCACTCAGATCTTAGAACACGAATTGGTAACCACAGTCTTAACAGTCTGACTTAGAAGAAGAGCCAGGTTCTTCACTGACTGGATTAACTGAGGAAACCCAGAGGTCTTGCTAAGGTTGGCGTGGTGTTACTGTGAACCAGCAGCATGAGGGTAGTACCCTGGACCAGCAGAGCTTAACAGTGGTCGGAGGTGTGGGATAAAGGGAAGTGAGTGTTCCCCAAATGGTATATGGTTGGGTTCATAAGATGAATAGGATGATGGTATCACTGCAGCAGAGGAAATTAGAAAGATTAGGCCAAGACTTGAGAGAGCAGCAGGGGGTGGTGATAATCCCAAATGGAACAAGAAATATCCAAGCAGGAAATATTCATCTGGGCTTTGTCCTTCAGGCATTATTTGTTGGGGACCTATATGATCAAAGTATGGCACAGCCTCCAAAGAGCCTGTACCATAGTAAATCCACAGATGGAGAAGAATAATGGTGCATGTTTTGAGTGTCAAGGGATGACCTAACAGGAGAAGGGAGGACACGTTTGGAGATGTAGTAGAGGTACAAGTGCCATTGAATCGGAAGACAGCCAGGAGCAGAGTCCCAAAGGACAGCAGTGTGTCTCTGTCGTTGCTATACCCCTCTCCTTGCTGAGAGTATTCTTTCATGGCTACTCTTTAAATATAGAGGTGAATAATGGATCACCTGGGTAAGAAGGACTTGGAGAAGGATGACAGGTTTGATCTTTGGATTTGGCTCACAGCAGTCTCTGGGCAACTGCAGTGAGTTGCTTCCGTGGAGAGGTGAGGATGGAGGATTTGGTGGTGACAGGGAGCGACAGCATGTACAGATCCCCCTTGGGCAAGTATGGTCAGGAAGCGTGGGAGAGAAACTGGGCATGGGGGTTGGTAGAGTTAGGAAAAGCCTTTCCCCAGAGGGCACTTGGGGGCTGTGATTTCCTTTGAGAGACGTGCCTGAAGTTGCCCTAATGGATAGTCAAGGTTTTAACGAGAGTAAAGAATGATGACCTTTGGCAGAGCGGGGGAAGAGAATGAAACTTGGGTTCTCTGAGCTGGAGGCTCCCCACCATTTAATCCTTACCAACGGCCCTTGAAAGAGAGTCTTAAATAAACCTCATTTTATTTGGGGATCTTTGTGGATGGGTGGAACTTTGAAAGCTCAGACAGGTCAACATCTAACCTGTGGTGTCACGGTTGGGAAGCATGGAGACAGGATCAGCACTGGTGTGCAGAGCCTAGGCTGCCCGCCTCTTAGATACCCCTCAGCATTTAGCAAGAAAACATTTGATATTAGGGTGGAACAAGGAGTTAAGGATTATGGTTGAAAGGCAGAAATGAGTGTAGGAGTTCTGCACGGTTAATTATGAATCTGAAAAAGGGTGGTCAGTTTTCTTGACACATGCAGGTCAACAGGGAGTGGGCCATGGGCTCTCAGGAAAAGAGACTCAGTTCATTCCAGGCTGCACATATTGGCTGCATCTCCCAAGGCTGGTGTCTGCCAGGTATGAAGCTGGTAAAAAAGCACCAAAACCTGGAGCAGAAAGGAAGTCAGACTGTAAGATGCTGATAGCTCACTGGAACGCCTAGTGATAATGGTAGGAGATGGAGCAGGGAGAGAAAAAGGTGCTCTTGAAGTTTCCAGAAAGGTGGACGTTAGTCCAGGAGCCAAACTAACATTTTCTTAAATGCCTGTTGTATTTCACATTTAATCTTTACAGTTACCCCCGCCCCCCAAAGAGGGTCTGGGGTGGGAAACCTGTGGCTCCAAGGTTAAGCTCAAGTGCAAAACTGGTTAGTAAGTGGTGGACTGCAGGTGAGCCTCAGGGTGGGAAGCCTCCCACGCAGGCTCTTCCCCCACGGCTCCTTCCCAAGCTTTTCTCTCACTGAGGACAAGGGGAACTTGGAGTTTGGAACCATTGAAGGGAGTGTTGATGGCCTCCAATTTTCATTCACCCTGTGCCTGGCCATGTTTGCTCATTACAGCCATCCTGCCATTTGCAAGTTCAGAGGTTTAATCATTTTACTGAGGTCTTGTAGCTAGGAAGTGAGTCAAGTATGGGGTTGCAACCAGCTCTGGATACTACAGTATCTGCTTGGGTCTTCATGTTAGCCCTGTGAGGGTGGTGCCTAGTTGATTTATCCCTGTTTAGCAAAACAAGGCTCAAGAAGACTAGTGGCTTATCCCAGGTTGTAAGACATGGCTGAGCTTGGGCTGGAACCTAGGCTTCCTCAGGGCTCGCCTTGGACTTCATGGCCTGGGAGAAGTGAAACGATGAGTCAGGATACCCTGGGTAAAGGAGGCTTACCCTGGGTAGCAGACAGACCTTGCACAATTAGTCAGGACAGTCTCATCCTAATCAGTATTCGAAGCCCTGGGGAGTGGGTTGGTGTGTGGTGATGTGACATGCAGGCCCAATTCATGCCCCAACCCGCCAGATTCCCTTCAGACACTTGTTGCTAGCTGGGGTCAGGGAGACTGGGCCTCCTCCCAGTGGGGGTAGGGGTATGGCATTTGCCACTCCTTTGTGTTTTCTTCACACTTATCTCACTGGCTGTGTTTGCAGTTTCAGCTTCCAGGGGCGCTGGAAGGAGGAGCCCTGTTGGGCGGAGTCCAGCTCTGGAGGGGTGCTGGGAGAGACAGAATTTCCTAGAAGTAAAGCTTTAGCAAGTGGGGACTCAGGAATGTACTTGGAAATGTTTCCAATTTATTTTTATTGCAAAGCAATACCTAATGAAAGTGTGGGGAAGGACCCAGGAGCCTGCAATCAATCAATCATGGTCTTTCATTTTCTGATGTCCTCTTTTAATTCTTTTTTCTTACATAAGCTATTTTCTGTGATTGTAACTGTAATGTTTAGACTCAGCGTGCATCTTCAATCCTGTATCCTGCTTTGTGAATTTGTCATTCATCATAAAAGTCTCCATTCTTTATCATTATCACTTTGTACAGATATGTGATATTTCTTTGGTTAGATGAACCATGAGTTTCCTTACTGATTCCTTTGTTTGGGCGGGGGGGGGGTGTCATTTAGATTGTTTTTAGCTTTTTAGTATTAGAGACAGGGAATAATTATTCTTCTTTAAGAATTAGCTCTTTAAGGTAAATTTTTAAGTGTTTGGATTCTTGAATTTAAGAGATAGAATTTGTTTTTAAATTGACATTTGGAAATTATGACCCAAAAGCTACTTCCCTAAGTATTGTTTATTTATTCAACTAACTGGCAGTGGGGGGCTGGGCATTCTGTCTAGCATTGGTGTGAGAAGTCACTTCCTACAGCTAAAGCCAGTGAGGGTGAGGCTGTGCTCAGGAAATGGACCACTGCCCTGGCTCTCCCACCACCCATCTTCCTGCTGCTGGGATGGGATTTGGCTCAATTGACACCCATCCTAGGCACCTGGGAAGAGGTGACTATTGTCCGCTATCCTTCAGCCCAGTTAAGATTGGCTTTGAAGATTGATCCCTCTTTCTTTCCTCTTTCCCAGAATTTGTTCCTGGTGAAGAGAAGCTCCTCCTCTGGTTCCCAGACCCCTTGAGGCTTTAGGAACCAGTAGGTGAAATTATCTGCCTTGAAGGAGAAACAGCGCCTGCTCCTTCATCAAGAGGAAGCTGTTCATTGCTATGGATACCGAATCCACATATTCTGGATATTCATACTATTCAAGCCATTCAAAAAAATCTCACAGACAAGGGTATGTAAGCTGTCAATTGTTCCACTTTTCTGTTTGGGGAAAACTGCAGGCTGCTGGAGCTTTCTAGACTCAGTTTTCAAACCGCTTGCTTGCAGGGCTGTTCATGTTGGAGGTTCAGTCCTCCGGTGCATGAGAAGCTGAACACGGTTGACATGTGTTGGGAGTCGCTATACCACCAATTTACATTTTATAGCCACCATTACTGTTGATGACCTAAATTTCTCACAATTGGTTTTAAATTAAAGTTTCCCCGGCAGTGGGAATGTTCTTCATTTCTAGGTACTTCTAGATGTCAGTTTTACCAATAATGCAAATGAAAAGTTTAAAAACTTGTGCTGATCTGTGGGTGTCACCCCAGGCTGCTGACTCATTGTCCATGATGCCTTGCCATGAGGCTCACACGCAAACCCGCGTGATTGGCCAGGCCCCTTATTTCTCTTTGACTAATCTTCCAAGTAAAGCCTGGGTTTTGAAAGCACTGTCCGGGGTGATGGGGCCAGTTTCTCCCTCCTCTACAATGTGATGGCAGGTCTGCACTGGTATTCACAGGGCCTGCGTGTTACTGACCCACAGAGTACTTGCTGAGTGGAAGACGAGTGAATGATGGAAGAAATAAATTAATACATAGGGGGTGCTGTGCTGGTTGAGAGTAGAGCTGATGAAATTGCAGTGCTGCCATTTATCCTGTTCTCCTGATTTGTGATATGGGTACAGCGATCCCCTCCTTACAGCATTCTAAGAAGATTAAACAAGATTTAATCTTAATTTATGTAAAGCATTTAAACTAGCACTGTAGTTGGAGGTTGCTAACCAGTCCCTTGTCATGGCACCACGGTGTTAAGGTACCCACTGATCCCAGCCCAAGAGCCCACCATGGCCACAGTTCTGCACTAGCGTGGGAATGGTGGCTCCTGGTGTTTGTTTCCCTTGCTGAGCTCTCCACACAAGCAACTGTTGCAGAGTGAGCTTTTGTTTTGTGCATCTCAAATTTGCTAATTTATTTATGAGCCTGGGTGGATCTACACACACAGAAAGAGATCTGTGAGCATATTCTCCAAGCTGCCAAGAGTAGCCGTTCCCAGGGAAGGGGGTCAGCCACAGATGGTGACTGATGGGACCTTCAATTATACTGTCTTTTTGTAGTTGTTCAATTTTTTTATAAGTGTGTCTTTTGTGATTAAAAAAATTGAATAAGAAAGTACAAAGGAAAGGTTTTCAAAGATTATTTGATGATATGGGAAAAATGTCACGAGACCGTGTTATTAAAAAAATGGGATTCAAAACATTGTGTCTTATATAGTTCTATCTACACATAATAAGATCAGTATTAATCAAGCCTGTCTCTGAGTATAGGATTATGGGTGGCTAACTTTCTTTTTAAACTTTCATTAATTTCTGAGTTTTTATACATGGCTCTTATAGTCATACATATTTGACCCTTTGCACTGGAGCCCAGGTTGGCCTTTCCAATCAGAAAAGAAAGCAGAAGTGCTCAAGTATGGCTGCTGCAGGGCTGGGGCTAGGGAGCCTGCAGTCACATGCCAGAGCCCAGGTCCTGAGAGAGCTAGAAACCTCAGGTGATAAAAATCCAATCACAAATTTCCACCAGCGGGTGAACTTACTAGATTAGTTATGACACACCAGAAGCAGCTGTTTTGAAATATCAACTCTGGACCTAAGTGGGAAAAGCCACTCCCTCATCAACATTCTGGGCTCTCCTCTTTCACGCCACAGTGATGGAAGTAGGAATTTGGGGTGCTTTTGAAACTTGGGGATGAATACGGGTGACAGCTCGCAGGATTGGAACCAGCTCTGGCCCCTTTTGTCTACACTGTATTCTGACTTCCACGCTTTGGGACCCTTTGCTGCTCTCTGCCTCTCGGAGGCCCCAGAAATTGATAGCCCAGTTCAGTTGTGGGAACTTCCAGGAACTATAACTTTGCATTAAAACAACACAGAGAACTCTCAGTGCCTTCTTGAACCTATGTGGAAAGTACTTGGCAAATGTTAATACAAGCCGAGGCTTCTGATCAATTACTCAAGGAATTGTACTGAATGCTGCTCCGAGAGGACCTCTAAGTGGAGCAATGTGAGCACAAGGGGTTTGGAGGTGCATTTCATGGTTCTTTACAAAACACCATTATCCTTGGGGGTGAATTGTCTGACTGTAGGCAAAGCCGGGTACAGAAACTGGAGGGGAGTTGTGATCTACAGATAATGTGTGCTATGGAGTGCTTTGCTAGGGCATAAAGAATGTTAAGCAGTAATTGTACCTTCCACAGGCATGAGAGCAGGCCTGAGACACAGCCAAGGACATCTATTTTGTCCCAGGAGATTCCCTGGGCAGGTTACTCTCCTCCGTGCCCTGTCAGGTGTTTGAATGGAAGAGCAAGAAAGGGGAGGGCCTTGTCGATTTGGTAATTTTAGTACGATTTCAACTCAGGAATAATAAAGTGCGCCAAAAATGGTATGCTTGATGACATCATGATCATCTTGGAGAGCTGACAGGTGACTCTTGTAGCAAAGAGGCTGTTGGCCTGGTTTGGTGATGCCTGTGGTCTCCAGAGATCGTCCAGTTAACTTCAGCCCACCTTACCTAACCCGGGGGTTCAGAGCGTAAGTTTCCTAATTTAAACACAGCAGCTGCCAATAATATGAACAGCCACTTTGGGAGTCCCTTCTGGCTCCTCCCATGGTCACAGCCGTCCTAGGAGGGTGGGAGGTGGTAGCCCATGTTACAGATGATGAAACCAAGGCTCTGGGACAGCGTTGTTGCCTGAAGTTACAAGGTTTGTAGAAGCACCCTACAGATTTGAGGCTCATGATCCTTCAGAAAGGAAATGCCACTTTTGCAAGGGAAGTGAAGGGCAGCTGGTGTGACTGATGTATTAAAGTGCATCATCCAAAAGAGGGCTGCCTGGACAGTGGAGAAAATGGTACTTTTGTTCTGAGGCCACTTCAGTTCCAGTTTGCCCAGTGCTCAGCCCTCCTACCCCAGGCAGGGCCCAGAGGAAGCAGCCAGCCAGACCCAGCAGTCAGTAGAGAGAGGACAGGTAGTGGGTGGTGGTGGAGAAGGAAAGGGAGGAGTAACCGGTAGGGCTGGCTTTCCCCAAATAGAAATAGACAAACAACAGAAACAAGAGTAAATAATCTTCCCAGGAAATTCCGAGTGTAAGTGGAAACAGTATGGGAATTAGAGGATTCTGGCTACATACTGAGGGGGTTGGTTACAGCAGCCCCCAAGAGCTCAGCTCCAGAATTGGCCTCAATAGATGCAATACACAAAGGTGCAGACATTTGTAGGTGCCTCCTACACACTGCTGCTTGTTCTTCCCACCATCTAATGCACGTGTACACACACATACACACACAAATATACTTATCTTTGCTTATATGGGCAGAGGGTGTGTGGGGATAGATTTAGAGATGAAGATATGAAGATTCCCTTAGATGATACAGCTGCTCATCAAAGGCACATAGGTGATCCAACCAATTAGGCCAAGTTGGAAAAGTCTATCCTAAGTATGTATTTATTTGTAACACCTCATTCATTGGTTTGGTAAACTGTTTACTCCTCTGATCTCCTATTGCCATGCTCATAGACACGTGGACCCATTGTCTCCATGAATGGGGAATACTTTCCCAGAGGAAACTTGGAAGCCTTGGAGTGACAGCATCGAGAGCATTTGGGCCCCTGCTGCCAGGAGGTGGCCACTTGCAGTTCTGCAGACTGGAAAGCACTGGATGGATGGCAATATTTTTGTTGGAAGTCGCTCTTAAATCCTACCCTGACTTAGTACCTGGAACAGTCATGCAGGAGTAGTGATTTCTGTGAAAGCTGTATGGTGGGTTGTGTGCTTCCTTCATAACAAGACCAATACAAAGAGCCGACCCCCAGCACAATGTTGGTGCACTGATAGGACCTGCTCTGTGTTCCCCTCAATCGACCTATGTGTTATCAGCTTTGTGTCACTGTGACCAGAATACCTAACAAGAACAACTTAAAGGGGCAGAGATTATTTTGGCTCCTGGTTTCAGAGATTTAGTCCATGGTGGGCCAACTCCACTGCTCTGGGCCCAAGGTGAGGCAGAATATCATGGCAGAAGGATATGGTGAGGGAAGCTGTTTAGGGCAGGGTGGCTGGGAAGCAGAGAGAGAGAGAGAGAGAGAGAGAGAGAGAGAGAGAAAAGCCAGGAAGGGGCCACAGAGAAGGTGCACCCCTCCAGGGCATGCCCCTAGTGACCCACCTCCTCCAGCCATGCCCCACCTGCCACATTAAACCATTAGTCCATTCAAACTAGGATGGACTGATTGGGTTACGGCTCTCGCAACCCAATCATTTCACCTCTGGCTCTTCTTGCCTTAACACAGGAGCTTTGTAGGAAGCACTTCATGTCCAAACCATAACATCCTGCGTGGAAAGTTCTTGGCTCTGGGCAGCCTTCATTCCTGGTTGCACACTGTCCTTCACCTACTTTGCACTATTTTAATAAGGAAGCACTGTGCGTTGTGTCATGGTGCAGCTGAGCATAGGCTCGTGGCTCCCATTATGTAGCCCCTGTGTGTGCAAGGCATACTCTGTCACTCCAGTAGCCCCCTGCCCAGGGCCAGTTGGGTTGGAGAATCTTGGGGGAAATTTCTTAGACTGCCTACATCCTGCACACCTGAGAAGCTGGTGGAAAATATGGATTCCTATCATATCCCTTCCAGATAAATCCCTTGATGGTGGAGCCTGCCAATCTACCTATATCTGCACCCCAAGTGGATTCTCTGTACACTGGTGTTTGAGAGGCACTGGTTTCTGGCTCTGGAGGATGGAAAACTCCCCTCAAGTTATCAGATTAAGGGTTCTTATCTGGTTTTCCTCAGATGTTACCAGGGTAGTTGTTAGACAGTCGTTCCCTGTCTGGGTCCTCTTGGTTTCTGTAGGAGCCAGGCTGGGTGGGTTGGGGGTTGGGAGAGAGCAGAGAGTCTGTTTCCAGCCCTGGGCGGTTCCCCCACCTGCCCTCTGCCCTGCTAGTGTGCAGGATCCAGGAATTGGCACTCAGTGAAAGATTTTGATTTCCAGTGGAATTTGTGCTGTCACAGGATTTGACCCATGGGACTTGTGAATAGAGAGATGGGTTAGGGAAGCATGTGACTTGGCTGACGGCCGCGGCAATGATAAATGTGGCAGCAGTAAGAGTAAGAAGGGAATATGTCTGGCTGCAGGTACGACCTACCAAAGAGACAGTTCTGGCCCTTGTCTGACGACTCATTCTGAAAACTGGCCATGCATGGGCGAATCTCTCCCACATTGTTTATTGCTTCTCACACGGAGTACCTTTTTAAATGATCCTATTAGACAACAGAGAGTGTGGGGCACACAACTTTGTGCTATCTAAGGTCACAGTGCAATCAGGACTCCTAGTAGTATCTTTAAGGCGTAATTCATAGCTCTTGTAGCTTTGACATATGTGAGGGTATGAGGGTGAGCATCGGGAATTTTATGCTGTAAAATCTTCCAAATTGTTTTTCAAAACACTGTAGCATCGTGGGTTTGAATAGAGATAGTGGCAACAGACCTGGATTTGGATACTACTCTGCCACTTCCTACACCTTTGGGAAGTCACTTAAATTCCATGGACCTCAGCTTTCTCATCTGTAAAATGGGAACAGTAATACTGGTCTCAGAGGATTATAGCTAGGATTGAGTGAAACTATCAAGCACATAGTGAAGTGCTTTGAAATTGGAATGGGGACAAAGACGATTGACGTTGTGTTGTAATATCTTTGGGTGAACAAATTCGCCACTTATATGACTTTTTTCCTAGTTGCCTGGTTGAAATAAAGAGTTAACCAGAATCTGTCTATTCCTAGTTCTATTCTAGGGATAGAACTGTTTTTATTGAAAGATCCTCTGCAGCCATGGGTGCCTCTTGGTTCTTAGAAAGAATTATCCAATGCTTATGATAAGGTACAAGTTTGACATGAAACCTGCACATGGCAGTTTTTGCTTTTTGGGTTTTTGTTGTTGTTGTTTTGCTAAATGGTGGGTTAGTAGAAGATCTGTGTGGAAAGGAAGGGAGTTTGATGATGTGTTGATGGTTCTGTTTACATCTCTTTCTCCAAGGTAACAAACTCTGCTTCACAAAGTCAAGAAACCATTCTTGGTCTTTAATAATAGTAGTGATGTTATTATAACAGTAAGCCACAATGGCTACTATGTACTGGGCATATGTACATTATCTATTTTTATTGTTCCCCATTTCCTACATGAGGAGATGGAGGTTTTAGAGGTTGTGCAAGGTCGCACATCTGGTAGGGACAGATCAAGATTGGACTCTTTGCACAACCTTTATGTGCAATGCTTTCCCTGTCTTGGGAATGAGGGCAAGTGGTCATAGGAAGGAGGACTGATGTCAAGTGGCCTACGGGGACAAGAGGCTAAGGGAACTTATTGACTATTGACCACTGAGGGGCTGGGTCGCTCCTGGATTCACCATTGGCAGCTGGAGGCTAGAGTGCTACTTTCCATAGGTGGTTATTGACCAGATTGTGACCTCTGGGCTTGGCCACAGTGATTGATTGATTTGTAACTTCAATATTAACCCCCACAGTGGGGTGCCCTTTCAGTCAGCATGGGAGACCACCCAGAAAAGTTCATCTGGGTTGAAAGTATGCCGCAGTCTGCTCTCCTTAGGAGGCCTGAACACACACACACACACACACACACTCCTGGGTGTCATTTGTCCTAGCTTTGTTTGTTTCTGCGGGTGTCTTTGAGTTCACCTAGAACCTATGGGAATGACTTTTAGTTTGGAATTCGTAAGAATTAGGAGAAAATGATTCTCTGTCCTGGTTTAGAGTTTCCTTTCTTCTCTTGTCCAAAAGTATAGGGTGACAATGTGTCCCAGATTTTTTGGGGGGTAGAACAAAGCTTAGATATTCTACAGTGATGGCCCAATAAAATCCTAGAAAATTAACTTGGGCAAATTATAACCAAGTCAAGTGAGTAATTATTACCATAAAATGTGCCTCCATTTCAGGAATTGAAAAATTTGAGGCTCTGGAAAATTAAGACCACTGTTGATAGAGGAGGAGTGACAGTCTTTGTGTCAGGTCTTGGAATGGCAGAAAGAAAATACTAAGTAGGGAATAAAGGACACTTTACTCTTTGCAGGGGGTGGGGATGGGTGGGTATTGGTGCTGTGTGTGTATACGATTTTCCTAAATTCAAAATGAAACATATAATGCATTTTGATGAACCAGAGAGTTAATTACTGTGACATGAAATGTGCTCACTGTTATCATTTTTTGTCCCCCAGGGAGAGAACTAGAGAGAGACACAAATCACCCCGAAATAAAGATGGCAGAGGGTCAGAAAAATCTGTCACCATTCAGGCTCCCACCGGAGAGCCCCTGTTGGCAAACGATTCTACTCGGACCGAGGAAGTTCAGGTAAGGCTCACAGGTGGTCTGTAAGTATACTGCTGCCCCTTGACCACGTCTCTTTTCTGTAAATGTTTTCCTAAGTCCTGTTGCAATAGGTTCTCTTGGGTTTTTAACCTTTATTTTTCTAGCATGTTAATTAGTTTATCTATGTCCTCTGGTTTCTTGTTGGTCTAAGGACAGCCTGTCCCGCCATTGGATAGCTTGGGGATTCTCCTGAAGTGTGACTGGTTGGCCTGCGTTGAATGGTGTTGGACAGAAGCCAGGACTGCTGACGACGGGGCAGGGAAGGGAAAAGTTCCAGGCTGGAGTCTCCGGAGACTCCTTCCAAAATGGAACAGTATTAGGGAAGGAATCTCCGTCTCCAACAAGGCTAAGTAGTGTTGGGAAGATGAGGAAAGAAGTTAGGACAGCTCAGATGTACTCCTGGACATGTGAAATAAACCAGGGGCTGGACACTCAGGCCTGGTAGGGAAACAGGATGAATGAGGTACCACCTGGATCAAAGAGAAGGGACAGGTATATATCAAGCAAGCTTTGGGTGGTAATGGCCTCTGTGATCCCTCAGCATGAAGACCTTGGGATGGAGAGAAGGATCTATGACGAACTGGAGAAGTTGTTTCCTCTTCTAAGGGACAGCGGCTCTCTCAGCTCCAGAGACTTCCTGCTGCTTGGAAATGCAAGGACTAAGTGCTGATGGGTGTTGCAGTGTTTAAGAAAAGTCAGGGGGCTGGGGTTATGGCTCAGTGGTAGAGCGCTCACCCACCAGGTGCGAGGCCCTGGGTTCGATCCTCAGCACCACATAAAAAAATAAATAAAATAAAAAGTATTGTGTTCAACTACTTCTAAAAACTAAATATTAAAAAGGAAAGAAAAGAAAAGAAAAGAAAAGAAAAGCCAGGCATTAGGGTGATTAGGAAATCACCCAATTTTGAAATATGGTCAGTTTATTTCTTTATTGAAGATATCACTTGGGTTCTTCTCTGGGCCCCTGCCTGGCAGCCTGTTGACTTAAATCAACATCTGAGCTAGACTCAGAAGCATGCTTGCACAACCGCTGCACCTCCTGAAACACATGCGTGTCCAGCCTTGCCCCACACAAACAAAGCCAAGTGTGCACACACAGCTGTAAAGATAGAGGGCTGAAGATAAGCCTGTATCTGAATACAACTGTAGGTGCACAGAGATGGGCGCTTATAGTCACATCCACGGACAGAACTGGCAGTTCCTCAGAGCACACATGGTGCTCTGGGATCCCAAAATGCAGGCGTGGGTTGAATGTGGGGTTTGTTCAGTGATGAGCAAATGCCTTTAGAACTGTTGCACTGCTTGCCTTGGCTCTGAGAGGATGGGTGGTTGGGTGGATGGATGGATGGATGAATGGACAGATGAACAGATGGACCAATGGGGCCAGTCCTAGGACTGGACCTTCATTAAGTGCTTTAGGACTCAGCTTTCTCCTGGAAGTGGATGCTAAATGCCATGAAGACATTTCTTTGTTTGTAGCTTCTCTACGCCGTGTACTCACTGGGAAGCTGTTGATGTTTACTGCAGGGTGATGTGGTGGGGAAAGCATTCAGAGGTTGTATACCTCAATAGCTGTATTACCTTGGGCAATCAAGTGGAGTGGGCCTCTGCTGGCCTCATTGAAAATCTGGAGGATTGGATTAGAGGAGTTCATTCCTTTTTGTTCTAAAAACCTCAGGCTTTGGAGAAACATTTGTACATGTACATTTTGTTTTAGGCACAGATGTGCACAAATTCTTAAACTGGACAAGAGATTTAGTAACTCTTTGGCAAAAAAAAAAAAAAAATGAACAGCTACATC
This sequence comes from Marmota marmota marmota, assembly GCF_001458135.2. Taxonomy (NCBI): domain Eukaryota; kingdom Metazoa; phylum Chordata; class Mammalia; order Rodentia; family Sciuridae; genus Marmota; species Marmota marmota. Next base: position 4,011,206 of record NW_026000077.1, read on the forward strand.
AGAGCAATGTGGTTGGCAAGAAAATGATCACAAGGTACTAATAATTACTTCAGCATTGATTTGCAACTTTTTCCTAGCCCTGATACAAATCTGGAAGCCAGTGTTTGTCTTTATGAAGAGGGTTACAAAGTAAATTGTTTCCTATAGACTGTGAACTCACCTGTTATTAAGCAAAATTTGTTTGTCTTTGAATTTGTATCTTTCTCCCTGGCTGATGTATTTTTTAAAAAAAATTGACCTAAATTTAAACACAGAGAAATAAAGCAGATCTTAAACATTTCAGTGAGTCTTCATAGATGAATTCACCTCTACAACCCACACTCTTCACCACAGATTCTCCCAGGCCTTTCCTGGTCAATCCCTATCCCCATCTCCACCTCTCCAAGGCAACCACTGTTTTGATTTCTATCTCTGTTGGATGAGTTTTGTCTGTTTTAGAATTTAATGTAATTGGAATCATATGATTTTTTTTCCTCACTCAGCATGATTTTTGACATTTATCCATGGTTTGATATGTTTCAACAGTTCATTCTTTTTCATTTTTTGCAGAGTAGTATTCTATTGTATGAATTTACTGCAATTCTTTTTTATCTGTTCTCCTGGTGGGTGGACATTGGAGTTGCACCACTTTGGCTGTTCACAAACAAAGCATTTAAGAACATTCTTGTACAAATCTTCTGGGGACATATGTTCTAATTAATTGGGGGTAAAGCTTAGGCATAGACTTGCTGGATCACCTAGTTAAGGGTGTATTCAGATTTCTGTGAAACTGCCAGGCCAGTTCTCCAAAAGTGTTTTATCAACTTAACACGTCCACCAGTGATGTCTAAGAGTCCTGGGTGCTTCTGGTTATTCGTAGGAATGGCCTTTATATACTTCTTGGCCTTTATATACTTCTCATTTTCCAAGATGAAGGTCTTTTGTTCATCGGTTAGGACCTTTACCACCACTGTCACCTCTAAACCTAGCCTGTCCATTTCATAAGTCATGGGTCATTTTGTTTTGTTTTTTAATCATGACTAGATTTGGAGTTATTTGATTATGAGAGATCTGTATACCTGAGTAGATTTCTTTAAGTTGATGTCCTCATTTTACCCATCTTGCTGCTGTGACTCAGTGTGTGTGTGTGTGTGTGTGTGTGTATGTGAGAGAGAGAGAGAGAGAGAGAGAGAGAGAGAGAGAGAGAGAGATAAATCATATGCACAAATCTCTGAGGCAAAACTTCTTTGGACTTCATAGCTTTTTGGTCCCTTCTTGCTTTATTGTGCTTTGGAATGAAGTCACAGCTGCTAGGGAAATAGCAGGCGTGTTTGAGACCCTAACAACAGGATCTTGTTAAATGAATAGACTAATTACTCCAGCTAGCAACTACCTAGAAGTTTAAAAAAGAGAGAGAGAGAAAGCAAGAGAGTAAAACTACAGGACAATAATGCTGGTTATTTGTATGCTCTAGGTGTTTAGTTTGCCCCGAACATGTGTTTTGGAAAGAATTTCTGAGCTGTCCTGGCATAAATAGATTCTTGAATTTGCTTAGTTTGGTCAGTGAAAACTGCTGTCAGCAAGTGCTTTATATTGCTACTTCCTGAGAGGGTCTTATGACATCATACAGAGCTTTTTTTTTTTTTTTTTTTTTTTAAAATGCATGTACCAGCCACAGGTGAGCTTGGATTTCTATAGTGATGTAAGTTCCCTTTCTGTGCCACAGAGCTATTGCTCCACAGAGCTATTGGAGTGTGTGGTAATGTTCCCCACTTCCAGAATTTGGACTTTGTAAGCTTTTAGAGGTCCCCATGCATTAGGAGGAAAACACAGGGGGCTTCTTCTGTAAGTGATCTCTCACAAGGTTAATCCAACAGCTGGGTCTGTATTGCAGGGCAAATAGCCCCAGGCCCAGAGCTTCTTGAGACTTGTCAAAGGCCAGGGATGGTAATCAGAGTTATGCTAATGAATCACCCAAACAATACAAAGATTTAATTATGTTTTTCTCTGTTTGGAAAGGTAAATACAAGCCAGCAGAGCTAGGGAAGCTAAGGCTGAGGATCACAGATTCAAAGCCCTCCTCCCCAACTTAGAGAGGCCCTAAACGATTTAGCAAGACCCTCTCTCAAAATACAAAATTAAAAGGGCTGGGGAATGTGGCTTAAGTGCCCCTGGGTTCAATCCCTGGTATCAAATAAATAAATAAATAAATGGTATAAAAATTTTTTAAAAAAAGATAAATACATGATACATATTGAAGATTTCAGTGAAAATTGTTAAGGTTTAAAATTCTTCTATTGTATGTTTATTCAGTTCCCATTTTCTAGAAAGCCCAGCATGTAGAGTTGGGTAAATGGGGTGCATTCTCCACATACACTGTGTCTTCTGGTGGCTTTTACAAATGACCTGCTTCTTTGGGCTCATCATCCTCATTGTCGCCTCTCCCATCAGGATGACAACTGGGGAGAGACCACCACAGCCATCACGGGCACCTCGGAGCACAGCATATCCCAAGAGGACATTGCCAGGATCAGCAAGGACATGGAGGACAGCGTGGGGCTGGATTGTAAACGTTACCTGGGCCTCACCATCGCCTCGTTTCTGGGACTCCTAGTTTTCCTCACCCCCATTGCCTTCATCCTGTTACCCCCGATCCTGTGGAGGGATGAGCTGGAACCTTGTGGCACAATCTGCGAGGGACTCTTTATCTCCGTGTCATTCAAACTCCTCATTCTGCTCATCGGAACCTGGGCCCTTTTCTTCCGCAAGCAGAAAGCCGACGTGCCACGGGTGTTTGTGTTCCGAGCCCTGTTATTGGTCCTCATCTTCCTTTTTGTGGTTTCCTATTGGCTTTTTTATGGAGTCCGTATTTTGGACTCTCGGGACCGAAACTACCAGGGCATTGTGCAATACGCGGTCTCCCTCGTGGATGCCCTCCTCTTCATCCATTACCTGGCCATCGTCCTCTTGGAGCTGCGGCAGCTGCAGCCCATGTTCACGCTGCAGGTGGTCCGCTCCACTGATGGAGAGTCCCGGTTCTACAGCTTGGGACACCTGAGGTAAGGACAGGGGGCGTTCAGGAGGCAGAAAGGCCAACTGGTATCCCTGGAAGATAGCTGGTCGTCAGTATGACAGATGCACGTGCCAGGACCAACCAGGGCTGGATTCCTTTCTGGTTTGGGGGAGGAGCTGTGTGCATGAACCTGTGTATAGGTAGTGGGGGTGTCTATGTGCATCGGTTAGCTGGACTTTTGGATGGGGCCAGCCAAGTCAGGTTTTGTTTTAGTTGACTTTTTCACTGCTGCAACTAAAAGATCCAACCGGAATAATTTTAAAGGAGTAAGTTTATTGGGGAGGTGCGAGGCTCACGGTTTCAGAGGTCTCAGTCCATACACAGCTGGCTCCATCCCTTGAGACTCAAGGTGAGGCAGACATCATGGCGGAAGAGGGTGGTGGAGGGAAGCAGCTACACGATGATCCGGAAGCAGAGGGAGACTCCATTCCCCCCAATCAGCCATTTCATCCAGCCATACACCACTTGCCTCCAGTTACCATTCAGTTAATTTCTATTAGGGGATTAATTCACTGATTGGTTTAAGGTTCTCGTAACCCACTCATTTCCCCTCTGAATGTTCTTTCATTGTCTCACACATGAACTTCTTTGGGGAGGTCTCACATCCAAACCCTATCAGGTTTTGTCAGGACTATTCTCAAAACTTGTGGACAGCTTTCTAAAGTGGTGCAGAAAGGGTGTACCTAGTGATGACTGCCTGCCTTGACCATGAAATTGTCTTCTGGGCAGTGCATAAAGTGACTATTAATTCCATTTTGCCCCAAATGGTTCATCTGGTTTACTGTGGTATTCCAGTGGAATTATTAATCATTCCTCCCTCCTTTTTTTTTTTTTTTCTCTCAGAGATATCCTGGTTTGGGCAGTAAATTATACGGTCACACTACTGATCCTCCAATAAAGAATCAAATACAGGTTAAAGACTCCCAGATGTGTACGGGTTGAGTGTTTTGAAAATACGTTCATGAGAAAAAGTTAGAAATCAACTGGGGTGTCATAGTTTAAGCCTCTGCATAAAAATCCCATTATTTCGGGTTAGCTACAAGAGTGAGAATCATCATTTATTTTATGGATAAATAAAGGTAAGCACATCATATGAATTACATATTTAGTCTTCACAGAACCTGTGATACAGGTAGTGTCAATCCCATGGTTGCAGATAAACTGAGGTTTAGGAAACTTAAGTAATTTGTACAAAATAATATGACTAGTCTTGTTTAGAATTCACTCAGATGTCATGGCTGAGTTCATGTCCCATTGTGGCATCTCTCATTTGGTGTTAGGAGCTTATTTTCCCTCCACAATGAACTCTCTAAGGCAGGACCTGGTTCTTCTGGGGTCTTCAGTGCTCAGCATGGAGCATGGCACATGCTCAGATGGTCCCTGGGATGTCTGACTTCAAGCTTCTCACTCCCCAGGCCCTTCTGACTCCTGGACAGAATGTGCTGATGCGTGTGATCTGCAGTAGTGAAGCTGGCCAAGTGGCCAAGGTCGGCAAGGGCATCTTGGTGAGAAACAGAACAATTGGCTTTGTTTTGGCTAGAGTTTTGGCTAGAGCCCAGGCGGGTGGCTCAGCCCCTGTTTGGAGTCAGGTCACACTTAAGCCATTGAGTTGGCAGTCACCTCTTTCATTCCTTTGGTTCTGCTCCTACCACACGGAGGACTGGGTGACTTAGAGTTCAAGGTTACTTGCCACCCTAATTGATCCTCAGAGGGAACTGGTGTCTGATTCACATGCTCTGCACACCACATATGGTGTTTTGAGGGTTTTGAAGATGCCTGTGTGGCTCTGAAGGCAAATAAGTCACTGCTATATATTAATCTCAGTTTTCTTTCCATTTTGGAAAATGACCCGAAGATTTGTTTTAAGTACTTCTGTGTGCAGAGCCCAGAACTTGGAACTCCAGAGACACCTGGGTGACTGCCTGCTTTGTATCAGGACTCTGGGATTTGCAGTCACTTGGAGAGAGACCAGTAATACTGCTCTGTGGCAGATAGTTGATGAAATAGGCCTATAGACAGGTGACGGGGACAATGGATAGGAGATCTCAGACAGTGGCAGTGACCAAGACCAGCAGGGAACAGTATGTCCCAGGACAGGATTTAGAGAAGTTAAGGCAAATGGAGAGACATCCAGCTGTGGGCAAGTGGAGAGAGGTAGTATTTGGAACTGCATGTGAATGTGAGCAGCCAGCGCACTGGCCAGGAGTGGGACCTACCAGGGTTCGGGTTTTTGGCCTTCATTCCTCCTTGGTGCCAATCTTATCTGTGATAGGAAGAGTGATACCTTTCTCACACCTAGGGTACTTTGTCTGACTTCCCCTCCATCAGCTCTCACTCCCTGTAAGTCTGGTCAATCTGATCTGCACTCCACATCTGAGTAGAATCGAGGGGAACAAATCAAACAGCCCCCCCAAATGCCATAACCAGTGGCAGTCCTGGCATCTCACCACACAGCTGTACTGGTCAGAACGAGGAGGAGAAGCCACAGCAGGGCTTTGCTGCAGGGCCCGCAGGCTTACGGCAAACCTCAGTCTGCTCTCACTGTGACCAACTACTGCCTGTCTTTACTTTCTAAAGCAAAGCCAATCACCCCAGCTCCCCAGGGAGACTTAGGCGTTGGCTAATGTCCAGCAGCTGAGGTGGGGAGAACGTTTGAATGGTTCTCGGTATCTTCTTTTCGGCCCCTCTTCCTCTTCCTGCCCTGTGTCCAGCCCCCTTTGTCCTTCCTGTGGAGACCCTGAATTATGAGGTGGAAAAATTGGCTGGGGAAGGAGAGATGTCTTTCCTCCCAGTTAGAGCCCTCAGCGGGGCTGGATGACCTGTGACAGGCAGTCTGCAAGGGCTGGAGCAGAGTTGGCATTTCTCCTGGCACTGTGTGGGCCTGGTCACCCGCCGATCCTTGGGCTAAATCCGATCCAAACCCAGCAGTGGCTGAAAGAGTCACTGGGCTGGAAATATAACTTCTAAGCCTTTTTGTAAAGTATAGAGACAGGAGGAAAGGCACATGGGAACGCACAAAAGCCAGCCTCAGACATCAGAATAGCAGGTCTTCATCAGACCTGACCAGAATGACAGGCCGTCCCATTTTCCCTTTATGCAAAGCCTTCGCTGCACCAGCGACCTACTGGGCTTAGGTGCAGAGTGATGGGGAGTGCTTTTTTCCTGTTTTCAAAGATGGTTTCATTGAATGCACTGAGCTATTTTTGAAAGTTGTCAAAAGAATGCCTACTCTTTAGTTGGTTTTTTTTTTTTTTTTTTTTTTTAAGGAAAATAGGCTTCTTGTTAGTTCTCATAAAAAGCACTTGCTGTGGCCCAGCTTGTTGGCAAGAATAGAATTTGGGGCTTATTTGAAAACTTTTTTTTTAAAATGCAAAAGGTTATTGTTATAGGACAGATAATGCTGCAAATAGATCAAGAGACTTCCTAACCTTCCCCCGGTGCCTTAGAAGTTACAGGAGCTTTTCATACCTTTGGTCTTAATTTACCCCACCTCAGGAGTCAGAGCAAGTTGGGTATAGTGTCTCCCTATTGCAGTTGAGAAGCTGATCTCCAGGTTAAGAGACCTGCTCAAGGTCACAAGGAGCCAGCACCTTGCTGTGCATCACACCCCCCGAACTTTCTAGAGCACTCTAAGCTCTTGGCGTCGTTGGTTCGCAATTCTCCACACACATCCCACAGGTCTTGCACCACTCTCCCATGGTTTGCTAACTTTTCTGCCGTTTCAAGAGGGACAAGTGAATTTCGATCTGACTGTATTTGAAGAGAAACCCAGATGAATAGAGAAAAGAGACTGAAAATGATGTGTGATTATTCTAATTAAGAATTTCTAAGTTTTGAAATCTTTCAAGGAAAGTACTGTGAACATTGGAATGCTGACACTGGTGTCATTGCTTGAACTCGAGGTGAAGAAACAGAGACAAAGAAAACCTCAACAGTGACTGATCACATGGTTCTGATCTGCCAGGACGCTTCTCCACTCATAACATGCAACTCGATCTTCACAACAATCCCGAGGGGAAGGCACTGTTATCCTCATTTTTAATGAGGAAACTGAGGCATGGAGAGTTAAGCAAATTCGTAATGGAGGAGCCAGATTTTGAGCCCTTGGTGATCTGGCTGCAGAATGATCTTAAGCGCTCACCATTCTGCCTCTGAATGGAGGCTCATCTTCATGCCACAGCATGTGAGCAAGCTCTGGTAGCACTGTTGGTGAGCATCTGGTAGCACTGTTGGAGTGTTACCGTGTCCCAAGCTGGGTACTAGCTATTGTACACATTTTCTTTTTTCATTCAACTTTTAGCTTCAGGGCTGGAGTGGACGGAATGAAGAGGATAGTCAGGGCATTTTTTTTTTAAATAGTTGTAGGTGGACAGCATGCCTTTATTTTATTTGTTTTTAATTTTAGGTGGTGCTAAGGATTGAACCCAGTGCCTCCCATGGGCCAGGCAAGCATTGTGCCACTGAGCGACAGCCCCAGCCCTGGCCAGACCTTTTTGCAGTCTCTGCTTCACATGTCTCAGGAAGACATCTTACCCTTTGCTATATAACAACTACTTCACAATGTAATAGTTTAAACCAACCACCATTTTATTATTTCTCGTGTTCTGCAATGTGGATTGGGCTCAGCCAGGAGGCTCTTCTGCTGGTGGTCCCTGTGTAGTTGAGTCAGCTGGGCCGGGCTTCTTTTCCTATCCTGTATTCTGAGGGGCTTCCCTCTCCATATAGCCTGTCTTTGTTGTTTCTACATTAGGATATTCACACTTCTTAAAGGGCAGCTCAGGGTTCCCACTAGCATAACTCAGAAGCTTCCAGGCCCCTTAAGTCTGAGGCCTAGAATTGGCTGTGTTTTACTGCTATTACATTCTCTTGGTTAGAGCAAGCCCCAGCCTACCCCAGATTTTAGGATTGATAACTACACAGGTGGAGACTAAATCTAGGAAGCCTGCTTCAATGTAGCAGACACCCACCACCTTGGACTGCCATTCCCCCTCTATTTATTCTTTGTTTGCATATAATTCTAACAGACTTAATGATTGGATTCTATGCCTTAGAAATGCCAGAAGTAACATGGAGGGAGTAGAATCTGCTTTCATAGACACCAATGAAAAGGGATTACCAATAGTGATCAGCAAGAAGAGGCAGAGAATCCACAGAAGTAGACACAATGTGCTGTACTCTGGGGAACCCCTATTCACGGTGACCTACTCTTTAGGGTTTTCATATTGCTAAGTTTCATTGTAACTAATTTAGCCAGGAGATGTTAACTGTTTGTTGTTATTGGTTTTTAGGGGAGTTGCTGGGGATAGAACCCAGGGCCTTGCACATGCTAAGCAAGCATTCTACCACCGAGCTACATTCCCAGCCCCAATAAATGCTCCGTTCATCGAGACCAAGAGTATCTCATAAATCGGTCCCTTGAACATGAACCTCTTTATCAAAGCTCTAGTAACTAGTCCTGGAACCTTCTGCGCTTTGGACTGATTCTTGGAGTGCTTTCAAACTGTGGAAGTTTCTGATTATGCATGATTGTTTTATTACTCTGTATAAAGAGACTGTTGTGGACTAAATATGTCCCCCACCCCCAAATTTATATGAGCTCTAACCTCCAATGTAGCTGTATTTGGAGATGGGGTCCTCTAAGGGCGTATATGAGATTAAATGAGGTCATAGAATGAGAACCTGATTTGATAGATTAGTGTCCTTGTGTCAAAGAGACACCAGAGAGCTTGCTCTATTTCCATATACCACCGCTCCCCCCAAACACACACACAAAAGAAAAGGCCACGTGAGGTCATAGAAAGAAGGTGGCCATCTGAAAGCCAGGAAGGGAGTTCTCACCAGGAGCCAAATGGCTTGACCTTGATGTTGGCCTTCTAGCCCTCAAAACTGTGAGAAAATAAATTTCTGTGGTGTAAACCACCCCATCTTGTATATTTTGTTAGGACAGCTCAGGCTAAAACAGGAATATTTGAACACCAGTGGTTTTTGACCCTGGAGCCCCCAAAATCAGTGCAGCTCAGCCCTGATGATACAGCGCCTCTTGTTCTTTCTCCGGCTCGTATCCACATCCTCCCAGCTTGAGTGGGGGGCCTTGCTTCTCAGGCTTGCACTTTGGTTTTCTAGTTAAAAACGAAGAAGGGCAGGTCTCCCAGGGAAGTTAAAGTTACTGCAGTAATTCCAGGACATTCCAGCTCCCCGTGAAATCTTATGTTTATGATTCTATGTGGAGTAGTATCCAAGCGGGCGATCACAGGGTTGATCAGACCTGACCGCCACACTGGGCCAGGCCCCTCCCTCCTGTGTTGGGACTGGCACCAACAGTCAGGGAGGGATCTCAGAGGCCCCAGAGCCATTGGCTGTGACAGCAGGGAGTGTTTTAAAATGACCATCAGAGGTTCTGGCTCATGTTACTGTGAACATGGTTTCATATACAATGTTACTTTTAGAAATGTGGGGTTTTTTTTTTTTTTGGTTTTTTTTTTTTACTTTTGTAACTACTTTTCAATAAGGATAAATTCAGCAGTCAGCAATCATTGCCTCCACTCCCTAAAAAAAATAAATAAATAAATAAAAGCAGAAGGATAAAAAATGAATGCAAACTTAAAGATGCAGTGTGAAGGTTTCTGCTCAGACTCTTTGGCTGGGGGGAGGAGGGTTTGAAAGGCGGGAACGGAGCTGCCGTTTGTGGTCTGTGCTGTGGTGCCTGTTTGAAAGTGGCTTTAATGAGTGTGTAAGATGCCGGACACTGAAGCCCTGTGTTTATACAGCTGCCTCCTGGCAGCAGTGGCCACAGCTGGATGGTTTGTCACACTCCTGGCGTCTGCTCCCTGCGGCACACTGAGGCCCAGAGGACTCACCTCCATGGAGCACGGCTGCCCTTGGAGGGGAAGCTGGTGTAGATGGCCCTCCTAGGGGCAGAAGGTCATGTCCCTGAACCAGGGCTGCTCTTTCCCCTCAAGGACTCTCTCCAAAGGCTTGGCCCATACTCTACACACTGATCTGCAGATCTGTGGGTATGATGAGATATGTGCATGGTGGGGTGCTGACACTCAGGAAGGCTGATGGCCTGGGGCCGCCTTGCCCTGTCCTGCGAAGCCACCACCCAGCTCTGCTCTGGTTCTGGCCTGACCCTGTGTCTGTGAGCTGAGATCCAGCTCACAGGCTGGTGGCCCTCCGACTCCGGGCCTTTCACCTGTGTCCCTGCAGTCTTCCAGGGGCCAGAGGTGCTAACGTAGAGGAAGGTGAGGTAAGGAAGTAAGGATCTGGGAGGTGCTCTTAGTCCATATCTAGATGGACTTGTTAGAGCACCCTCCGCAGACGCTTGTCTTTGATCCTTGGATCTCTGCTGTTTATCTTGGTGTAATTCAGCTCTGTAATTTAAGACACTGAGAAAGCTGAGTTCCCATCCCAGGCAGGAGGCGTGGCCCAGACTGGACCAGGCAGGGAGGTGACAATGTGGTGGGGTCTGTGCTGAGGCCTGCAAACCAGCCTGCCAAGCAGACCAAGGCACAGCCAAGCCTGCCACCTAGGGGGATGTGTCTCCTAGGTACTAAGTGGGACAGGGCTCTGTCATCTCTGTTCTGTGGGAAGATATAACTAGAGCTGTTCAGGAGGAGGCTGTCTGCTCAACAGGGCTGTCCCCTCACTCAGAGCCCATGGTAGGATCGTGACAGCTTTGTGTTGTTTCACTCCTGAGACCCACAGAAGCAGGTCTTGATGTCACAGACTGCTCCTACTGTGGAGAGAGTGGTTGCCTCTGCACGTGCTTTGGGCGTTATTTTAGTAGTATTAAAGTGGGTGTTTCCCAAGGCTATACCATATCATTAGAAAGTTAAAATGGGGGAAAATAAAGAACATCAAGAAGTGCCGTGGGTGTCCTCCAGCCTGCACTTGGAGGCCATTCCATGATGACTAAGTCCTGTTGATTCTGTGCCCTTCAAGCTCTGGGATGAGATCTCTCAGGCTTCCACTCCCCTTGCTCGTCATTCGGAGTGGATGCCCTGCAAGGCTTGTCCACAGCCTCATATTCAAAGCAGAGACCTGCACACTTTCCAGCTTGCAGTGATCAGTTCAAAGAACCTGGGAAGCCAACAAGCCGGGGCACTTATAAATCCAGGTAACCAGGGTAGGGGACTTCCTGCAGGCCTTGACTGCAGGACAGAGCCATTAATGTGCACCCTTTCTCAGGATAGTCATTGTGCCTGCTGTCTCAAGATCTTAATCAGTGTGTCCTGCTGGATGTGTCCTGACAGAGTCCCAGAAAACTTAACCTTTCTCCCAGGTCAGTAAATGAGCCAATTGCAGTTGGTCCCCTCAGGTTCTAAGGTGATCGTTGCCTGTTATCTGTGTGAGACTGGGGTATGCCAACTTCCCAGATGCAACTGCAAGACGAACATTTTAATTAAAAGGCAGAGGGTCGGGAGACATAAACACTCATGTGTCTGGTTGTCAGTACAGACAGCAGCGTTCAGGGGCTAATTATATTTGCTTCTCTGGGACTTGCAGGAACATTGCTGCAAGGGGTCCCAACTGACTGTCCGTTTTACTTCAGGTCTGGGGAGCAGTGAAGCCCCCCCCCACACACACACACAGGTAGACTCGGCTCTCATAGACTTTTCTGGGGGAGAAGTGGCAGTTAGGTAAACATAGTCACCTGCTCACACTCCGTCCCACTGTCTCGTGCCTCATCCTTTTTCACCTTTGCGTTTGTGCAGAGCCTCAGTTGGCAGTGACTTAGCCCCGCCTTGCCCTCTCCTGCTCCCATTCCTTTTCCCCTAAATATACATGTGTTGGCTTCTTAGGGCTCCCGTAATATATGACCACAAATGGGTCCCTAAAAGCAGTTTCCTCTCTCAGTTTCTCAGAAATGTGAGACCTAGGTGTTGGCCAGTCCACGATCCCTGGGAGGGTTCTCAGGAAGAATCCTGGCCGGCTTCTTCCCAGCTCCTGGTGGCGGCTGACAACCCTTGCATTGCTGACCTGCAGCTGCTTCACTGCAGTCTCTGCCTCCTCCATCCCTCTGTGTCCCCTGGTCCTCTAACCACACCAGTGTGACCCTACTTTAACAACATCTGTAAGGACTCTGTTGCCAAACAAGGTCACATTCTAAGGCTCGGGGTGGATATAGATTTCATGAGCCACTTCCAATGGGATGGGTTTCTCAAAGCTGTCCTTTGAGTGGATGCTGACCCCACTGCTCCCATTTTTGTAGATATTCAAGCTGTTTAACCCTGTATCTGCTTGCACCGCTTCCTCTGCCTGGAATTTGCCTTATAGCCTGTATTCCACACGGTAGGATCATCATTCATCTTTTCAGACTTAACTGAGAAACTCTACCCTCCCTCCTTCATGGACGTCAGCTAACCCCCCCACACGTCCTGCCACTGCCTCTGAATCTCTTGATTGTACTTGCTGCTTGGGTGGTTGTCACCACTGATTGGAGTGGAAACCTTTTTGAAGGTCTGACTCACATCCGTATCTCTGCACTTGGGACCTAGCAGGTGCTCATAATTCATAATTGCTTGGGATGGAGCAGGAGAGGCTGGTTATTAGGGTTTCTCTGAGTGTCAGCATCCTTCGTCGGCTCACAGGGTAATGACTACGTACTCTAAAAGGAAGTCTTTCCAGATTTTACTGTGTGATGAGAAAACTGTTCGGTGCTTTTCCTGTCAGCACCTACCTAGGTAATCAGAATCATGGCCTGGCATTGATGTGGAGCCTTAGCGTGCAAGATGGGTCTTCACATTTTCCACACGTGAAGAGAGCTATTTTTAATAGAGTTAAGGGGATCCAGTTAATGTTTAAGAAGTGGTTACAACTTGAAAGGGGCTTTTTCCAGGGCCACTTGGCTATGTCCTCTCTTCTCCTCCCTGCTCTGTAAGAAGTGAGGACTTGAGCCTGGATGAACTCCAAAGCTCAGGGCTAATTTCTGACTTTAATAATGTGCACTAGTTTGATTGCAGAAGCCACATTAAAGTCCAGGGAAAAGTGAACAAATAGGATGTAGTTCACAGGAACCCTGTGGGTGTGGGCGTGTCTGTGTGTGAGTCTACTCACACTGGTCTAGGCCTCAGTGCCTTTATATGCAAAATAAAGAGGTTAAAAGGAGATGGTTTATGGGGCTGGGGCTGGGGCTCAGTGGTAGAGCACTTGCCTAGCATGTGTGAGGCACTGTGTTCAATTCTCAGCATTGCATATAAATAAAGGTTCATTGACAACTAAAATATATATATATAAATATATATATATATATATTTATATATATATATAT